>NC_057797.1:365176704-365531823 GCF_018294505.1 Triticum aestivum | reverse complement strand
TTGTGAGTTATTAAATGTATGAACATGAGGGGCTAATCTGCGAAAACTGCAGCATCTGGATAATAGGCAAAATCGTCCAGACAGGAAAAAACATTACACGGGCCGAATTAGAGCACAGAAGGCTGGGGAAGGAGCTCACCCAGCGGGCCGTGGCCCGATGGGGTGGCTCAGACTAGCAGGGGAGCGGTTGGGCCTAGCGCCGGCTGAATCCACGCGTAGTCAACGCAACCACGCATGACAAAGCGGGCGAGGGGAACCTCCGGATTGAACAGAGGTGGCGGCCACAGGAGCTTGCGAGGCATGGGACTTGGAGCGGGCTGCAGGCAACAAAGGGGAAAAAGGCAGCACTCTCTCAAACCGGACAGAGTAGAGGCGAGGCTCTCACCGGGAAGAAACAGGACGGCGGCAGTGGGCATGCAGGGAAGGCCGGCAAGGATCAGTCTCCGGGGGTGACCGCGAGGGACTTGGCGCGCAAGCGCAGCGATGTCGAGGGAAACAAGCATCTCGTCCTCCCCTTTTGATGCAGAGGAGGTGCGCGATGGGTCCTGGTGCACTGGTGGCTTGCGGTACCGAAGGCGCGGAGACGACGGCAGCGACGCATACGAAGCTCTAGCGAGGCGATGCAGATGCGGAGGAGGCGGTCACGGGCGGCCGGCGGCGGGCTTGAACGAAGACGACGGGCGGCGAGGAGGAGGTCCTTGGCTGCAGGGACTTGACGTTCGAATCCCCCGGAACGAGACGAGGCAAGGGCGGCGCCATGGAAGAAGCGGTTCTGCTCCTTGTTCAAAAGAGGAGAGGGAAGAGCAGGGGAGGCAGACGAGGCGCTAGCGTTGCGCCTCCTCCATGTAGAGAACGAGCGGGCCAGGTAGGGGACCCAGCGGCACAGACGGAGCTCGGGGACGGTGCTGCATCTTCGATTGGTGGCGATCTCCTGGTGAAGATAAGAGAGACAGATGAGAGAGAGTTGAGAGACGAGGACGACAAGAGAAGGAAAAGGGGCTGCGTGATGCTCATCTATGGCGGGAATGGAGAGGACGGAGCTGATCTTGCAGGTGCGGATGGATCGAGGCGGAGAGGGCATCGGGCTCCAGATCGATGCGAGGAAGGGCGACCTTGGAGTAAGAAGTCTGCGAGGAGGCTTGGGCGCGCAGGAGCTACACTCCTCTGGATTGAACAGAGGAGGAGGCGCTCGATGGATCGGGAGGAGCTGGTGTGTGAAATCGAGGAGGGGATGGATCCCGAGAGGGATTTTGTGGAGTGGCGGCGGCGAGGAGGAATGATGGGACAGACTCCCTAGATGTTAGGGTTGGCCTAAATATATATAGCAATGAGATAAAGTGCTATTTGGACCCTCCGATTTAGATCGGACGGTCGAGATAAAAAGGTTGGGGAGTCCAAATAAACAAACAGAGACGTTTTGTAGATGTTAGGGGATGATCCGGACACTGCGGTAACGACTGTCCGGGTCGGGTCCGGGACAAATTTCGGACGCGCGTGGGAGAGGTCCGTAGACTGACGAGAGAGGTTAGGTAGGGCCTGGCGGTGGGAGGTAGACTGTATAAACGGTCTCGAGCTGAGAGAAGAGAAGAGAGAGAGCCCCGGCGACTGTTTCTGGAGACCGAAAACGTCCGACGTTAGACTGACTATATTATCGCTATAGTTTAACGGTTGGGCTATCAAACGAACTCCGAATGCGATGAAACTTGACAGGCGGTCTATCTACACTATAATAAGACGGCACGCCAACTTTCAACCCATTCCGAGAACATTTTCCGGCCACTTATAAAATAATATTTCAGACATGCCGCGGGCGCGCGCAAGTGTGTCTGGGCTCAGGACGGACAACGGAAAGAACTGGGGGAACCCGGCGGATGCAAGTTTTGAAAACATGATGATGCAATGCACATGATGACATGAAAGATGCAACACGCAAGCAAATGACATGGCAACGTCGCTGAATATCTGGAAGACACCTGGCGCATCGGTCTCGGGGCGTCACAACACTCCACCACTATGAGAGGATCTCGTTCCGAGATCTAGGATGGCAGCGGAGGGAAAAGGAAGAGGAAGAGAAGAGGTAAAACAAATTGATTCTCTGACAATTGAGTGAAACCAAAGAACCTTGCAAGGTTGAACAAATTCGAGAAAAGAATACAACGAAGGTGAACAAAGTGAGACACTCCATTAGGAAAGAGGAACGAAGAAGAACAAATTCGGACAGCACTCCGGTTAAACCAAGATAGAGAAGAAATAAAGATGATATAATTTGGGCAGCACTCCGACTGAGAAGGGAGGCAAAACTTGACAGAATGGGAAGAATTTGATAAGAGGGCACGACACTCCGGTTAAACGGATAATCAAGGAAAGAACATGATCTTGACAAAACAAGAAGATGGATGAAAAGAGCAACATCACAATGCCTCCGGAAGAAAAGAGAGAATGAAATGGAATGAACGGAGGAGAAAAACAATATCTTTTATCTCGAATGAGCTTGAAAGCATCTTAGGAGAAGGGTCAAACGTAATTGTTGGAAAACCAACAACGAAAAGAGTAAGCTTGTAGTGGGCTTATGGAGAACAACTCAAAACTATGAGGTGAAATTCTGCCACTCACGAGAAAAAGAATTGGATTGATATGAACAAGGAGACGAGGAAATTTTTTACCGGGAGGGTAGATGGAGAACTTGGATCATATATTATCACCATTAATAGCAACAAACCTTAGGGAAAGTTTTAGGTGAAATATAACCCAAGATAACTCCAACGAAGAGGTTGATGGATTTAAAATACCCCATTCTTAACAACCTGTGAATCATGAAACATGAACTCAAATTATCAAGAATGACATAATACCACCTCCAATGATATGGAAGAAAGAATTGCACTCTGGATTGCAAGATGAAGAAAACTTGAGCTACTTTGAAAAGAATATCGATGATCACTTCAAGAAGGATTAAATCCTTATTGAACCACCATGTTGAGCCTCCATGAAGAACTCCAGTAATAAAAGTGTGATCAAAAAGGAAGTGAAGGACGAAAAGAATAAGATTGAAGCCTTACCATGATTTAGATGGGTCTTCATGATGATATAATTGAGAGATCTTGGAACTCCAGAAAAGAAAAGATAACGCATCTCGAACCGAGAATGTGAAATGATGAACCACTCCAAAAAGCAAGAAAAGAATTTACTCGAAGAAACAAGAATAAGAATTATATTATGCTTATCCTTCACCAATTAAATTGATGACAAAACAATGGATTTGGCAAACTACTTATTCTCGTAGAAAGTATTAAGAGAGATATAGCGCAAACTTGAGAAGGTCTTTAACGATCCACCGGAAGGATTGAAACAACGAATAAATTGATATGATAACAACGGAAGAGAATCCTGGAAGAACCACCGTAAGAATTGAAAATGAACGAAGGAAAGATAAGGAAAACACCTGGTAAAATTTTCAAATGAACGAATATGCTTGAGAGAATTTAGATGCGTTAGAACGAATAGATCACGAGCTGATTAGAAAATACTTGAACGATGCACCGGTATGATTGGGAGAACGATAGCTGAAGGCTGAGAATGAATAAGTCTTTTGAAATGATGGGCTTCAGAGAAACAAACCGAAATACTCTTGAAATGCTCCGGGTGGGTGAAAAGAATTCTCACATTCGAGGACAATTATGAGAGGATGGCAACAAGCTAGAACCGCGAATCTCGAGAGAACGGAAAAGATTTGGAGGAAAAACTCTTCTTCGGTCTTAAAAGTCTGAGAGTGATGACCAGAAGCAATCATGAATTGTTGAGGTACTCCGGGATGAAAATTAGAAAGGTTGAACCAACGATGAAAGAATTTGAAAGATCTTGGTGAAAGACATATGACTGAGGACAATTCATTCTTACGTCAAACTTGGAAAAGAATTTGGTAATATCTTCGGGAAAAATTAGAAGAGTCAGGTAAGATCCTGGGAAAAGACCTGTGGGTTAGGTCCCACTCAAAAGAAACACCGTAGAACAATTACTTGAAAAGGAGATAGCACCGGTTGAATTAAACGGCTTGAATGAGATAACAACCTCGAAAGATCTTGAATGAATGCAGGGTGGAAGCACGAATCTTCGAGATATCTTGAGCACTCCAAAACAATTGAATAGCGAGAAATGAATGAATATGAGGAGCACCGGCAAGAGAAGGTATTATAAACGAGGGAAAAGGGATATGATCAACACCAAAAGCTTGATCTGAAACCACCGGAGATGAAAGGAATGAAGAATGACGAACTAGAAGCTCCATTAGAATCTTCATGAGAATCACCAGATAAGAACATTGACGGAAAAAAAACGAAGAAACTTCACATGAATAAAAGGATACTTGATTAAGAAATCTGAATCCTCCAAGAAAAACAAGGGTGGGATGGTGGGAAAACACCGTTAAGAATGAAACAAACACCGTTGAGAAGAACTAATAATTGATCTTGCGAATGTTGAAGTGATCGGATCCACTTGAAGAAAAAACACACCGGTTGAAGAGGATTGACATGAAACTCACGATTATCAAAAAGGATTGGTATTCGCATAAGAGTATGAGAACACCACTTAGGAAAGGTATGGAATCAACATTTGACTTCGAAGCAACTCGAATACCACAACTCAAAACAAAACAAAGGATTGGCTTGTAGAATAATCCAGAACAAACATATGATAGAGACTTCGTCCGAAGTTTTCATGGTGGGGCCTACACGGGCTCGATCGTACAGCGCCATCATGTACAAGGAAGTGCACATGACATATGAAGCGTCCCCGAGTCAGCATAGCCAAGGACTCTTTAAGACAAAACGAGACCACTGTAAAACCAACCGTGAATAGGCGGACCACCAGACGTCAAACCCCAATTTCATATCATACATCTGTCGGAAAGATATCCTAGGAGCTACTTGAATTCCCACTTATAAACTCCCGAAACTTTCTGATTATGCAATCAGGTGTTGGGGATACATGGGAAGCATAATATCTCACCCAAAACTAGGAAATCCTACATCCAGCTGTATCCATCCTTCAACACATAACCAAGAAATCTTTGGAATTTGTTTACCTCAACCATCGAAAAGCATCCGTTATACGAGTTATGGCAATACTCCCGAACTCCCGCCCCAGTACTGGGTGGCGTCGAGGTTATCTCACCAACAATTGCATAAAAGAGATTTTCGATGTCGGCAAAACTCAGGTATTCCAGAACTGCAACGATAAAATTGTGACGACAACACCTCGGAGCTCAACTCCCCGGGACACTGCGACAACCCCTAAATGTCAGGAGGCACCAAGAACAATGTTCTCGTCACAAAACCATCGGAATGATTCCAAGATACCCGCGTGATCCTAATTTTTTTAGCGAAATTTGAGAAGAGAAGAGTCAAAACTCTATGTCAGGATGCCTAACCAGAGCGACGAAGGGACTAAGGAGTAAAAAGAAGTCCTACTCTCCGATATACATAATCCTAAAAGACTCAAAACATTTTTCTAGACTCAACAACACCAGCGATTCGATCAAGCAGGGGGCTCCTAAGGTCGGGGAAGGCTCTGATACCAACTTGTAACGCCCTCGATGAGGCTATATCTCCCATGTGCCGAAGCACGACTTAGAGGCATAACCGCATTGAAAGCAATGTCGCAAGTGAGGTAGTTTTCACACAACCCATGTAATACATAAGGGAAAGAGATACATAGTTGGCTTACAATTGCCACTTCACACAATTACATGAATTAAGCATTACATCATCCAGATACAATCAAGGTTCAACTACGGAACCAAAATAAAAGGAGACTACCCCAAATGCTACACAGATCCCCGATCGACCCCAACTGGGCTCCACTACTGATCAACTGAAACGAAACAACACAACGGACACGAACTTCAATGAGATCCTCCTTGAGCTTGGTTGCGTCACCTGCACGCTATCATCGGCACCTGCAAACTGGTTTTGGAAGTATCTGTGAGTCACGGGGACTCAGCAATCTCACACCCTCGCGATCAAGACTATTTAAGCTTATAGGTAGGGTAAAAGGTATGAGGTGGAGCTGCAACAAGCGACTAGCATATAAGGTGGCTACCTTACGCAAATGAGAGCGAGAAGAGGAGGCAAAGCACGGTCGAGAAACTATGATCAAGAAGTGATCCTAGAACAACCTATGTCAAGCATAACTCCAACACCGTGTTCACTTCCTGGACTCCATCGAGAAGAGACCATCACCGTTACACACGCGGTTGGTGCATTTTAATTAAGTTCAACTTCAGGTTTTCTACAACCGGACATTAACAAATTCTGATCTGCCCATAACCGCGGGGACGGCTTTCGAAAGTTCAAATCCCTGCAGGGGTGTCCCAACTTAGCCCATCACAAGCTCTCACGGTCAACGAAGGTTATTCCTTCTCCCAAGACAATCCGATCAGACTCGGCATCCCATTTACAAGACATCCTCGACAATGGTAAAACAAGTCCAGCAAGACCACCCGATGCGCCGACATCCCGATAGGAGCTGCACATATCTCGTTCTCAGGGCACACCGGATAAGAAATCCGTACAACTAAAACCAGCCATCGAGTTTCCCCGAGGTGGCACTGCAAGGGGCTCTAGTTTGGACCAACACTTAGATAAGCACTGGCCAGGAGGGGTTAAAATAAGGATGACCCTCGGGATGCGTGACTCCCAAGGGAAAAAGGCTAGGTGGCGAATGGTAAAACCAAGGTTGGGCCTTGTTGGAGGAGTTTTATTCAAAGCGAACTGTCAAGGGGTTCCCATTATAACCCAACTGTGTAAGGAACGCAAAATCCAGGAACATAACACCGATATGACGGAAACTAGGGCGGCAAGAGTGGAACAAGACACCAGGCATAAGGCCGAGCCTTCCACCCTTTACCAAGTATATAGATGCATTAATTAAATAAGAGATATTGTGATATCCCAACAAAAATATCCATGTTCCAACAAGGAACAAACTCCAATCGTCACCTACAACTAACAACGCTATAAGAGGGGCTGAGCAAGGCGGTAACATAGCCAAACAACGGTTTGCTAGGACAAGGTGGGTTAGAGGCTTGGCTTAACAACATGGGATGCATGATATAGCAAGTGGTAGGTATCACAACATAGGCATAGCAAAAGAGCGAGCATCTAGCAAGCAAAGATAGAAGTGATTTCGAGGGTATGGTCATCTTTCCTGAGATCCCGCAAGGAAGAAGAATGAGTCCATGAAGAAGACAAGCGGACGTAGATGAACGGATCCTCGCAACTCCGGAACGAAATCGAAGCTAATGCGAGAAGTAGCCCGGAAAGAAGCAAACAACAAAGTAAACAACCATCACATAATCATGGCATGATGCACAATCGAGTATGATGCATGTCCGGATTAATGAAGTATGGCATGGCAAAGTGCACAAGCAATCCTAGAAATTAAGTGGAGCTCAATATGCAACTCTGTTGCATATTGACGAAACACCACGACAAGTTATTTAGTTCGATCTCGTTGATGTACCCAACAATATTAAATGTTGATTAACATGGCAAGGGGTGAAGCAAATGAAAACTACCTCTCTAGGCAAGTTTAAATGAGTTCGGAACAACAAACAACAAGTCCAGAAAAACCTCATATGCATATATTAGGTTTGGTACTGTTCTACCCTAAACAAAATTTTAGAGTTATTAAACAGGCAAAACAAGTACACCATGTTAAACTAGGCATTTTCCACCCCATTTACATATAAAGTTTATTAAAATCTGAGTTACGGTTATTTAGTTATGAAATAAATCATTTTAGCAAGTTAATTAAGCAAGTTTAAACAAACATCATCTTAAGCATTTTAAACATAGATGAAAGTTGGATATTATTAAACTAGATGAAATTCTAAGAAAGTTTCATATATAAAGTTTTTCCATGTGTTGCATAGTTTGTGATTTATTAAATGTATGAACATGAGGGGCTAATCTGTAAAAACTGCAACATCTGGATAATAGGCAAAATCGTCCAGACAGGGAAAAACGTTACACGAGCCGAATTAGAGCACATAGGGCTGGGGAAGGAGCTCACCTAGCGGGGCGTGGCCCGATGGGGTGGCTATGACTGGCAGGGGAGCGGGTGGGCCTAGCGCGGGCTGAATCCATGCGCGACGAAGCGGGCGAGGGGATCCTCCGGATCAAATAGAGGCAGCGGCCACAAGAGCTTGCGAGGAACGGGACTTGGAATGGGCTGCGGTCAACGAAGGGGGAAAAGGCAGCACTCTCTCAAACCGGACAGAGTAGAGGCGAGGCTCTCGCCGGGAAGAAACAGGACGGCGGCAGCGGGCATGCAGGGAAGGGTGGCAAGGATCAGTCTCTGGGGGTGACCGCGAGGGACTTGGCGCGTGGGCGCAGCAAAACGAGCATCTCGTCCTCCCCGTTTGATGCAGAGGAGGCGCACGATGGGTCCTGGTGCACTGGTGGCTTGCGGTCGCCGGAGGCGCGGAGACGACGGCAGCGACGCGTACGGAGCTCCGGCGAGGTGATGCAGATGTGGAGGAGGCGGTCGCGGGCGGCTGTCGGCGGGCTTGAACGAAGACGACGGGCGGCGAGGAGGAGGTCCTGGGCGGCAGGGACTTGGCGCTCGAATCCCCCGGAATGATACGAGGCAAGGGCGGCGCCATGGAAGAAGTGGTACTGCTCCTTATTCAAAAGAGGAGAGGGAAGAGTAGGGGAGGCAGACGAGGTGCTGGCGTTGCGCCTCCTTCGTCCAAAGAATGAGCGGGCCAGGCAGGGGACCCGGCGGCACGGACAGAGCTCGGGGACGGTGTTGCATCTTCGATTGGTGGCAATCTCCTGGTGAAGATAAGAGAGAGAGATGAGAGAGAGTTGAGAGACGAGGACGACAAGAGAAGGAAAAGGGCTGCGTGATGCTCATCTGTGGCGGGAATGGAGAGGACGGAGCTAATCTTGCAGGTGAGGATGGATCGAGGCGCAGAGGGCATCGGGCTCTAGATCGATGTGAGGAAGGGCGACCTTGGGATTGAACAGGGAGGAGGAGGCACTCGATGGATCAGGAGGAGCTGGTGTGCGAAATCGAGGAGGGGATGGATCCCGAGAGGGATTTTGTGGAGTGGCCTAAATATGTTAGGGTTAGCCTAAATATATATAGCAATGAGATAAAGGGCTATTTGGACCCTCCGATTTAGATCGGACGGTCGAGATAAAAAGGTTGGGGAGTCCAAATAAAGAAACAGAGACGTTTTGTAGATGTTAGGGGATGATCCGGACACAATGGTAACGACTGTCCGGGTCGGGTCCATGACAGATTTCGGACGCGCGCGGGAATAGGTCCGCGGACTGACGGGAGAGGTTAGGTAGGGCCTGGTGGTGAGAGGTAGACTGTACAGACAGTCTCGAGCTGAGAGAAGAGAAGAGAGAGAGAGAGCCCCGGCGACTGTTTCCGGAGACCAAAAACGTCCGATGTTAGACTGACTATATTGTCGCTATATTTTAACGGTTGGGCTATCAAACGAACTCCGAATGCGATGAAACTTGCCAGGCGGTCTATACACTATAATAAGACCGCACGCCAACTTTCAACCCATTCTGAACATTTTCCGGCCACTTATAAAATAATATTTCGGACATGCCGCGGGCGCGTGCAAGTGTGTCTGGGCTCAGGACGAACAACGGAAAGAACTGGGGGAACCCGGATGGATGCAAGTTTTGAAAACATGATGATGCAATGCACATGATGACATGACAAGATGCAACATGCAAGCAAATGACATGGCAACATCAGTGAATAACTGGAAGACATCTGGTGCATCGGTCTCGGGGCGTCACATCCTTCCCCTAGTCCCTGGAAATGCAACGCAACGAAACATCATTTGGTCGTTTCCTGTACAACTCACCGTCCTGGATACAGTATGTCGTGGCTTGCCGGGCTACGCGCTCTGCGTCCTTCTCTGGTAGCGCCCCTTGTTGGGGAACGTAGTAATTTCAAAAAAATTCCTACACACACGCAAGATCATGGTGATGCATAGCAACGAGAGGGGAGAGTGTGATCTACGTACCCTTGTAGATCAACAACGGAAGCGTTTGGTTGATGTAGTCATACGTCTCCACGGACCGACCGATCAAGCACCGAAACTACGGCACATCTGAGTTCTAGGACATGTTCAGCTCAATGACGATCCCCGGGCTCCGATCCAACAAAGCGTCGGGGAGGAGTTCCGTCAGCACGACGGCGTGGTCACGATCTTGATGTTCTACCGTCGTAGGGCTTCGCCTAAGCACCGCTACAATATGACCGAGGTGGAATATGGTGGAGGGGGGCACCGCACACGGCTAAGGAACGATCATGAAGATCATCTTGTGTGTCTAGGGGTGCCCCCCTGCCCCCATATATAAAGGAGCAAGGGGAGGAGGCCGGCCGGCCCCTATAGGCGCGCCAGGAGGAGTCCTCCTAGTAGGAGTAGGACTCCTACTAGGAGGGGGAAAGAAGTGGGGAGGGAGAGGGAAAGGGGGGCGCCGCCCCCCTCTCCTAGTCCAATTCGGACCAAGGGGGAGGAGGCGTGCGGCCCACCTCTGGCAGCCCCTCTCTCTCTCCACTAAGGCCCATATGGCCCATTACTTCTCCCGGGGGGTTCCGGTAACCCCCCGGCTCTCCGATTTTCTCCGAAATCACCCGGAACACTTCCGGTGTCCGAATATAGCCGTCCAATATATCAATCTTTATGTCTCGACCATTTCGAGACTCCTCGTCATGCCCGTGATCACATCCGGGACTCCGAACTAACTTCGGTACATCAAAACTCATAAACTCATAATATAACTGTCATCGAAACCTTAAGCGTGCGGACCCTACGGGTTCGAGAACAATGTAGACATGACCGAGACACGTCTCCGGTCAATAACCAATAGCGGAACCTGGATGCTCATATTGGCTCCTACATATTCTACGAAGATCTTTATCGGTCAGACCACATAACAACATACGTTGTTCCCTTTGTCATCGGTATGTTACTTGCCCGAGATTCGATCATCGGTATCTCAATACCTATTTCAATCTCGTTACCGACAAGTCTCTTTACTCGTTTCGTAATACATCATCTCGCAACTAACTCATTAGTTGCAATGCTTGCAAGGCTTATGTGATGTGCATTACCGAGAGGGCCCAGAGATACCTCTCCGACAATCGGAGTGACAAATCCTAATCTCGAAATACGCCAACCCAACATGTACCTTTGGAGACACCTGTAGAGCACCTTTATAATCACCCATTTACGTTGTGACGTTTGGTAGCACACAAAGTGTTCCTCCGGCAAACGGGAGTTGCATAATCTCATAGTCATAGGAACATGTATATGTCATGAAGAAAGCAATAGCAACATACTAAATGATCGGGTGCTAAGCTAATGGAATGGGTCATGTCAATCAGATCATTCACCTAATGATGTGATCTCGTTAATCAAATAACAACTCCTTGTTCATGGTTAGGAAACATAACCATCTTTGATTAACGAGCTAGTCAAGTAGAGGCATACTAGTGACACTCTGTTTGTCTATGTATTCACACATGTATTATGTTTCCGGTTAATACAATTCTAGCATGAATAATAAACATTTATCATGATATAAGGAAATAAATAATAACTTTATTATTGCCTCTAGGGCATATTTCCTTCACCCTTGCATCAGATATTCCTTGAACTCCTTGGTTCAACATCCCTCTTGAGGCTCAAGCCCCTAAGGTTGGGCCACAAGCTGGGGCCCCTGTGGCAGGCGGTTGCGGGAGCTCCTCCCGAGGCCGTGTCATGCTTGAAAGTGGTGGCATCGCTGATGGCTTGAAGAGCCGCTCCTCGAAGAAGGCAGGCTCTTGGGGCTGTCGCTTGGATGCCCTCCTGACGATGTCGTCGGCTTCCTTGTTGGTGCCACGGGGCACATGCTGCATCTCCATGCCTAGGAACTGCCTTTCCATCTTACATACTTCCGCGAGGTACGCCTCCATGTGCTCATCCTTTGGCTCGTACACTTTGTTGGAGAACTTGACGAGGAGCTGTGAGTCGCCCCTAACGGTGAGGTGCTTTACCCCTAGAACTGACGTGGCCTTCAGACCAGCTATGAGGCCTTCATATTCTACGATGTTTTTGCAGACCTTCTCGCCCTATTGAAAACAGAGCTGTAGAGCGTAGTAGAGCTTGTCCTACGTGGGTGAAATGAGCACTGCTCCAGCCCCCGTGCCCTGGTGCACGAAGAGACAATTGAAATACATGACCCATCCGTCTGGCGGCTCAGTTCTTGGCGAGGTGGACCGGTCCTCTCCTGCTTCCAGTGCCGGGGCATCCGTCCATTCCGCCACAAAATCAGTGAGTGCGGCTCCCTTGATGACCCTGGTGGTGCTGAAGTCCAGCTGGAATGCCCGAGAAGAAGAAAAACTGACGAACAAGCTAACGAACGAACGTTCGTTGTCTGTGACTAACGGGCGAAAACCGTTCGTTAAAACGAACGTACGGACGAACGTCCTCTAAATAACTAAAAAAAAACCGATCTAAGCCAATCTAAAGAAATAAACCGAAAAATTAAAAAACAGGATCTAGATCTAGGGTTTACCAAAAAAAACCGACGAGGAAAAAAAACCGCGGCGGCGGCTGGCGCGGCGCGCGAGTAGGGTTTGGGAGGCGCGGGCGGGCTGGCGGCGGGGTGGGCTGTGGCTCGGGCGGCTTGTAAGGCGGCCTGGCCTGGGGAGTCCGGGCCGGACACGGCCCGTAGGTCGGTTGACTTTTTTTAAAAATAATTCTGTTGTGCAGAAAAAGAAAGGAAAGAAATACTAGACGGACTCCAAAAATCCCGAAATAAATTTTCTCTGTCCTCTAAAAATATGTCGGACAAGGTGAACATTTATTTGGGCCTAAAATGCAATTTTGAAAAACGCATATTTTCCCTATGCAAATAAAATCTGAATAAAATCAAATATTTGATTTTAATATTTTTCCTCCAATATTTCATTTATTTTTGAGAAGTCATATTATCTCCTCTCATATCTTTTAGTATGAAAATATTTTGGAGAGAAAATAATAAAACCAATGATTCTCATTTCGATATTTGATAAAATTCAAATATGAAAACGGTGAAATCCCCAACTCTCTCCGAGGGTCCTTGAGTTGCTTAGAATTTCGAGGATCGTGGAACGAAATGCAAAAAAATATGATATGCATGAATGAACTAGGTATAACTTTCCAAATTGAAAATTTGGGATGTTACAAACCTACCCCCCTTAAGATGAATCTTGCCCTCTTGATTCGGGTTGGCTAGAAAATAGGTGTGGGTGGTCTTTGCGAAGATCATCCTCTTGTTCCCAGGTGGCTTCATCCTCGGTATGGTGGCTCCACTAAACTTTGCAAAACTTGATAACCTTACTACGAGTGACTTGGCTGGCAAACTCAAGAATTTTGACTAGTTTCTCTTCATAGGTCAGATAACTGTCCAACTGAATTGCTTCCAGGGGTACTGTATCTCTCAGTGGTATATCGGACATCTCAGCATGACACTTCTTCAACTGGGAAACGTGAAACACATCATGAGCACCTGACAGTCCTTCGGGTAACTCCAACTTGTAGGCAACCTCTCCCATGCGTTCCAAAACACGATATGGTCCCACAAATCTCGGGGCTAACTTTCCCTTAACTCCAAAACGTTTAACACCTCCCAAAGATGAAACTCATATATATGTTCTGTCTCCGATTTCATAGACTACCTCCTTGCATTTTGAATCTGCATAACTCTTCTGCCTTGAATGGGCTACCTTCAGTCTCTCTCGAATCAATTTAACCTTCTATTCTGATTCCTTAATCAAATCTGGTCCAAACAACTGCCGGTCTCCAACTTCATCCCACATCAACGGTGTTCAGCATCTTCTCCCATACAAGGCTTCGAACGGTGCCATCTTCAAACTGTCCTGGTAGCTGTTGTTGTACGAGAACTCTGCGTAGGCAAGTTGTCATCCCAACTAGACCCGTAGTCTAGTGCACAAGCTCTCATCATGTCCTCTAGAATCTTATTGACTCTCTCAGTCTGTCCATCCATCTGCAGATGCAATGTTGTGCTGAACTCCAGTCTGGTGCCCAAGGTTTGGTGCAACTGATGCCAAATTTTTGAAGTAAATTGTGTTCCTTTATCTGATACGATGATCCTCGGAACTCCATGCAGACATACGATCCTGGTCATGTATATCTTGGCCAACTTAGCACTTGTATACGTGGTTTTCACCATGAATAAGTGAGCCACTTTGGTCAAGTGATCAACCACTACCCATATAGAATCATATCCTGATTTAGTTCTTGGCAATCCGGTGATAAAGTCCATGCCAAGTTTATCCCACTTCCATTCGGGTATCGGCATAGGCTGTAGCAATCCTGCTGGCTTCTGATGTTCTGCCTTCATTCTCTGACATACATTGCATACGGCTACATACTCGGCAATATCCTTCTTCATACCAGTCCACCAGAAATGCTCCTTCAAATCCAAATACATCTTGCTGTTTCCGGGGTGTATCGAGTATGGTGAGTCATGAGCTTCCTGTAGTATCAACTTTCTGATCTTTGCATTATTGGGCACATATATACGGTCCTCAAACCACAGGGTGCCGTGCTCATCCTCACAAAAACCTTTGGCTTTGCCTTCACTCATCTTCTCTTTTATCTCAGCGATCTCTTTGTCATCCTTCTGAGCTTCTCAAATCTTTTCCAATAGTGTTGACTGAACCTCCAATGTTGCCAAAAGCCTTTAGGAACTATCTCTAATTGAAGTTCCCGACCTCAAATGGTCAAGTCTCTGTGCTTCAGTGTCATCCCTGGATCGGTAATGCTGTCACACACAGTCCTCGAAGGATTTATAACAGAGTAGCAATCACACACTTATTACATCGAATGTCTCCGAAGGAGAACTTACTACAATAATATGGCTTAAGGCCATCTAATACAATAACAATGGAAGGCTTGGAAGATAAAGTGAGTCCATCAACTCCAACGGCATAGCTGAGCTGCACGACAACGACCTAGCGAACTGTACTCCTCATCTGAAAAGTCTGCAACATGATACATTGCAGCCCTAAAAACAGGTCAGCACATGGAATATGCTGGCAATTAACACACTATAGCAGTGAACAGAATAATGCTAACACTATATGCAATATGGCTGGTGGAGGCTGTATGGTTAATATGTTTTTGCGAAAAGCCAATTTTTCCCTACAACAAAGGAATAAGTTTTATTTTAACTATCGTGGTGTGATGCCTGGATAATTAAGCTACAGTAACCCTCCGCTAATGATGCCATGTCACCCCGATTACTGTTGCTAATCTCGCATTAGTTTGAAACCAATTCGAATTCAAATTCAAAATCAAGCAAACAATAAAAAATTTCAAATATTAAAACTAAAATGTTCGGAGTGAACCAAATATTGCATAGGTAAATAGGGTGGAGAGACCAGATTTTTATGAAATAATTAAATGCTCTTGAATAAATAAAACAGCAGCAAAAACATTTAGTTAAATACCTTTTATACTTTATAATTTTTTAAACTAATTTATGTTGGGGTTTAAACTTTTGTAGCCATGGTGTAATACATAAAACTAATTTAGGTACTAATAATATATTTTACAAAACTAAAATAAATTGATGAATGTAATAAAACAGAAAAAAAGAGAAAACAAATAAAAGGGCAAAGGCCACACCCCATTTTCCCATTGGGCCTATTGGCCCAGTCGGCTCCGTTGACCAAGCCGGCCCAGCCGGCCACCCCCCCCCCCCCCCCCAACTTCCCTTATCCACCCACCCGGTGAAACCCTAACCCCCCATCGACGCCGCACTCGCTCCCCCCACTCCCCCACGATCCCCTGCTCCGTTCCCATCGATCTGGATCGGGATCGGCCTAATACCGTTGCCCCCGACGCCCAACGCTCGCCTGTCGCCATCCACCGCCGCCTGGAGCTGCGCGAGCCTCACTGCAGCCACCTCGTCGCCCCCTTGCCGTCACCATCGCCTGGAGGACCACCTCGTCGGACACCATCGCCCCCGTACTCGTCGTCGTCGACCACCCCGACGTCGACCCCGTCGCCGGTGCCGGCTCGCCGGACCTCCCCGAGCCCACTGCCAGTACCCTACGATGCCAGTGAGCCTCGCCCCGATGTCTCCTCTCCTCCTCTGTCGCATGCCGCATCCACGCTCGGAGCTCGCTCCGACACGCCCCTGACCATCCCACACGATGTCGTCACTGCCGCGTAGTTGCCCCCCTCCGCCCGCTCCCTGCATCACCCTGGCCCGCGTTGGCGCATGGCCTGGCCACGCCCACCTGCCTCTGCAGCGTGCCCCACCTCCGTTGCGGCCTGCTCACTGCGCCCCGTGCGTCCGCAACCCCCACCGTGCGCACTCGCTCGCGCCTTGCGCCCTTCCCTTGATGCTACCTTGCTCCTGCCCATGACCCCCATCCCCCCCCGTGTTGCTGCTCCCGCGCGGCCCGCGCCCATCGCTGCGCGCGAGCTCGCACGGCCGTCGTCCTCCTTGCGCGCCTGCCCTTGCCGTTGCTGCCCGCGCCCGCCTGCCTCCCGCCGGCGCCCGAGCGTTGCCGCTGCCTACACCTCGCCTTCGCCTGACTTGCGCGCCCGCTCCGCCCGGCTCACACCGCTCTTCCCTTGATGCTGCTTCGCTTGCCGCACCGCCCCTCCTCTGCTCGCCGCTGCCGGGGCAGCTCCGGCCGGCCCGCGCGCCCACTGGTGGCTCCGTGTCGGCGTCGTCCCATACTCGGGCGGGTTCGGCCTCTGCACGGGCAGCACCCGCTCCCTCGTGTGCCCGCTAACCGCATCGGCCCCCTGGGCAAATGACAGGGGGCCCAAAACATTTTATAAAAAGAAAAGGAGATAAAATAATAATAATAATAATAATAATAATAATAATAATAATAATAAATTTAATTAATTGATAAACTAAAATTAATTAAATTAATAATTAATTAATTAGTGAATTAATTAAGTTAATTAATCATGTTTAATTAATTTAATTAATAAGTTAATTTAATTAAACAGTAATTAATTAGCTAAACCCTAATTAAACTGAGAAGTGTATGACATGTGGGCCCCACCTGTCAGGTTGACCAGGTCAATGCTGATGTCAGCAAACACTATTCTGGATAATGTTGAATTTAAATAATTAACTAAATCCTAAAAATGATTTAAATCTTTTAAAATTAATATAAAATAAACCGTAGGTCGGATGAAAAAACTTTGAACATGAAAGTTGCTCAGAACAACGAGACAAATCCGGATGCGCGGCCCGTTCGTCCGCCACGCATCCCTAGCATAGTGAACATGCAACTTTCCCCCTCCGGTTATTTTGTCCGAAAACGCGAAACACCGAGGAAATTTTCCAGGATGTTTCCCCCTTCACCGGTACCACCTCATACCGCGTTAGGGAACACCTAGCATCATGCTTTGTCATGTCATGAATCGTCATGCATCTGTTTGCTTAATATTTATTGTTTCTTCCCCCTCTTCTCTCACTAGACACCGAGACTGACGTCGCTACTACCCAGTACGACTACGGTGTTGGCGACCCCTCTCTCTTGCCAAGAGCAACCAGGCAAGCCCCCCCCCCCTTGATCACCAGATATCGCCTATTCTTCTCTATACTTCTTGCATTAGAGTAGTGTAGCATGTTACTGCTTTCCGTTAATCCTATCCTGATGCAAAGCCTGTCCTTGCTACTACTGTTGTTACCTTTACCTTCAATCCTAATGCGTACTATAGGATGCTAGTTTATCATCAGTGGCCCTACATTCTTGTCAGTCTGCCATGCTATACTGTCAGGCCATGATCACTCGGGAGGTGATCACGGGTATATACTATATACTTTATACATGATACATGTGATGACTAAAGTTGGGTTGGCTCGAGGAGTACCCGCAGTTGATTCACGAATTGGGGGCTGGAAGCATATACTTTCCCGACGGCCCTCTGTGTGGATCTTTGTGGTGAAGCGATAGGGCAGGTCGAGACCACCTAGGAGAGAGGTGGGCCTGGCCCTGGTCTGCGTTCACGGTTATTTCAAGATAACACGTTAACAAGATCTTGGTATTTGATCCAAGTCTGGCCACTGGCCTATACGCACTAACCATCTATGCAGGGACAGTTATGGGCAGTCGACATCGTGGTATCAGCCGAAGCCTTCGTGACGTCAGCGATTGAGCGGCGCGTGCCGGATTGGAACGTAAGCCCGCTCTTGTATTAAGGGGGCTAGTTCTGCTTCCGGCCGCGTACGCAACGTGCAGGTGTGCAATGGCCGATGGGCCCAGACCCCTGCGCCATAGGATTTTGACCGGCGTGCTGACCTCTCTGTTGTGCCTAGGTAGGGCTGCGACGTGTTGATCTTTCGAGGTCGGGCATGACCCAGAAAATTGTGTCTGGACAAAGGGGATCGAGCATGTTGGGAAATGTGGTTCACCCCTGCAGGGAAGTTAATCTATTCGAATAGTCGTGATCTTCGGTAACAAGACGACTTGGAGTTATACCTTGACCTTATGACAACTAGAACCGGATACTTAA
Organism: Triticum aestivum; assembly: GCF_018294505.1. NCBI lineage: Eukaryota > Viridiplantae > Streptophyta > Magnoliopsida > Poales > Poaceae > Triticum > Triticum aestivum. Next base: position 365,513,243 of record NC_057797.1, on the reverse strand, counting down.
TAAAACACACCCTTCCAAGTGCCAGATACAACCGGTGATCGCTCTCTCACAGGGCGACGAGGGGAGGATCATCGGTTAGGTTTATGCTATGCGATGCTACTTGGTGAACTTACCATCTACTCTCTTCTCTTGCTGCAAGATGGAGGTTACTAGAACCGTAGTCTTCGAAAGGACTAGCTACCCCCCTCTTATTCTAGCATTCTGCAGTTCAGTCCACATATGATACCCTTAATCCATTTGATACCAATGCATACATATGTAGTGTAGCTCCTTGCTTGCGAGTACTTTGGATGAGTCCTCATGGTTTCTTTGCTCCCTCTTTTTCCCCTTTCTATACCCGATTGCTGCGACCACACGATGGAGCCCAGGAGCCAGACGCCACCGTCGACGATGACTACTACTACTCGGGAGGTGCCTACTACTACGTGCAGCCCGCTGACGACGACCAGGAGTAGTTTAGGAGGATCCCAGGCAGGAGTCATGTGCCTATTTCGATCTGTATCCCTGCTTGTTCTAGCCTTCTGTACTCAGATATTGTTGCTTTCGCTGACTCGTCTATGATCGAGCTCTTGTATTCGAGCCCTCGAGGCCCCTGGCTTGCAATATGATGCTTGTATGACTTATTTTATTTGTAGAGTTGTGTTGTCATATCTTCCCGTGAGTCATAAGTTGGTATCAGAGCCGACTGCTTGTAGGAATCCCCCTTCCACACTCCTTGGCCGAAGTTGAGTGTAGTCATTACAAAAACATTTACTAACATGGGTGTGTGTCTTACGGGCCCACGTCGCCATCTGGGGGGTATTAGAATCTTTTACTCCTTGATCCTTACTCTGGGACTCTGACTCTCTCCTACTCGGGTTAATGAATTTACTAAAATCTAACTTTAGGTTCTCGAAAATACTTTCTCCCGGAGAGCCCCTTCAGTCCAGATGATCACTGCTGCACAAGAAGATTTCGAAGATACCCTCCGATATTCTCTTGAGACCTTGTGCCTGTTGCTTTTGCAATTCCCTACCACCGAAATATCCCTATGGATAAATACTTACACCTGTCGTAGAAGTAACTCCCGAGGGTTTGATAATAAAACAGGTAATAGGTTCTACCTCATCATCTACTTCCCAATACCCACAAGTTAATCACTTCCTAATCATGCAGTGTTTGAGGATTGGAACTAATGAATAAAAACTGGGTATGAAAAGAGTATGATCAATGTGTTACTTGCCTTGCTGATGATCCGCAAAACCTAGAGATTCGTAGTAGCACGCTTCGCACTCCAGGTGTTCTATCGCAAACAAACAATAGCATACATAAGCAACCAAGCAAATATGCACAGTTAAAAATCAACTAAGAAGATCTAACCAGAAAGTTCAACTTAAGAACTCCGGTTTGCAAAAAGAATCAAATCAACGGAACAACGAAACTCAAACTACGAAAGAAACAAAATCTGATTGTTAATCTAAACTAAAGTCACATTTTACAGTACCAAAATCTTGTTAAAGTTGCTTAAACGGAAAGAGGGTTTCGAGACGAACATCTAGGTGCTTGAATCGCCTGATTCTGATAAACGAGCGAAAAGATAAACTAAAACGAAAATCGGATCAGAAATCGCGATCGAAAATAATCGCGAAAAACCCAAGAAGAAGAAAAACTGACGAACAGGCTAACAAACGAACGTTTGTTGTCTGTGACTAACAGGTGAAAACCGTTCATTAAAATGAGCGTACCGACGAACGCCCATTAGATAACTAATCTGAAAAAACCGATCTAAACCGATCTAGAGAAAAAACCGATTTAAAAAAAACGGATCTAGATCTAGGGTTTACCAGAAAAAAATGACGAGGAAAAAACGGCGGCGGCTCCTGCGGAGTCGGCAGCGGCGCCTGGCGCGGCGGTGCAGCGAGGCGGTGCGATGGTAGCGGCGACTGGCGTGGCGCGCGGCTAGGGTTTGGGAGGCACGGGCGGGCTGGTGGTGGGATGGGCTGCGGCTTGGGGCGGCTCGGGCGGCTTATAAGGCGGCCTGGCCTGGGGAGCCCGGGCCGGACATGGCCCGTAGGTCGGTTGACTTTTTTTAAATAATTCCATCGTGCAGAAAAATAAAGAAATGAAATACTAAACAGACTCCAAAAATCCCGAAATAAATTTTCCCCGTCCTCTAAAAATATGTCGGACAAGGTGAACATTTATTTGGGCCTAAAATGCAATTTTGAAAAACTCGTATTTTTCCTATGCAAATAAAATAGAAATGAAATCTGAATAAAATCAAATATTTGAATTTAATAATTTTTCCTACAATATTTCATTTATTTTGGAGAAGTCATATTATCTCCTCTCATATCTTTTAGTATGAAAATATTTTGGAGAGAAAGTAATCAAACCAATGATCCTCGTTTCGATATTTTATAAAATTCAAATATGAAAACGGTGAAATCCCCAACTCTTTCCGAGGGTCCTTGAGTTGCTTAGAATTTGAGGATCACTGAACGAAATGCAACAAAATATGATATGCATGAACGACCTATGTATAACATTCCAAATTGAAAATTTGGGATGTTACAGTTACCCATGGAAAGTGAAAGTATGGTGGAAAAAGGAATGAACTTTCTTTTCTGTTTGGGAACCGCCTATGATATATCTAGCATGGAATGTGTTGGGAATTGTAAGTCGTTTTCGTTGGTGCGATGGATACACCACCCAAAATGTTTTTATCTCTAAGTTTTTCGCTTTCAGCTCGGGCACCTCTAAAAATCCCTACTTCCCTCTATGAAAGTCCTTTCTTTTACTTGATGCAATTTTTATTTTGAATATTGAGTCTCCATCTTATCTTATAAAAGCACCAACTAGGAGGCAATATGATCATACTTGAGTATTGGGTGTAGCTAATATGCGAGTGTGTTTCATGAATGGATCAATGGTTGAACATGATGGGCTACTGATAACTTATTTTAGCATTGATATTTTCAAAGACATGGTTGCTTGTTGATATGCTTGAGTATTTAAATTATCATGTCAAAAATAGACTATTGCTTTGAATCACGTAAAATTCCAAATGTCCATGATATAAATAAAGAATATGATATAACATGTTAGGCAGCATTCCACATCAAAAATTCTATTTTTATCACTTACCTACTCGAGGACGAGTAGGAGTTATGCTTGGGGATGCTGATACGTCTCCAACGTATCTATATTTTTTGATTGGTCCATGCTATTATATTATCAATCTTGGATGTTTTATAATCATTTTATAGTCATTCTATATCATTTTTTGGTACTAACCTATTGACATAGTGCCAAGTGCAAGTTGATGTTTTCTGCATGTTTTTTACATCACAGGAAATCAATATAAAATGGAGTCCAAACGCAATGAAACTTTACGAAGATTTTTGTTGGACCAAAAGGAACATAATGGGCCCTAGCTGCGCCTGGGGGTGCTCCGAGGACAGCACAACCCACCAGGGCGCGCCAGGAGGCCCAGGCGTGCCCTGGTGCGTTGTGCCCACCTCGGGTGCCCCCGGACCACCTCTTTGCTCTATAAATACCCCAATATTCCAGAAACCCTAGGGGAGTCGATGAAATATTGATCCAGCCGCCGCAGAGTCCAGAACCACCAGATCCAATCTAGACACCATCTCGGATGGGGTTCACCACCTCCATTGGTGCCTCTCCGATGATGCGTGAGTAGTTCTTTGTAGACCTTCGGGTCCGTAGTAAGTAGCTAGATGGCTTCCTTTCCCTCGCTTGATTCTCAATACAATGGTATCTTGGAGATCCATATGATGTAACTCTTTTCGCGGTGTGTTTGTTGAGATCCGATGAACTCTGAGTTTATGATAAGATCTATCTCTTTTTATCCATGAAAGTTATTTGAGTTTCTTTGATCTCTTATAAGCAAGATTGCTTATAGCCTCGTATTTCTTCTCCGATATTTGGGTTTTGTTTGGCCAACTTGATCTATTTATCTTGCAATGGGAAGAGGTGCTTTGTAGTGGGTTCTATATTACGGTGCTTGATCCCAATGACAGAAGGGGAACCCACATGTATGTATCGTTGCTACTAAGTATAAAATGATGGGGTCTATCTCTACATAGATAGATCTTGTCTACATCATGTCATCGTTCTTATTGCGTTACACCGTTTCTCCACAAACTTAATACACTAGATGCATGATGGATAGCGGTCGATGTGTGGAGTAACAGTAGTAGACGTAGGCAGGAGTCGGTCTACTAATCTTGGACGTGATGCCTATGTAATGATCATTGCCTGGATATTGTCATGATTATTTGAAGTTCTATCAATTGCCCAACAGTAATTTGTTCACCCACCATTTTCTATTTTTCTCGAGAGAAGACACTAGTGAAACCTACGGCCCCCGGGTCTCTTTCTCATATATTTGCCTTTGCGATCTACTTTTCCTTTGCATTTATTTTCAGATCTATTAAACCAAAAATACAAAAATACCTTGCTACAATTTATTCTTATTTATTTTATTTGGTGTTCGATCTATCAATCTACTACAAATTTACCTCACGTCCGTTTGCCTATCTTGAGGCACCGTACCCCAGAAGGGATTGACAACCCCTTTAGCATGTCGGGTTGTGAGAAGTTCTTATTTGTGTGGAGGTGCTGTATATGTTGTGTTGATTGGTTCTCCTACTGGTTCGATAACCTTGGTTTCACATCTGAGGGAAATAACTACCGCCGTCGTGCTGCATCATTCCTTCCACTTTGGGGAAATACCGATGTAGCTTCAAGCGACATCAGTCCATGACTCCCAATCCTCCTTGACTTTTTGGCCTACAGACTGTGAGCCAAGCCACTAGTGCTGGTCTATTGTCTTCCATGTCAAGGCTTCTCTATAGACATTGTCTCAAATACTTAATTATGTGCTTCTTCATAGTGCTAGATATGTTCAAGCAACACATGAAAAAAATTGATAATGATGTAAGCACTGATTTGACCAGTAGTAACATCACTGCCTGAGTCATAAAGGTATTGATACCAATTAATCTCTTAGCAATTCTGTTGACTAGAGGCAGACATTGTTCCATAGTTGGTTTATACATTCCCAGAGGAAGGCCCAAATAAGTAGAAGGAAAATGTCCATTAGCACATTGCAATGTGTTGGTGAAAATGTTTATTCTGTCTTTTGCAATGTTTATGGGTACCATGAATGATTTCCAATAATTCATGTTTAGTCCAGTGGCTGAGGCAAATGTGTTTAATAGTGCTTTGAGGCATATTAGTTGTCTTGCATTTACTTGCATGAGAACCAGGGTATCATCTACATATTGAAGTATTGGGAAATCTGGACAAGAGTTGAGTTGAAGTGGTGGAGTAATAAGATTTACTCTCATGCCCTTATTCAGTATTGATTGGAGCAGATCAGCAGCCAATACAAAAATTAATGGAGTTAATGGATCACCCTGTCTAACTCCTCTTCTACAGTAAATTTTTTTCCCATGAAGTCCATTCAACATCACAGCTGACGAGGCAGATGTGAAAATTAATTGCATCCAGGAAATCCACTTTTCTCCAAATCCCTTTGCTCTAAGTATATCAATAATAGCTTGATGCTCAATAGTGTCAAAACCTTTTTCAAAATCCATTTTAATTACTAACATATCTTCCTTTGCTTTTTGACATTGATGGATATATTCATATGCCCAACCAAGACAGTCCTCGATCACTCTGTTCTTGAGGAATCCATATTGATTAATGTGTACCATCTGAAGATTAACTCTTTGCAATCTATTGGCCAGCAACTTAGTAATAATATTAAGCACTCCATTTAGTTGGGAAATTGGTAGGGAGTCATTAGGAGAAACTGGCACTTCCTTTTTCAGGATCAAGGTAATGAGTGATGTGTTTATGCTCTCAAGATTTACATTACCAGCATGAAAATCCATAATAAGTTCAGAGATGTCCACTTTAATAATGTCCCAACAAGCTTTAAGGAACTCATTATTAAAACCATCAGGAACTGGAGTTTTGTCTGTAGGAAGTTTTTTACCACATCATCAATTTCCTCCTGTGTAAAAGGCTTCTCAAGATCTTGGAAAACTTCAGGCTCCACTCTTTATTCATACATGTCCTTCAAATCAAAGTGCACTGTATGGCCATTAGATTGTCCTAATCTTCATGATCACTAATTTCAACTTGATCCTCATTCAATACCATTGCATTTTTATTATGTGTGTGCTTGATTGATGCTTTAGTATGAAAGAATTTTGTGTTCTCATCCCAAAACTTAACTCCTTTTATTTTACCTCTCTGCTTCCAATAGATCATCTGATTATTAAGAACCATCAACAGTAAATCTTTCAACAATGTTCTACAGTTTCCTTCAAACACAGTGAGATCTATGCATTCTTCCATCACGTCCTAGAGGAAAATAGAAGCATTTAAATCCTCAATCTTCTTTTTAAGGTATGACAAACCCTTGGACCACAATTTTAAAGCTCTTATCAAATTTTTAAACTTTGCATTGGTTTTCTTGGCAGGATTAGTGTAACCCACATGAATATTCTGGGATGCTTGGACAAATTTCTTTGAAGGAATTGTGTTTTAACCAATAAGTTTCAAACCTGAAAACCTCGGACTTAGGGATACTTGTGCCAATTTTGATCACACGTGGAAGATGATCAGAGATGGGTTTTGCTAAACGGGGAGAAGTGGTGTCGGGGTAGCCAGTCATCCAAGCCGCAGAAGTGAAGAACCAGTCTAACTTCTCAAGAAGAGGGTTGTACTACATGTTGCTCCTGCTAAATTGTTTACCTTTCAGAGGGAGTTCAATCAGCCCTAGGTTGCTAATAGCTTCATTTAATAAAAGCATTTGATTAACATCCCCTCCAGGTTTGTTTCTGTCCTCAGGTGATCTAATGAAGTTCAAGTCTCCCATGATGATCCAGTCCACCTCATTAGGCATTTGAATATTACTAAACCTGTCTATGAATTCCATCTTATCCTCAGGGTTGCAAGGCCCATAAATATTGGTGAGGATCCAAGATTTGGAAGTGGGGTTGCATGTGAACTGCAATGATAGTGATAATTTGTTCTGGAAAATCATTTCACCAGTACATAGAGCTCCATTCCAAGAAGTTAAAATACCTCCAGAGGCCCCAATGGAAGGCAGATATTCAAATTCATTGAATCTTTGTGGACAAAATTTGTTGATGTAAGCAAGATTAAAGTTCTCTCTCTTTGTTTCCTGAGTGCACACAATACCACCAGCACTTTCTTCAACTTTTTGTCTAATAGCCAACCACTTATCTAGGGCATTTAAACCCCTTACATTCCAGTTTAGTATGTTCATGACCTGTTGCTATTCATTAAAAACCAAATTTAATTTTATTTGAGATAGCAAGTACCATCCCTTTGTATAAGACCCTAACCGTGAATTCTTTGTAGAACAATTGCTTTTTTGCCTCATGATCAAATTGTGATCTAACATCCAACCACAGTCAATAATGTAAAAATAGTTCGAAATCATTTTGATCAGGTGCAACATAGTTCTTTGAAGTTTAACCATATAAGTACCATCATCCTCATAGAAGTACCAATTCCAGGATTCAGTAATAGGAAGCAAAAGGCCATAATGCAAAGATGCCACACTGGCCCATAAGCAGACATTTTATGTGCTCTGAAATTTATAACCCCAGCATACACACAATAGTTAACACCCAAACTAGGAAATTGCAGCATTCTTTCCATGTGGTTGATGCTATGATGTAGACTCATCATTACACAATCTTGGGATGGTTTGCAGCTCCTGTAGCTTTGGAAACCCTGGCCACATCCTCTTGTCCTTTCATCTTGGCCCTCTTGGACTACTTCTCTTGAAGTTCTTCCTCAGCCACCTCAGTTTCCACCAGAGGCCCAAGAATAAATCTTATCAACCAAAACATCAGGAGGAACTTTCTTTCTAAAGTTTTCATTATAAGCACCATAATCCGGAGATTTCAATCTCATTATTTCTTCTTGATTAAAGAGGATATCCTCTATGGGAGGACAACCACCATTGATATTATAATGAGCAAATATTTCACCCGCTTCTTTTAAAATAAACCTAAATTCATGAGCTAGGAATATGGTGGCAATACGTTTAATGGAAGGGTGATGAAAAATAGAAAATTCTAGGAAAACCCTTTGCATACACGGATGAATGTGAACAAATTGTCTTTGAAGTACAATTAGAAGCAAAGATATTGCATTCGCAAGGCTATTGGTTTTATTAAGAATTGACTCTCCAAGCATGGGTATCATACCGACACAAGTAAAGAAATCTTGAATAACACCCTTTCTAATAATATTACAGCTACCCACGCGGAGTTTTTTAGTATGCATGATTGTAGGTTCTTCATGAGGATCATTATTAGCAAAGTCATCAAAGTCTCCCTCAAGATTATCACCATCTTTTTCAATGATAACCTCCCTAGATTCAGACATGATGGCAAAAACCCGATCTAGCACACAAGCAAACGGCAAGCAAACGAAAAGATGAATGAAACAAGGGCGAATAAAAAGGCAAATATTTTTGTATTTTTCTGAAACCGTTTTAGAAGTGGGGCAGAGGAAAACAAGAGAAAAATGGCAAATAATGTAAGTGCAAGAGATGAGAGTTTATGATGGGTACATGGTAGGCTTGATGTAGAACCTCCCTGGCAATGGCGCCAGAAATTCTTCCTGCTATTTCTTAAGCTTGCGTTGATTTTTCCCTCTAAGAGGAAGGGTGTTGCAGCAAAGTAGAGATAAGTATTTCCCTTAGTTAAGAACCTAGGTATCAATCGAGTAGGAGGAACAAGTAAGTCTCCAATATATGCACCTACACAAACTAATAAACACTTGCAGACAATGCTAAAAAAGGGTTGTCGATCCCTTCACAGTCACGAACAAGAGTGAGATCTAAAAAATATAGGTATAGAAGATAAATGAAAGAGCGAACTAAAGGAAATATAAATAAATTGCAGCAAGGTATTTTTGGGTTTTTTGGTTTATAGATATGAAAATATATGATGGAAAATAGACCCGGGGCCGTAGGTTTCTCTAGAGGCTTCTCTCTTGGAACAAAACATATAGTGGGTAAACAAATTACTGTTGAGCAATTGATAAAAAAGCACATAGATATGATGTTATCTAAGGAAATGATCATAAATATAGGCATCACGTCCGTGACAAGTAGGCTGACTCCTACCTTCATCTACTACTATTACTCCACACAGTGACCGTTATCCAGCATGCATCTAGAGTATTAAGTTCATAAGAAGGGACTAATGCTTTAAGTAAGATGACATGATGTAGAGGGATAAACTCAAGCAATATTATGTAAACCCCATCTTTTTATCCTTAATGGAAACAATACAATACGTGCCTCGCTACCTGTCGGTGTCAAAACCGGCGGATCTCGGGTAGGGGGTCCCGAACTGTGCGTCTAGGTGGATGGTAACAGGAGACAAGGGACACAATGTTTTAGCCAGGTTTGGGCACTCTTGATGGAGGTAAAACCCTACGTCCTGCTCGATTGATATTGATGATATGGGTAGTACAAGAGTAGATCTACCACGAGATCAAGGAGGCTAAACCCTAGAAGCTAGCCTATGGTATGATTGTTGTATGATGAAGTTGTCCTATGGACTAAAACCCTCCGGTTTATATAGACACCAGAGAGGGTTAGGGTTACACAAAGTCGGTTACAATGGTAGGAGATCTTGAATATCCGCATCGCCAAGCTTGCCTTCCACGCCAAGGAAAGTCCCATCCGGACATGGGACGAAGTCTTCAATCTTATATCTTCATAGTCCTGGAGTCCGGCTAAAGGTATAGTCCGGCTACCCGAACACCCCCTAATCCAGGACTCCCTCAGTAGCCCCTGAACCAGGCTTCAATGACGACAAGTCCAGCGCGCAGATTGTCTTTGGCATTGCAAGGCGGGTTCCTCCTCCAAATTCTTCATAAAAGTTTGTAAACACCAGGAGTAGTGTCCGGCTCTGTAAAATAAGTTTCCACGTATTGCCACAAAGAGAATAATATTAACACAAATCTAATCTGCTGCGTACTCCGCAGCGTGACATCACACTACGGCCAAGCCTTTATTCGAATCGTTTTCACTTTTCCACCTCAGCGTGTTTTGCGAGGCGGGTTCCTTGGCATGTCTTGTCAAAGCAGAGATCGTGTACCCTTTATTTATGAGATTCTCATCAATACGGACGTGGGTAACCCAACCGCGCCACTTATCATGGCGCTTGGGAGGCAAGCGAGTTTTACAAGGCTGGTGGGGATGCATAGTCGCATCTGCCCATATAAGGGGATAAGGATCCACCTTTTTACCCACGCCTTCTTCCTCCTTTGCCTATCCATCTTCTGTGCACCCGAGCTCTAGCGCCCAAGCCCGCACTTCTTACCTCAACCTTCTCCAACAATGTCCGGAGCGGGAGGCAAGTGGATGGTCTCCTCCGTCACGGAGGGCCATGTCAAAAAGCTAAGGAAGGCCGGATACTTGTCCAAGGACATTGCACACCGGCTTCCTGAGGAGGGGCAGCTTCTCCCCACCCCAAGGCCCCATGAGAGGGTAGTATTTCTTCCCCACTTCCTCCGCGGACTTGGTTTTCCTCTCCACCCATTTGTCCGCGGACTCATGTTCTACTATGGCCTAGACTTCCACGATTTGTCCCCGAACTTCGTCCTCAATATCTCGGCGTTTATCGTCATGTGCGAGGCCTTCCTCTGCATCCGCCCCCATTTCGGCCTCTGGCTCAAGACCTTCAACGTCAAGCCAAAGGTGGTGCGTGACAACCAGGCAGAGTGCGGAGGTGCCCTGGCGGGCAAAATAGCCAACGTCCTATGGCTCGAGGGCTCCTTTGTGGAGACCTTGAAGGGGTGGCAGTCAGGGTGGTTTTACATCACCGAGCCACGCGATCCGAAGTGGATCGCAGCCCCTGAATTCCGATCCGGACCCCCTACGCGGCTCACGTCCTGGAAGGAGACGGGCTTGTCGTGGGGCGATGAAGAAGAAGTGATCGGACTGCAAAAATGCATCCACTCCCAGGTGAACAAGCAGATCAAGCTTGTCAACATAGTCCAGGTCATGCTCGTCCGCCAGATCCTTCCATGTCAAGAACGGGACTTCAATTTGTGGGAGTTCAACCCGGCGCAACACCGAACTCTGAGCAGGCTCTTCGACACGACGTACGAAGATGTCCGGAAGGGGCTAACCAAAGGCGCCGAGGCTCCCACATCCGCCTCCGAAGACCGCGGATTCAGCTCGCAGCGTCCTGCTGGCGAGGTGAGATATTTCCATCTTTTACAGGATGTTAAGTTTTTTTCATAGTTTGACTCTATGCGGGATCTAAGCTCCCTTACCTTTGACAGGATTGGCAGGCGCAGTCCGGACTGATTAACTGTCCGACTCCCTTGCCCGAAGACACAGCCCCTGCTCAACTAGTGAAGCTGCTGGTTCCGGCACCTTATGTGGTGCCGGAGAAGAAGGCCAAGAAGAAGAAGGCCATGGGGACTCGAAAGAGTTCCCGGAATATGGTGGTGTCAGACTCATCGTCCGACGAGTCCGAGACGCACTCCTCCCGTGAAGATGAGGAGGAGGAAGAAGAAACCTCTCCCCCTCCAGCGGGGGGAGGAAAGAAGATGAAGGCCGCCCCAGTAGGGGAGGCCAAAGGGTCGAAGAAGAGGAAAACCCCTCCGCCAGACTATGCCCCCGACACCGACGAGGACGAAGAGGAGTGGCCGGACAGGGCCAAGCATCCGACAAAATTGTAAGTGTTCGGATACCAGAGTAACTCATGATATTCCTTTTGTTGCACAGCTTTCCGTAATGTCGAATAATCATGCAACCCGCTCAAGGACGGGCTCGACGAGTCGTCGAGCGGCTCCCTGGATTCATCGGACGTGAACTCGGTTCCTCCCGCTGCCTCTCCCTGTGCCGCGGATGACGCTGAAGTGGCGTCGCGACAAGCTCCGGGGCTAGAGGAGGTGGTCCAGGAGGAAGCGCGAGGCGACCTCCCGGACTCCAGGAGTAAAGGGGACAAGACCCCCCAGGGCTCCAAGTCCGTCTTTAAGCCGGACACCGCGCCGGAATCGTCAACGGTTCCGGACCGTGGCAGGCGAACTCCTGCCAAGAGGAGCAAGCCTATTGAGCCGGCGTCCTCCATCCAACCGGAGGCGCCGGACAATCTGCTGGAGGTGCTTAAGGGCGCCTCCATCGACGAGGAGCACCGTACCATCATGAGTACGGTAGTCCAGAAGGTTCAGTCCGCCAAAAGCGGACTGACTGAAGCTTGTGCTAGCCTTCTAACAGGCTTCGAGGTAAGTAAAAAATATGTAAAAATATTACCGCATAGACAGTAGCCCCTGATGCTCTGTTTGGCGTTCGGAAAGAAAAGCCGAATAGAGGATCTATTAAATATCACAGGAGTCTAACTAAAAAGGAGTCAATATACATATGCAGGCTTCGCTGCTGGCCACCGCCACACTGACTGCGGAGGTGGTGCCCTGAAGCAGGGCCTCGAGCGGACCGAGCAAGAGCTCGGCCTTGCCAAACGGCAGCTCGAGGAGAAAGAAGGTAAGAGATACCTTATAGAAAAAATGCCTATAAGAAGGCGCAATTGCAAAAATTGACAGGAGTATACTGCTTATTTGTAGGGGCCACAACTGAGATGGCGACCCTCAAGCATGCACTATCCGAGGTCGAAAAGAAAGCGGCCACGGAGCGCACCGAGCGGGGGAAATTTGAGGCGCAGGTCGGCGAGGTGCAGCAAGAGATTCAGGCTCTCATGAAAAAACATGAGAGTTTGGAGCTCGACTCGAAGATGCGAGCGTCCGAGCTTGCTGCGGCCCTTAAGACTGCCGAATCTGCCAAGGCCGAAGCCCAGAAGGCCCTCCAGGAATTGGATGCGGTGAAAAAGATAGCGGCGGGTAAGGCATTCTCTATGCAAAGCAGACATATAAAAGTAAACTACTTGTTACTTACCCGAATCCGGAGCTCTCTAGGGGCATTCGCAGATCTTCCCCGCAGCGTATCCGATGCCGCCGCATTCTACCAAGCCAAGGAAGGCAGCTCGACAGAGAAGGTGTTCTGGTCTCAGTACGCTGAGGCCGGACACCCTCTGCCCTTGAGCGACCAGCTGAAGCAGCTGGTCGAGCTCCACAAGGCGGTCGAACAGGCCCTGAAGGGCTTCATAGTTCGGTTGTGGCCTGGAGAAGCCCTGCCTGGGAGCTACTTCGGACTGGTGCGGCGGCTGGTGGAGGCTTGTCCAAGGCTCGAGGTCATCAAGCGCTCCGTCTGCATCGAAGGTGCCCGTAGGGCCCTTGCCCGTGCAAAGGTGCACTGGGTTAAGCTGGACGGTGAGAAGCTTGTGAGGGACGGGCCGCTGTCGGGGAAGGAGCATCGCAAGCCCGAGAACTATTACAAGGATGTTCTGGCTGGTGCCCGCCTTATGGCGGATGAATGCACCAAGGATGTAAATTTTGAATGAACTCGCTCGCGTTATCCTGTGCGCTGGAAACTTGTTCATATGCGCTAAGCAATTCTTGTTGAATTTAAAATATTACTTTCTGTGCGGCCGTTTATCAAAAACTTGAGAGATGGCCAGTCGTCGGCTTCTGCCCCCATGCCACTAGTGCTGGGGTGTTCGGGATAAACCTGAGCGCTCTTTTTCCCATGATTGGGTCCGTCGAGGGAGGCGCTTAGCACAATGAACAAGGCAATCGAACTATAATGCTTGAACACTCTCACTTAGCCATAGAACTCTATAATTTTAAATTTCGGCAAAGCCCCTAGTATTCGGAAGACCGAGTTCGGGGCGCTATCCACGCCTTGGCCGGACATAGCCGGTTCCTCGCTCGAAGCGACATACGTATTTAAGGACTCGAAAAACCTCTCGAACAGCGACCGGTCTCTCGCCTCATCATCACAGTCAGTTTTAGCTTTCTCTACTGAGGTGCTCAGCCAGCTCAACTGGGGCACAATCGCAGTAGTTCTCCTAGTGCTACCTTAGCCGATATAGCGGAACGTAAGGCACCAAAACATAGGAGCCGGTCAAACCCAACTATTGACCCAAATCATGATTCGGAGCCGATGCATATAGTGCTATAAGTTCGGGGTGCCGCACTTGTGAAAGTGTACGGACTTCCCACGCCGTATTGATGGGTACTGAAGCCCCTGGTGTATTTTTGCCGTACCACGGTGTACGGATGCAACATGTTATTAATAAACATATATATAAAAAGAGGATAATGCAAAAAATAGACAAAACTATGCATTGTTTATAGAAAGGCTGCTATGAAAGCGGAACGATACAAATAGCGCGATAAGCAAAAGAAATTGGACTATTTAACATGTCCTGGCCAGGGGCAGGCCGCGGAATTGTATTAAAAACAGGTATACTGCTCGTAATAGAGACCACCTGGGAGTTCCATAATGCGGCGTGGCTTGTCTGCTTTCCTGGATCTTGCATCGTTTGCGCGGTAGTTGAATTGTTGAACGGGTCGTCCGAAGTATGGAGTCCTAAGAGTGAGGAAGAAAGTAAAAAGGAATCCGGCAGCCCCTGGTGCGGTTTAGGCCGTTTTTCGGGCGTGCCGTGATAGTGCCCCTTCCCCTGTGCCCATGGTATTTCAAGAGCGTAGTTATGTACACGAAGTACTGGTTTTGCTATATCGCGAGGGCTGGGGTTGGGGCCGCATTGCTACGCTTGCTCGAAACGTGCCAGGCGGTCTTGTTGTAGGTTACTCCAGGCGCGCTTGACAATGTCCGGCTTTTTGAAGGCCGAACTAGAGAACTGCCTAGAGAGGTTGCTTTGTACTTCTGCTCCAAGCGCTGCCGTGTGCTCCTCCGTTTGAAGGGAGCGTTCGGTGTTCCCATTGACCGTGATTACTCCTCTAGGGCCTGGCATCTTGAGCTTGAGGTATGCATAGTGCGGTACCGCGTTGAATTTTGCAAATGCGGTTCGCCCGAGCAGTGCGTGATAGCCACTGCGGAACGGGACGATGTCAAACATTAACTCCTCGCTTCAGAAGTTATCCGGAGATCCGAAGACCACTTCCAGTGTGACTGAGCCTGTACAGTTGGCTTCTACACCTGGTATGACGCCTTTAAAGGTCGTTTTGGTGGGCTTGATCCTCGAGGGATCTATGCCCATTTTTCGCACTGTATCCTGGTAAAGCAGGTTCAGGCTGCTGCCGCCGTCCATGAGGACTCTTGTGAGATGAAATCCGTCGACGATTGGGTCTAGAACCAATGCGGCGAAGCCGCCGTGACGGATGCTAGTGGGGTGGTCCCTTCGATCAAAGGTGATCGGGCAGGAGGACCATGGGTTGAACTTTCGGGCGACTGGCTCTATCGCATATACGTCCCGTAACGCACGCTTCCGCTCCCTCTTGGGGATGTGGGTTGCGTATATCATGTTCACCATCCGCACTTGCGGAGGAAATCCCTTCTGTCCACTATTGTTCGGCGGCCTGGGCTCCTCCTCGTTGTCGCTAGACAGCCCCTTGTCTTTGTTTTCGGCTCTTAGCTTGCTTGCCTGCTTGAACACCCAACAATCCCTGCTGGCTTTTCGGGGGTGCCATGTATCTGGCACAAGCGGTCGAGTATTCGGTCCAAACTGGACGGGCCCTGAGTATCTCTTTTGAATCGCTTTTTTCGTTGACCGGATTTGTAGCCTCGGAATCCGGCATTAACTGTCGTATCCTCGTTGCTGTCGCTGTTAACGCGACACTTTTGTTTGTTCTGACGTGACCTGTCACTTTTGTCCTTGGTATTCGAATTACTAGGGTTCTTGGTTAAGTTGTTGCTGCGAGCTAGCCAGTTGTCTTCTCCGGCGCAAAAGCGGGTCATGAGTGTCATGAGGGCTGCCATAGATTTTGGCTTTTCCTGTCCCAGGTGCCGGGCCAGCCACTCGTCACGGATATTATGCTTGAAGGCCGCTAAGGCCTCTACGTCCGGACAGTCGACTATCTGGTTTTTCTTTGTTAGGAACCATGTCCAGAATTGCCTGGCCGATTCCTCTGGCTGCTGAATTATGTGGCTTAGGTCATCGGCGTCCGGCGGTCACACATAAGTGCCCTGGAAGTTGTCAAGTAATGCGGCTTCCAGGTCCTCCCAAGAACCGATTGAGTCTGCTGGCAAGCTGTTAAGCCAATGCCGGGCCGGTCCCTTAAGTTTGAGTGGGAGGTATTTGATGGCGTGTAGATCATCACCGCGGGCCATGTGGATATGAAGGAGATAGTCCTCGATCCATACCGCAGGATCTGTTGTGCCATCGTACGATTCGATGTTTACGGGTTTGAAGCCCTTAGGGATTTTATGATCCATTACCTCATCTATGAAGCATAGTGGGTGTGCGGCGCCTCTATATTGGGCTATATCACGATGCAGCTCGAAGGAGCTTTGTCCGTTGACTTCGGCCCGGCCGGATTCATTGCATCCGGAGTGACGATCACCGTCACATGCTGTGGGGCGCCTGCGCGATCCGTAGATCGATCTTGTTTGCCTTGCCTTGTCCTCCAGTATGTCGCGCGGGTCGGGTGCATTTTCACGTGCCTTAGTATGCTTGACGCGGCGCCGGGGCATGGCTTGAGTGGAGGGCCGAGAGGCCTCTCTGTCGCGGCCACGAGGTGGCCGGTCGGCCATGTCATGCGCTGGTGATGTAGGTGCTTCCTCCTCTAGTGGGGGTAGCAGCCTGCACTTTGAGTAACTCTTGGAGGGGCATTCGAGTTCATACTCTTTGGCCGCAAGGACCTCAGTCCATCTGTCAGCTAGCAAATCTTGATCAGCTCTAAGCTGTTGCTGCTTTTTCTTGAGGCTGCTTGCCGTGGCCATAAGCCTGCGTTTAAAACGCTCTTGTTCGGCAAGATCCTCTGGCACGACAAACTCGTCGTCGTCGAGGCTTGCATCGTCTTTGGAGGGAGGCGTATAATTATCGTCCTCAACCTCTTGGTCCGCCGCCCTCTCGTGAGGGCTGGCTTCTCTGTCCTCCTGTGTTGAATCTTGCTGGAGGGGGTGTCCTTCGGCGTTATCCGGAGTAGCATTATCTCTAGTGCCGGAATCACCTTTTTGCTTTGGCGGGATTTAGAGCGGCACCGCTGATGCCGGCGCTTGGGCTGTTTCCTAGAGGTATCGTCCCCCGCTGTTTCATCGCCATCTCCATCCTTTGGAGTGTCCACCATATATATGTCATATGACGAGGTGGCCTTCCAGCGCCCTACAGGTGTTGGTTCTTGTTCGTCTGCTGCATCGTCGTCCATGCCGTCGATGTCTTCGGAGTCGAAATCGAGCATGTCGGTTAAGTCGTCGACAGTGGCTACGAAGTGGGTGGCGGGTGCGTTTTGACTTTCTTCATCGTCCGCATCCTAACCTTGCTGACCGTAGTCCGGCCAGGGCTCTCCTGATAAAGAGAGAGACTTTAGGGAATTCAGGATGTCGCCGAAGGGCGAGTGCTGAAAGATCTCCGCGGCGGTGAACTCCATTATCGGCGCCCAATCGGATTCGATCGTCAGGGGCGCGGGGGGCTCGGAGTTCGGAGAGGAATCTGGCTCCTCGGAGTCACGGGCCATGCGGAGTGCGGGGCTGGAGTTCGGCTCGATCGCCTCTGAGATCGCAGCCCCTGAGGCAGCGTCTAACCGCTGATCCTCTATCGGTGCAGTAGGCTCCGAATCAATGGTCGGAACTGATGCGCGTGCGGCCTCCAAGGCGCTGTTCGCCGGCAGAGCTATATCATGCCCATCGAGACAGTGCGGCGCGCTTGGCTGTGGCTCGAATCCGTCGAAGATCAAGTCCCCGCGGTTGCCAGCCGTGTAGTTTAGGCTTCCAAACCTGACCTGATGGCCAGGGGCGTAGCTTTCGATCTGCTCAAGGTGGCCAAGCGAATTGGCCCGAAGTGCGAAGCCGCCGAAGACGAAGATCTATCCTAGGAGAAAAGTCTCACCCTGGACTGCATCATTGTTGATGATCGAAGGAGCCATCAGGCCTAAAAGCGACGACACAGAGGAACTCTCAATGAAAGCACCAATGTCGGTGTCAAAACTGGCGGATCTCGGATAGGGGGTCCTGAACTATGCGTCTAGGAGGATGGTAACAGGAGACAAGGGACACAATGTTTTACCAGGTTTGGGCCCTCTTGATGGAGGTAAAACCCTACGTCCTGCTCGATTGATATTGATGATATGGGTAGTACAAGAGTAGATCTACCACGAGATCAAGGAGGCTAAACCCTAGAAGCTAGCCTATGGTATGATTGTTGTATGATGAAGTTGTCCTACGGACTAAAACCCTCCGGTTTATATAGACACCGGAGAAGGTTAGGGTTACACAAAGTCGGTTAAAATGGTAGGAGATCTTGAATATCCGCATCGCCAAGCTTGCCTTCCACTCCAAGGAAAGTCCCATCCGAACACAAGACTAAGTCTTCAATCTTGTATCTTCATAGTCCTGGAGTCCGGCTGAAGGTATAGTCCGGCTACCCGAACACCCCCTAATCCAGGACTCGCTCACTACCCCTAGTATGTCACTGGGTGATGACACCGTAAGATTGAACCCAAAACTAAGCACCTCTCCCATTGCAAGAAAAACCAATCTAGTTGGCCTAACCAAACCGATAGTTACAAGAGAAATACAAAGATATCTTAATCAAGCATAAAAGAGTTCAGAGAAGACTCAAAATAATATTCATAGATAATCCGATCATAAATCCACAATTCATATGATCTCACCAAACGCACCGCAAAAGAGTATTACATCGGATAGAACTCCAAGAACATCGAGGAGAACATTGTATTGAATATCAAAGAGAGAGAGAGAGAGAGAGAGAGAGAGAGAGAGAAAGCCATCTAGCTACTAGCTATGGACCCATAGGTCTATGGTAAACAACTCTCATGTTTGATCGTAAGGGCAACACGGTTGATATAGAGGCCCTCCGTGATCGAATCCCCCTCCGATAGAGTGCCGGAAAAGGCCCCAAGATGGGATCTAATGAGAACAGAGGCTTGTGGTGGCGGAAAAGTATTTTGGTGGAAGCTTATGATGTTTGGGGAATATTTGATAATATATAGAAGTGGTTTTAGGGTTGGAGGACTCCTAAGGGGCCCACAAGCCCTTAGGGAGACCCCCCTAGGGCGCGCCCTAGAGGCTTGTGGCCTCCCCGGGACTCTTCTCGCCCTCTCTCCAAGTCACGTAGGCATCTTATGGTCCATGAAAATCATTGTAAAGTTTTATTCTGTTTGGACTCCATTTGATATTCCTTTCCTGTAAAAGTCAAAAACAAGGAAAAAACAGAAACTGGCACTAGGTTAATAGGTTAGTCCCAAAAATAATATAAAATAGCATATTAATGCATATAAAAGATCCAAGACAGATAATATAATAGCATGGAACAATCAAAAAATATAGATACGTTGGAGATATATCAAGCATCCCCAAGCTTAATTCCTCTTCGTCCTCAAGTAGGTAAATGATAAAACAGAATTTTTGATGTGGAATGCTACCTAGCATATTTGTTAATGCAATCTTATTTAATGTGTCAAGAATATTCAGATCCATAAGATTCAAAACAAAAGTTTAATATTGACATAAAAATAATAATACTTCAAGCATGCTAATCAAGCAATCATGTCTTCTCAAAATAACATGGCGCACTACAAAAAGAACACATCCGTGACATTTTGGTCCGAACGAAATTTTTTCTGTCATGCTTATGACACTTGTATGAAGATAATTGTGACAAAACCCGGTATCATCATAGATGTGGTGGGCTCCTACTTCTATGACAAAAAATCATGACAAAAAATGGGCTTTTTGTCCTGGGCGGGCCGGAGACGCAGCTAGATGACATTCTTTGGGTCGTCCATGATAGAAAAACCGTCATAGAAGTGAGGGCGAGGAAAATAACGGGGACTTCTCTATTACAATGGGTGGTCGGGGCCGAGCAATGCATAGAGGTTTGCGCGTTTCACTCGTACACGTACGCGCGTTTGTGCGAGGCATTGCACTCTAACTGAACCCAAGCGAGGCGTTCGCCTACTAAACCCGAGTGATCGCACTGTAGGCTACGCGT
The DNA here is from genome assembly GCF_018294505.1 of Triticum aestivum. Classification (NCBI taxonomy): domain Eukaryota; kingdom Viridiplantae; phylum Streptophyta; class Magnoliopsida; order Poales; family Poaceae; genus Triticum; species Triticum aestivum. The sequence continues at coordinate 365,493,189 of NC_057797.1, read as the reverse complement.
TACTGAACCCGAGTGATCAATCCTTGGCTGTTAACTGAACCCGATCGAGCGATTCCTTCGCTACTGCTGCTAACTGAAGCCGATGGAACCTGCTGCCTCTTGATGAACAATGAGTGTTGTTGGGGGGGGGGTGGATGAACAGTTCCTGATGGTGGGTTGGATGAACAGGACCCCGTGGTAGTAGAGGTTGTTGCCGCCGGATGAATAGGACCTCGACCGAGCCGGTTGGTGGTGGATGAACAAGACCCCGTGGAGGGCTAGATGAACAGGACCCCATGGAGGGCTGGTTGAACAGTAGCCTGTGGAGGGGTGGTTGAACAGGACCCCATGGAGAGGGCTGGTTGAACATTGGCCGGTGGAGGCTGGATGAATGATGTCTACTACACAACCTTCTTCTTGTAGACGTTGTTGGGCCTCCAAGTGCAGAGGTTTGTAGGACAGTAGCAAATTTCCCTCAAGTGGATGACCTAAGGTTTATCAATCCGTAGGAGGCGTAGGATGAAGATGGTCTCTCTCAAGCAACCCTACAACCAAATAACAAAGAGTCTCTTGTGTCCCCAACACACCCAATACAATGGTAAATTGTATAGGTGCACTTGTTCGGCAAAGAGATGGTGATACAAGTGGTATATGGATGGTAGATAAAGGTTTTTGTAATCTGAAAATATAAAAACAGCAAGGTAACTAATGATAAAAGTGAGCACAAACGGTATTGCAATGTGTTGAAACAAGGCCTAGGGTTCATACTTTCACTAGTGCAAGTCTTCTCAACAATAATAACACAATTGGATCATATAACTATCCCTCAACATGCAACAAAGAGACACTCCAAAGTCACTAATAGCGTAGAACAAACGAAGAGATTGTGGTAGGGTACGAAACAAACTCAAAGTTATCCTTTCTGATCGATCTATTCAAGAGTCCATAGTAAAATGACATGAAGCTATTATTTCCGTTCAATCTATCATAGAGTTCGTACTATAATAACACCTTAAGGCACAAATCGACCAAAACCCTATTGTCATCTAGATACTCCAATGTCACCTCTATCTGTGGGTATGATTATACGATATGCATCACACACTCGCAGATTCATCTATTCAAACCAACACAAAGTACTTCAAAGAGTGCCCCAAAGTTTGTACCGGAGAGTCAAGACGAAAACGTGTGCCAACCCCTATGCACAGGTTCATGGGCGGAACCCACAAGTTGATCACCAAAACACACATCAAGTGGATCAATAGAATACCCCATTGTCACCACGGGTATCCCACGCAAGACATACATCAAGTGTTCTCAAATCTTTGAAGCCTCAATCCAATAAGATAACTTCAAAGGGAAAACTCAATCCATTACAAGAGAGTAGAGGGGGAGAAACATAATAAGATCCAACTATAATAGAAAAGATACATCAAGATCGTACCACCTCAAGAACACGAGAGAGAGAGAGAGAGATCAAACACATAGCTACTGGTACATACCCTCAGCCCCGAGGGTGATCTACTCCCTCCTCGTCATGGAGAGCACCGAGATGATGAAGATGGCCACCGAAGAGGGATTCCCCCTCCGGCAGTGTGCCGGAATGGGTCTAGATTGGTTTTCAGTGGCTACGGAGGATTCTGGCGGCAGAACTCCTGATCTATTCTGCTCCACGAAGTTTTTAGGGTATATGGGTATATATAGGAGGAAGAAGTACGTCGGTGGATCTCCGGGCTGTCCACGAGGCAGGGGGGCGCGCCCAGGGCGGTGGGCGCCCCCCACCCTCGTGGGCAGCCCGGGACTCTCCTGGTCCATCTCTGATACTCTGCGGGCTTCTTCTGGTCCAAAAATAAGTTTCGTGAAGTTTCAGGTCAATTGGACTCCATTTGATTTTCCTTTTCTGCGATACTCTAAAACAAGGAAAAAATAGAAACTGGCATTGGGCTCTAGGTTAATAGGTTAGTCCCAAAAATCATATAAAATATCATATTAATGCATATAAAACATCCAAGGTTGATAATATAATAGCATGGAACAATCAAAAATTGTAGATACGTTGGAGACGTATCAGCATCCCCAAGCATAATTCTTGCTCGTCCTCGAGTAGGTAAATGATAAAAACATAATTTTTGATGTGGAATGCTACCTAACATATTTATCCATGTAATTCTCTTTATTGTGGCAAGAATATTCAAATCCGAAAGATTCAAGACAAAATTTTAGTATTGACATAAAAATAATAATACTTCAAGCATACTAACTAAGCAATTATGTCTTCTCAAAATAACATGGCCAAAGAATGTTATCCCAGCAAAATCATATAGTCTGGCTATGCTCTATCTTCACCACACAAAGTATTTAAATCGTGCACAACCCCGATGACAAGCCAAGCAATTGTTTCATACTTTCGATGTTCTCAAACTTTTTCAATCTTCACGCAATACATGAGCGTGAGCCATGGGCATAACACTATAGGTGGAATAGAATGGTGGTTGTGGAGAAGACAAAAAGGAGAAGGTAGTCTCACATCGACTAGGCGTATCAATGGGCTATGGAGATGCCCATTAATAGATATCAATGTGAGTGAGTAGGGATTGCCATGCAACAGATGCACTAGAGCTATAAGTATGTGAAAGCTCAACAAAAGGAACTAAGTGGGTGTGCATCCAACTCGCTTGCTCATGAAGACCTAGGGCATTTTGAGGAAGCCCATCATTGGAATATACAAGCCAACTTCCATAATGAAAAATTCCCACTAGTATATGAAAGTGATATCGTAGGAGACTCTCTATCATGAAGATCATGGTGCTACTTTGAAGCACAAGTGTGGTAAAAGGATAGTAGCATTGTCCCTTCTCTCTTTTTCTCTCATTTTTTTATTTAGGCCTTTTCTCTTCTTTTTATTTTATGGCCTCTCCTTTTTTTAGTCCGGAGTCTCATCCTGACTTGTGGGGGAATCATAGTCTCCATCATCCTTTCCTCACTGGGACAATGCTCTAATAATGATGATCATCACACTTTTATTTACTTACAACTCGATACTTAGAACAAAATATGACTCTATATGAATGCCTCTGGCTGTTTACCGGGATGTGTAATGACTAATGAGTGACATGTATGAAAGAATTATGAATGGTGGCTTGGCCACAAATACGATGTCAACTACATGATCATGCAAAGCAATATGACAATGATGGAGCGTGTCATAATAAAAGGAACGGTGGAGAGTTGCATGGAAATATATCTCGGAATGGCTATGGAAATGCCATAATAGGTAGGTATGGTGGCTGTTTTTAGGAAGGTATATTGTGGGTTTATTGTACCAGCGAAAGTTGTGCGGTACTAGAGAGGCTAGCAATGGTGGAAGGGTGAGAGTGCGTATAATCCATGGACTCAACATTAGTCATAAAGAACTCACATACTTATTGCAAAAATCTATTAGTTATCGAAACAAAGTACTACACACATACTCCTAGGGGGATAGATTGGTAGTAAAATACCATCGCTCGTCCCCGATCGCCACTCATAAGGAAGACAATCAATAAATAAAGCATGCTCCGACTTCATCACATAACGGTTCACCATACGTGCATGCTACGGGAATCACAAACTTCAACACAAGTATTTCTCAAATTCACAACTACTCACTAGAATGACTCTAATATTACCATCCTCATATCTCAAAACAATCATCACATATCAAAGTTCTCATAGTATTCAATGCACCTTATATGAAAGTTTTTAATATATCCCTCTTGGATGCCCATCATATTAGGACTAGTTTGATAACCAAAGCAAATTACCATGCTGTTCTAAAAGACTCTCAAAATAATATAAGTGAGGCATGAGAGATCAATTATTTCTATAAAATAAAACCACCACCGTGCTCTAAAAGGATATAAGTGAAGCACTAGAGCAATGACAAACTACTCCGAAAGATATAAGTGAAGATCAAAGAGTAGTTGAATAATTATGCAACTATGTCAAGACTCTCTAACATTTAAGAATTTCAAATCTTGGTATTTTATTAAAACAGCAAGCAAAACAAAGCAAAATGGCATTCTAAGAATGGCAAACATCATGTGAAGAAGCAAAAACTTAGGATCAACCGAAACTAACCAATAGTTGTTGAAGAAGAAAGGTGGGATGCCAACCAGGGCATCCCCAAGCTTAGACGCTTGAGACTTCTCAAAATATTATCTTGGGATGCCATGGGCATCCCCAAGCTTGAGATTTTGTGTCTCCATAATTCCTCTCATATCACGGTCTCCCTAAATCTCAAAAGCTTCATCCACACAAAACTCAACAAGGATCATGAGATAAGTTAGTATAAACCAATGCAAAAACCTTATCATACTATATTGTAGCAAATCACTAAAATTATTATTCAACATTGCATACTAAATTCCTCTGCATATTTAATAGTCCTATCCTCAAATAGAATCATTAACAAAGCAAACATATCCAAACATAACATCAATCTGCCTAAATAGGACAGTCTGTAAAGAGTGCTGCAAGATCCATACTTCCCTACCTCCAAAAATTATGAAAGAAAATTCCCACTGTAGTAAATTTATCAGAGCTTATTATGCAAAAGGTTTTGAACATTTTATCACATTCTGACTTTTCTAGGGAATTTTTGCAACAGCGGTAAACTTTCTGTTTTCAAACAGAAATATGTGGACTTGTAGAAAAGGCATAGTAAAGGCTATCAATGCCACGTTTATTGAAATAAAAGATGAAAAACATTGCTCTAAATAACAGCAAGCAAATCCTAACAAAATAAATTGACGCTCCAAGTAAAGTTACCGATGAACGAAGACGAAAGAGGGGATGCCTTCCGGGGCATCCCCAAGCTTAGGCTTTTGGTTGTCCTTGAATATTACCTTGGGGTGCCTTGGTCATCCACAAGCTTAAGCTCTTGCCACTCCTTGTTCCATAATCCATCAAATCTTTTACCCAAAACTTGAAAACTTCACAACACAAAACTTAACAGAAAATCTCGTGAGCTCCGTTAGTGAAAGAAAACAAAACACCACTTCAAGGTACTGTAATGAACTCATTATTTATTTATGTTGGTGTTGAACCTACTGTATTCCAACTTCTGTATTGTTTATAAACTATTTTACTAGCCATAGATTCATTAAAATAAGCAAACAACACACGAAAAACAGAATCTGTCAAAAACAGAACAGTCTGTAGTAATCTGTAACTAACACAAACTTCTGGAACCCCAAAAATTCTAAAATAAATTGCTGGACGTGCGGAATTTACCTATTAATCATCTGAAAAAATAATTAACTAAATAGCACTCTCCAATAAAAAATGACAGCAATTCTCGTGGGCGCTAAAGTTTCTATTTTTTACAGCAAGATCAAAAAGACTTTCCCCAAGTCTTCCCAACGGTTCTACTTGGCACAAACACTAATTAAACACAAAAAACACAACCATAACAAAGGCTAGATAAATTATTTATTTCTAAACATGAGCAAAAAGCAAGGAACAAAAATAATGTTGGGTTGCCTGCCAACAAGCGCTATCGTTTAACGCCCCTAGCTAGGCATGATGATTTTAATGATGCTCACATAAAAGATAAGAATTGAAACATAAAGAGAGCATCATGAAAAATATGACTAGCACATTTAAGTCTAACCCACTTCCTATGTATAGGGATTTTGTGAGAAAACAATTTATGGGGACGATAATGAACTAGCATAGGAAGGCAAAACAAGCATAACTTTGAAACTTTAAGCACATAGAGAGGAAACTTGATATTATTGCAACACCTACAAGCATATATTCCTCCCTCATAATAATTTTCAGTAGCATCATGAATGAATTCAACAATATAACCATCACATAAAGCATTCTTTTCATGATCTACAAGCATATAAAATTTACTACTCTCCACATAAGCAACATTCTTCTCATTCATAATAGTAGGAGAAAACTCAACAAAATAACTATCATGTGAGGCATAATCCAATTGAAAACTAAAATCATGATGACGAGTTTCATGGTTATCATTATTCTTTATAGCATACATGTCATCACAATAATCATCATACATAGCAACTTTGTTCTCATAATAAATTGGAACCTCTTCCGGAATAGTGGATTCATCACAAAATAGAGTCATGACCTCTCCAAATCCACTTTCATCAATATAATCATCATAAATAGGAGGCATGCTTTCATTAGAATAAATTTGCTCATCAAAACTTGGGGGACAAAAAATATCATCTTCATCAAACATAGCATCCCCAAGCTTGTGGCATTGCATATCATTAGCATCATGGATATTCAAGGAATTCATACTAACAACATTGCAATCATGCTCATCATTCAAATATTTAGTGCCAAACATTTTATAGCATTATTCTTCTAACACTTTGGCACAATTTTCCTTTCCATCATACTCATGAAAGATATTAAAAAGATGAAGTGTATGAGGCAAACTCAATTCCATTTTTTGTAGTTTTCTTTTATAAACTAAACTAGTGCTAAAACAAGAAACTAAAAGATTCGATTGCAAGATCTAAACATATACCTTCATGCGCTAACCTCCCCGTCAATGGCGCCAGAAAAGAGCTTGATGTCTACTACACAACCTTCTTCTTGTAGACATTGTTGGGCCTCCAAGAGGTTTGTAGGACAGTAGCAAATTTCCCTCAAGTGGATGACCTAAGGTTTATCAATCCATAGGAGGCGTAGGATGAAGATGGTCTCTCTCAAGCAACCCTACACCCAAATAACAAAGAGTCTCTTGTGTCCTCAACACACCCAATACAATGGTAAATTGTATAGGTGCACTTGTTCGGCGAAGAGATGGTGATACAAGTGGTATATGGATGATAGATAAAGGTTTTTGTAATCTGAAAATATAAAAACAGCAAGGTAACTAATGATAAAAGTGAGCACAAACGGTCTTGCAATGCATTGAAACAAGGCCTAGGGTTCATACTTTCACTAGTGCAAGTCCTCTCAACAATAATAACATAATTGGATCATATAACTATCCCTCAACATGCAACAAAGAGTCACTCCAAAGTCACTAATAGCGTAGAACAAACGAAGAGATTGTGGTAGGGTACGAAACAACCTCGAAGTTATCCTTTCTGATCGATCTATTCAAGAGTCCGTAGTAAAATAACATGAAGCTATTCTTTCCGTTCAATCTATCATAGAGTTCGTACTATAATAACACCTTAAGACACAAATCAACCAAAACCCTAGTGTCATCTAGATACTCCAATGTCACCTCTAGTATCTGTGGGTTTGATTATACGATATGCATCACACACTCGCAGATTCATCTATTCGAACCAACACAAAGTACTTCAAAGAGTGCCCCAAAGTTTGTACCGGAGAGTCAAGACGAAAACGTGTGCCAACCCCTATGCACAGGTTCATGGGCGGAACCCACAAGTTGATCACCAAAACACACATCAAGTGGATCAATAGAATACCCCATTGTCACCACGGGTATCCCACGCAAGACATAGATCAAGTGTTCTCAAATCCTTAAAGCCTCAATCCAATAAGATAACTTCAAAGGGAAAACTCAATCCATTACAAGAGAGTAGAAGGGGAGAAACATAATAAGATCCAACTATAATTGCAAAGCTCGCGATACATCAAGATCGTACCACCTCAAGAACACGAGAGAGAGAGAGAGATCAAATACATAGCTACTGGTACATACCATCAGCCCCGAGGGTGGACTACTCCCTCCTCGTCATGGAGTGCGTCGGGATGATGAAGATGGCCACCGGAGAGGGATTCCCCCTCTGACAGTGTGCCGGAACGGATCGCGATTGGTTTTCGGTGGCTATGGAGGCTTCTGGCGGCAGAACTCCCGATCTATTCTACTCCCCGAAGTTTTTAGGGTATATGGGTATATATAGGAGGAAGAAGTACGTCGATGGATCTCCAGGCTGTCCACGAGGTAGGGGGTGCACCCAGGCGCGCCCCACCCTCGTGGGCAGCCCGGGACTCTCCTGGTCCATCTCCGATACTCCGTGGGCTTCTTCTGGTCCAAAAATAAGTTCCATGAAGTTTTAGGTCAATTGGACTCCGTTTGATTTTCCTTTTCTGCGATACTCTAAAACAAGGAAAAAACAAAAACTGGCACTGGCACTGGGCTCTAGGTTAATAGGTTAGTCCCAAATATCATATAAAATTGCATATTAATGCATATAAAACATCCAAGGTTGATAATATAATAGCATGGAACAATCAAAAATTGTAGATACGTTGGAGATGTATCAATGAACAGGGGCCCGTGGATGAATAGTCGCAGGTGGAGGCTATTGGGGAGCGTAGTAATTTCAAAAAAATTCCTACGCACACGCAAGATCATGGTGATGCATAGCAACGAGAGGGGAGAGTGTGATCTACGTACCCTTGTAGACCGACAGCGGAAGCGTTAGCACAACGCGGTTGATGTAGTTGTACGTCTTCACGGCCCGACCGATCAAGCACCAAAACTACGGCACCTCCGAGTTTTAGCACACGTTCAACTCGATGACGATCCCCGGACTCCGATCCAGCAAAGTGTCAGGGAAGAGTTCCGTCAGCACGATGGCGTGGTGACGATCTTGATGTTCTACCATCGCAGGGCTTTGCCTAAGCACCGCTACAATATTATCGAGGATTATGGTGGAAGGGGGCACCGCACACGCCTAAGAAAACGATCACGTGGATCAACTTGTGTGCCTATGGGGTGCCCCCTGCCCCCGTATATAAAGGAGTGGAGGAGGGGAGGGCCGGCCCTCTCTATGGCGCGCCCTAAGGGAGTCCTACTCCCACCGGGAGTAGGATTCCCCCTTTCCTAGTCCAACTAGGAGTCCTTCCATGTAGTAGGAGTAGGAGACAAGGAAGGGGAAGAGGGAAGAGAAGGAAGGAGGGGGCGCAGCCCCTCCCCCTAGTCCAATTCGGACTAGGCCTTGGGGGGGCGCGCGGCCTGCCTCTCCCTCTCCCCTAAAGCCCAATAAGGCCCATATACTTCTTCTCCCGTATTCCCGTAACTCCCCAGTACTCCGAAAAATACCCGAACCACTCGGAACCTTTCCGATGTCCGAATATAGTCGTCCAATATATCGATCTTTATGTCTCGACCATTTCAAGACTCCTCGTCATGTCCCCGATCTCATCCGGGACTCCGAACTCCTTCGGTACATCAAAATTCATAAACTCATAATATAACTGTCATCGAAACCTTAAGCGTGCGGACCCTACGGGTTCGAGAACAATGTAGACATGACCGAGACACGTCTCCGGTCAATAACCAATAGCGGAACCTGGATGCTCATATTGGCTCCCACATATTCTACTAAGATCTTTATCTGTCAGACCGCATAACAACATACATTGTTCCCTTTGTCATCGGTATGTTACTTGCCCGAGATTCGATCGTCGGTATCTCAATACCTAGTTCAATCTCGTTACCGGCAAGTCTCTTTACTCGTTTCGTAATATATCATCTCGCAACTAACTCATTAGTTGCAATGCTTGCAAGGCTTATGTGATGTGCATCATCGAGAGGGCCCAGAGATACCTCTCCGACAATCGGAGTGACAAATCCTAATCTCGAAATACGCCAACCCAACATGTACCTTTGGAGACACCTGTAGAGCTCCTTTATAATCACCCAGTTACATTGTGACGTTTGGTAGCACACAAAGTGTTCCTCCGGTAAACGGGAGTTGCATAATCTCATAGTCATAGGAACATGTATAAGTCATGAAGAAAGCAATAGCAACATACTAAACGATCGAGTGCTAAGCTAACGGAATGGGTCAAGTCAATCACATCATTCTCCTAATGATGTGATCCCGTTAATCAAATAACAACTCTTTGTCTATGGTTAGGAAACATAACCATCTTTGCTTAACGAGCTAGTCAAGTAGAGGCATACTAGTGACACTTTGTTTCTCTATGTATTCACAGATGTATTATGTTTCCGGTTAATACAATTCTAGCATGAATAATAAACATTTATCATGAAATAAGGAAATAAATAATAACTTTATTATTGCCTCTAGGGCATATTTCCTTCAGAGGCTGGAGGAGGTCGTCGGCGGAGATGAATAGTAGCCCGTGGAGGCAGGAGGAGGTCGATGGTGGAGATGAATAGTAGCTCGTGGAGTCTTGTTTTGCGGTATGCCACACCCCTCCCGATGAATAAGGCCCCCGTTTCGACTATAGCGCTCCAACACAAGTCCGTTTCCTCAATTTTGCGGTACGCCACACCCCACCCGATCAACAAGACCCCGTTTGGACCGTAGGAGGTCCAAGAGAAGTCTGTTTCCTCCATTTTGTGTTACGCCAGACCCCTCCCGATGAACAGGATCCTGTTTCGACCGTGGCCGGGCGAACAGAAGGCCGTTTCCTCTATTCTGCGGTATGCCAGGCCTCGTTTCCATCGGTTGTTCCATCCAAGCCGGTTGGCTCCCAATGAACACGACGCATTTCGTTGCTTCCCGATGAACTCGATGATGCAGTTTCTTTGTTCTCACCCAGCCATGTACACGAGCCCTAGCCATACGTATGTGCGAGTAGGTGTTCGAGACCCCGCCTGTATGTACATACGTGGCCGTATTTACTTTCTTGCACCCTGGCTATACGTACGTGTACACGATATTAACGGGACTGCGTGACATGCTCCGTGCGTGCCTCTACTACGACACGTGCGCGCCTATACTATGGGACGTGCATTTCCTTAGTCGGCCACGGTTCATCGCTGCAGCCTGCAAACAAACCGATCGTATGTTCGTACATGTTCGTGACCAGAATGACAACTCTACGTACGCTTCGACTAGGTGGGTCCCAACTATCAAGGAGGATAAGGAGGCACTTCCTTGCATGCGAAGATGTAGCTGGTGGGTCCCAGCAGTCGGGGGGGGGGGGGAAACGTTTTTTCGTGAAATATGGTGGCCCATCCGGTGGGTCCATGCTATCAGGTGGAGGAATCATTATTGCCCGTGTAATAAGGAGGCACTTCCTTGCTGCGGCCGTGGACCCAGCTGTCAGCCTCTCCACGTACAGTACTCTTCCGATGGAAGTCATTCCTTGACCAAATTGACCACGCCATGCAAAGATAACCAAGGCAGTGGATAACAGCGAGGCCTAGGAAGGGGATGACACGGAGCCAGGGAGGACGCGGCAGTGGATGCCCACGCGGAGAGGAGTATGAGGGTTCACTGGTTCGGCTACGGTGTGAGGCTGCCGTCGCCATAGAATAATAGGGGGTGTGGGTGAGTAGAGGGATGGCCTGGCCAGCGGTGGGAGTAGTAGGGGGCGGTGAGGCCTCCGCAGTAGCACAACCCGCCATGGGAGGCAGGAGCACGAAGACCAGAGGTTGAAGAAGCACTATGGCCATTGGATGGACATCGTACGGTCACTGGAGCTAGAATCGTTCATATTGATGAAGTCAACAAAGCAATATGTCCCCGTCAACTTAGTAGGCCCACAAGTCAGCCTCCCACTATGGTGGGTCCCAGCTAGCAGGGGGAGTATTCATTTTTTCTGTGTAATAAGGAGGCACTTCCTTATGTGCGAAGATATAGCTGGTGGGTCCGAGCTGTCAGCAGCGGAACGTTTTTTTCGTGAAATACAGAGGCCCTTCCAGTGGGTCCTAGCTGTCAAGTGGAGGAATCATTATTTTGCGCGTAATAAGGAGGCATTTCCTTGTGTGCGGCCATGGGCCCAGCTATGAGCCTCTCCACATATAGTCCACTTTCGATGGATGTCGTTCGTTGACCATGTTAACCACACCATGCGAAGAGCACCAAGGCGGCGGACGATAGCGAGGCCTAGGAAGGGAATGACACGGAGCCGGGGAAGACTCGACAGGGGTTGCTGTTAGGGAATGTAGCATGCAATTTCAAAAATATTCCTACGATCACGCATGATCTATCTAGGAGATGCATAGCAACGAGAGGGGGAGTGTGTGTCCCGATGACCCAGAAGAATAGGGGCTATCATAGTCCTTTCGATAAGTAAGAGTGTCGAACCCAATGAGGAGCAGAAGGAAATGATAAGCAGTTTTCAGTAAGGTATTCTCTGCAAGCATTGAAATTATCGGTAACAGATAGTTTTGTGATAAGGTGAATTGTAACGGGTAACAAGTAATAAAAGTAAATAAGATGCAGCAAGATGGCCCAATCCTTTTTGTAGAAAAGGACAAGTCTGAACAAACTCTTATATAAAGGAAAGCATTCCCGAGGACACATGGGAATTATCGTGAAGCTAGTTTTCATCATGTTCATATGATTCACGTTCGGTACTTTGATAATTTTATATGTGGGTGGACCGGTGCTTGGGTAGTTCCCTTCCTTGGATAAGCATCCCACTTATGATTAACGCCTCTTGCAAGCATCCACAACTACAAAAGAAGTATTAAGGCAAACCTAACCATAGCATGAAACATATGGATCCAAATCAGCCCCTTACAAAGCAACGCATAAACTAGGGTTTAAGCTTCTGTCACTCTGGCAACCAATCATCTACTCATTACTTCCCAATGCCTTCCTCTAGGCCCAAATAATGGTGACGTTTCATGTAGTCGACGTTCACATGACACCACTAGAGGAAAGACAACATACATCTCATCAAAATATCGAATAAATACCAAATCCACATGACTACTTATAGCAAGACTTCTCCCATGTCCTCAGGAACAAACGTAACTACTCACATATCGTATTCATGTTCATAATCAGAGGGGTATTAATATGCATAAAGGATCTGAACATATGATCTTCCACCGAATAAACCTACTAGCATCAACTACAAGGAGTAATCAACACTAATAGCAACCCACAGTTACCAATCTGAGGTTTTGAGGCAAAGATTGGATACAAGAGATGAACTGGGGTTTGAGATGAGATGGTGCTGGTGAAGATGTTGATCGAGATTGACCCCCTCCCGATGATAGGATCGATGATGATGGTGGTGGTGATGACGGTGGTGATGATTTCTCCCTCCCGGAGGGAAGTTTCCCTCGCAGAACATCTCCGCCGGAGCCCTAGATTGGTTCCGCCAAGGTTCCACCTCGTGGCGGCGGAGTTTCATCCCGTAAGCTTGCTTATGATTTATTCTCGGACGAAAGACCTCATATAGCAGAAGATGGGCACCGGAGGCCTGCCAAGGGTCCCATGAGGTAGGGGCGCGCCTAGGGGGGTAGGGCGCGCCCCCACCCTCATGGATGGTGGGTGGCCCCCCTCTGGTACTTCCTTCGCACAATATTTTTATATATTCTGAAACATGCTCCCGTGAAGTTTCAGGACTTTTGGAGTTGTGCAGAATAGATCTCTAATATTTCCTCCTTTCCAGCCCAGAATGATCATGATTAGAGATAGAGGTGTCGATAAAATAAAATACGGACATGAGGGCATCATGATCATTCTTAGAACAACATATATATTGTCATATGATTTCTTATGCTAAAGTAAAAATTCCTTCACAGTTTCAAGTATGAATCACAAACTTCATTGAAAACTAACAAACTATAATCTCAGTCATTGAAGCAATTACAATTTATCATAACATCGGAAAGAGTTAATATAAGATCTTTTCAGCAAGTCCACATACTCAACTATCATTTAGTCTTTCACAATTGCTAACACTCACGCAATACTTATGGGTATGAAGTTTTAATCGGACACAGAGAAAGATAGGGGCTTATAGTTTTGCCTCCCAACCTTTTACCTCAAGGGTAATGTCAACAATAATAGTTCATGAAAACTCACATCCAATTAGCTATATATATCAGGATCTTTCCAACACATTGTGCTTGCCAAAGGATAAAATGTAAAAAGGAAAGGTGAAGATCACCATGACTCTTGTATGAAGTATAAGACAAGAATAAAAGATAGCCCTTTGCTGAGGGAAGAAGAGGTTGTCATATGCTTTTATGGTTGGATGTACGAAATCTTAATGCAAAAGAACGTCACTTTATATTGCCACTTGTGATATGGACCTTTATTATGCAGTCCGTCGCTTTTATTTCTTCCACATCATAAGCTCATATAAACCTTATTTTCTCCTCACTAATAAATCATACATATTTAGAGAGCAATTTTTATTTCTTGCAACAATGACAACTTACTTGAAGGATCTTACTCAATCCATAGGTAGGTATGGTGGACTCTCATGGCAAAACTAGGTTTAAGGATATTTGGAAGCACAAGTAGTATCTCTACTTGGTGAAAAGAATTTGGCTAGCATAAGAGGGAAAGGCAAGCTCAACATGTTGGATGATCCATGACAATATAATTTATTTTGGATATAAGAAAACATAACCCATTATGTTGTCTTCCTTGTCCAACATCAACTCTTTAGCATGTCATATTTTAATGAGTTCTCACAATCATAAAAGATGTCCAAGATAGTATATTTATATGTGAAAGCCTCTCTTTCTTTATTACTTCCTATTAATTGCAACGATGACCAAAGCTATGTTTGTCAACTCTCAACAACTTCTATTCATCATACTTTTTATATGTGAAGCCATTACTCTCCATAAGATCCATATGATCTCTTTATTTCTTTTTATTATTTCTCTTCTCTTTTATTTTTATTCCCTCAAGATCATAGCAAGATGGAAAAGCCCTTGACTCAACACTAATCTTTATTATATATAGCTCACGGACTCAATTACACAAAAGGATCATAAAGCAAAACTTAGAACTAGATCATACTAAAATTTTATTCTACTAGATTAACATATTACCAAAAGGATCGAACTAAGAAAAACAGCAAAGAAAAAAGTGTGATGGTGATACAATACCGGGGCACCTCCCCAAAGCTTGGCAGTTGCCAAGGGGAGTGCCCATACCCGATACTCAGTTCTTCTTTGTTGGTGAAGAAGATGATGGCGATGATGGATAGTCGCACATAGAGTGTAGGAGATCCTCCAATTTGCAGATGATGCCCTTGAGTGCGATGATATGCTCCTTCACCAAAATATTTTCACTTGTGAGATACTTGTTTTGAATGCGAGCTAATTCAATCATCTTGAAAGCTTGAATCTCCGTTGGGGTAAAGAGATTGTGATGAGGTTGAAGGATGTCTTCGTCTTCTACTGACGGAACTTGATCTCCCATGGCCTTCTTGATTCCATCATCCTTGTTGATCCCCCCGGATTCTTGTCTCTTCAGCTCTATCTTCATTAGCCAAGCATCGTTGCCCTCATTGTTGGAGGAGGGAGATGACATGATGCCTGGACTTGACAACCCTGGCAGAAAACAACTCGAAAAAAACAGAGGATAATCGCGTGGTACGGTGGTCAAAACCTTCGGGAGATTATATAATGAATTTTTACCGACCAAAAGAAGTATCATACAAGAAAACAGAGTCCGAAGAGCACACGAGGTGCCCAGGAGGCAGGGGGCGCGCCCTCCACCGTCGTGGACGCCTCGTGTCCTTCCCGGACAGCTTCTTATTTTCCTATTTTCTTAACTATTCCAAAACAAAGAAATATTGCTATTAGAATTACTTTGGAGTCGGTTTCCTTACCGTACCACATACCTATTCCTTTTCGGAGTCTGAAACATTCTAGAAAGTGTCCCTTATGTATTCCTCCGGGGTTATAGTTTCAATAACATTAGTTTCAACATTTATAGGATTACCTGAGATATAATGTTTGATTCTTTGACCGTTCACCACCCTCGGATTTGTGCCTCCTCGATGACGATAGGACCTTCCCATTTAGAGAGGACTTTTCCTGCAAAAAAACTTAAACGAGTTGTATAACAATACATAATCACCTACATTAAACTCACGTTTTTGTATCCTTTTGTCATGCCATCTTTTAACTTATTCCTTAAACAGCTTGGCATTCTCATAGGCTTGGGTTCTCCATTCATCAAGTGAGCTAATGTCAAAAAGCCTCTTCTCACCGGCAAGTTTGAAATCATAATTGATCTCTTCAATGGCCCAATATGCCTTATGTTCTAGTCCGAGAGGTAAGTGACATGCTTTTCCATAAATCATTTTATACGGAGACATACCCATAGGATTTTTATATGCAGTTCTATAAGCCCATAATGCATCATCAAGTTTCTTGGACTAATTCTTTCTAGATCTATTAGCAGTCTTTTGCAAAATTAATTTAAGCTCTCGATTACTCAGTTCTACTTGGCCACTAGACTGTGGATGATATGGAGATGCAATTCTATGATTAACATCATACATAGCAAGCATTTTACGAAAAGCACCATGAATAAAATGTGAACCACCATCAGTCATTAAGTATCTAGTGACTCCAAACCTCGAAAAAATAACTTCTTTAAGCATCTTAATAGAGGTGTTATGATCAGCACTACTAGTTGGAATTGCTTCTACCCACTTAGTAATGTAATCAACAACAACTAAAATATGTGTATACCCATTAGAGGAAGGGAATGGTCCCATATAATTAAAGCCCCAAATATCAAATGGTTCAATAACAAGTGAATAATTCATAGGCATTTCTTGATGTCTACTAATAATACCAATTCTTTGACATTCATCGCAAGACAAGACAAACTTACGGGCATCTTTGAAGAGATTAGGCCAATAAAAACCGGATTGCAATACCTTATGTGCAGTTCTGTCTCGGCATGGTGTCCTCCATAAGCCTCGGAGTGACACTTGTGTAGGATCTGTTCATGTTCATGCCTAGGTACACAACGTCTAATAACACCATCTACTCGTTCTTTATAAAGGTGTGGGTCATCCCAGAAGTAATATCTTAAATCATAGAAAAACCTTTTCTTTTGCTTGTTTGTGAAACTAGGTGGTATAAATTTAGCAACAATGTAATTAGCATAATCAGCATACCATGGAGCAGTATGAGAAGCATTTATAATAGCTAATTGTTCATCAGGAAATCTATCATCAATAGGTAGTGGGTTTGAAAATGGACAAAAGTGGCCCTTATCTGAAACTTCAACACAGAATAGGTAGTGGGTCATCAAGGATATTCTCTAACCTAGATAAGTTGTCTGCAACGGGGTTCTCCGCTCCTTTTCTATCAATAATATGCAAATCAAATTCTTGTAGCAAGAGAACCCATCGAATAAGTCTAGGTTTAGCATCTTTCTTTTCCATAAGATATTTAATAGCAGCATGATCAGTGTGAACAGTTACTTTAGAATCAACAATATAAGGTCATAACTTATCACAAGCAAATACAACTGCTAAAAATTCTTTTTCAGTAGTAGCATAATTTCTCTAGGCACTGTCCAGAGTCTTACTAGCATATTGGATAACATTTAATTTCTTATCAACTCTTTGTCCTAGAACATCCCCTACGACATAATCACTAGCATCACACATAATTTCAAAGGGTAAATTCGAAATAGGTGGCTGAACAATAGGTGTAGAAATCAAGGCTTTCTTAAGTATTTCAAATGCTGATACACAATCATCTTCAAAGACAAATGGAACATCTTTTTGTAAGAGATTAGTCAGAGGCCTAGAAATTTTAGAGAAGTCCTTAATGAACCTCCTATAAAAACCGGCATGACCAAGGAAACTTCTTATACCTTTAATGTCCTTAGGACACGACATCTTTTCAATAGCATCAAGCTTAGCTTTATCACCTTCAATACCTCTTTCGGAAATTTTATGCCCCAAGACAATACTTCATTAACCATAAAGTGGCACTTCTCCCAATTTAAGACAAGATTAGTTTCTTCACATCTCTGCAAAAATCGATCAAGGTTGCTTAAGCAATCATCAAAAGGAGTTCCATATACGGAGAAATCATCCATGAAAACCTCAACAATCTTTTCACAAAAGTCAGAGAATATAGCAGTCATACATCTTTGAAAGGTAGCAGGTGCATTTCATAAACCAAAAGGCATATATCTATAAGAAAAGGTACCGAAATGGCAAGTAAAGTTGTCTTTTCTTGATCCTCTTTTGACACAGGTATTTGAGACAAACCAGAATAACCATCTAGAAAGCAAAAATGTGTATGTTTTGATAATCTTTCTAGCATTTGATCAATAAAAGGTAATGGGTAATGATCCTTTTTAATAGCTTTATTCAATTTGCGGAAATCAATTACCATTCTATAACCTGTAACAATTCTTTGTGGGATCAATTCATCTTTATCATTAGGAACAACAGTAATACCTCCCTTCTTAGGGACACAATGGACAAGACTCACCCACTAACTATCAGCAACGGGATAAATTATACCTGCCTCCAGAAGCTTTAGTATTTCTTTTCATACTACTTCTTTCATCTTAGGATGTAACCGTCATTGGTGATCAACAAACGGTTTAGCATCTTTCTCCAATTTTATTTTGTGCTGGCATAGAGTAGGACTAATGCCTAGCATGATCCTTTATTTTGTGCTGAGCTAATTAAAGTTGAACCTAGTGTTTCCCTAGCATGATCATAGAAACACTAGGTTCAACTTTAATTAGCTCAGCACAAAATAAAGGATCATGCTAGGCATTAGTCCTACTCTATGCCAGCACTAATAGGGAAAGGTGGTTCTCAATATAAGCAGTAGGAACAACAGAATCATTATAAGAGATAGTATTTTATTCAACTTTAATAGGTGCAACTACTTTTACTTCAATGGGAGGATTATATTTAAACCACTTCTCCTTAGGGAGATCAACATAAGTAGCAAAAGATTCACAGAAATAAGCTACTATCTCCGAGTCAAGTCCATATTTAGTGCTAAATTCACGGAAAGCATCGGTATCCATAAAAGATTTAACACAATCAAACTTAGGTATTATACCTGACTCCTTACCTTCGTCGAGATCCCAATCTTCAGAGTTGCATTTAATTATTTCCAATAAATCCCATTTGAATTCAATAGTCTTCATCATAAAAGAGCAAGTACAAGAAGTATCGAGCATGGAGTGATTATCGAGAGAAAGCTGAGCATAAATTTTTTGAATAATAATTTCTCTTGAGAGCTCATGATTGGGGCATCAATATAACATTAACTTAAGCCTCCCCCAAGCTTGAGCGATGCTGTCTCCATCGTGTGGCCAAAAATTATATATATAGTTACGATCACGATGAACAAGATGCATAGGATAAAACTTCTGATGAAATTCCAATTTCAATCGGTTGTAGTTCCATGATCCCATATCATCACATAGACTAAACCATGTCAATGCCTTTCCCTTCAAAGATAAAGGGAAGATCTTCTTCTTGATAACATCCTCAGGCATACCTGCAAGCTTAAATAATCCACAAACTTCATCCACATAGATTAGGTGCAAATTGGGATGCAATGTTCCATCTCCTGTAAAAGGATTAGCTAGCAGTTTCTCTATCATATCCGAAGGAATTTCAAAGTAAACATTTTCAGTGGGTTCAGTAGGTTGAGGAGCAACTCTTTGCTCTACTGGTCGCGGTGAAGATGCCTCAAACAAGCCCCTTAAAGGATTATGTTCCATAGTAACAAGTGACAGTAAATTTCAGCACACTATGTAAATTTTTCCTTACCAAATTCCAGCTACCAAAGGCACTTCACTCCCCGGCAACGGTGCCAGAAAAGAATCTTGATGACCCACAACTATAGGGGATCTATTATAGTCCTTTCGATAAGTAAGAGTGTCGAACCCAACGAGGAGCAGAAGGAAATGATAAGCAGTTCCCAGTAAGGCATTCTCTACAAGCACCGAAATTATCGATAACAGATAGTTTTTGTGATAAGGTGATTTGTAACGGGTAACAAGTAATAAAAGTAAATAAGGTGCAGCAAAATGGCCCAATCCTTTTTGTAGCAAAGGACAAAGCCTAAACAAACTCTTATATAAAGGAAAGAGCTCCCGTGGAGACATGGGAATTATCGTCAAGCTAGTTTTCATCACGTTCATATGATTCGCGTTCGATACTTTGATAATTCGATATGTGGGTGGACCGGTGCTTGGGTACTGCCCTTCCTTGGACAAGCATCCCACTTATTATTAACCCCTCTTGCAAGCATCTGCAACTATAAAAGAAGTATTATGCCTAACCTTAGCATGAAACATATGGATCCAAACCAGCCCCTTACAAAGCAACACATAAACTAGGGATTAAGCTTATGTCACTCTAGCAACCCATCATCTACTTATGACTTCCCAATGCCTTCCTCTAGGCCCAAATAATGGTGAATTGTCATGTAGTCGATGTTCACATGACACCACTAGAGGAAAGACAACATACATCTCATCAAAATATCATACGAATACCAAATTCACATGACTACTTATAGCAAGACTTCTCCCATGTCCTCAGGAACAAATGTAACTACTCACAAATCGCATTCATGTTCATAATCATAGGGTATTAATATGCATAAAGGATCTGAACATATGATCTTCCACCAAATAAACCAACTAGCATCAACTACAAGGAGTAATCAACACTAATAGCAACCCATAGGTACCAATCTGAGGTTTTGGGACAAAGATTGGATACAAGAGATGAACTAGGGTTTGAGATGAGATGGTGCTGGTGAAGATGTTGATGGAGATTGACCCCCTCCCGATGAGAAGATCGATGAGGATGACGGTGGTGATGATTTCCCCCTCTCGGAGGGAAGTTTCCCCGGCAGAACAGCTCCGCCGGAGCCCTAGATTGGTTCCGCCAAGGTTCCGCCTCGTGGCGGCGGAGTTTCGTCCCGTAACCTTGCTTATGATTTTTTCTCGGACGAAAGACCTCATATAGCAGAAGATGGGCACCAGAGGCCTGCCAGGGGGCCCACGAGGCAGGGGGCGCGCCCCCCACCCTCGTGGATGGTGGGTGGCCCCCCTTTGGTACTTCCTTCGCCCAATATTTTTTGTATATTCAGAAACGTGCTCCCGTGAAGTTTTAGGAATTTTGGAGTTGTGCAGAATAGGTATCTCATATTTGCTCCTTTTCCAGCCCAGAATTCCAGCTGCCGGTATTCTCCATCCTCATGTAAACCTTGTAAAATAAGAGAGAATATGCATAAGTATTGTGACATAATGTGTAATAACGACCCATAATGCAATAAATATTGATATGAAAGCATGATGCAAAATGCACGTATCATGTCCATGTACCCTCATAGATCGAAAGCGCAAGCGTTAGCTTAACGCGGTTGATGTAGTCAAACGTCTTCTCAATTCAACCAATCAAGTACCGAACGTATGGCACCTCTGAGTTCAGCACACGTTCAGCTCGATGACGTCCGTCGAACTCTTGATCCAGCAAAGTGTCGAGGGAGAGTTTCATCAGCATGACAACATGGTGATGGTGATGGTGATGTGATCCACGTAGGGCTTCGCCTAAGCACTATGACAATATGACCGAAGGAGTAAACGGTGGAGGGGGGCACCGCACACGACTAAGAAACAATTGATATGATTTGGGGTGCCCCCTGCTCCCATATATAAAGAGAAGGCACTACTGCAGGATGCTGCTAACGCGACACTACAATCAGAGACCCTTCGACGAAATTGTGTGCGATGCAATAATCGCAAACAGTGGTGTAAAAAATCGTCAAAAAAGATGCAAATCATTTGCGATGGAGGATGCATCAAACACGGTTCAGATTTTAGTTGCGTGTGTGATGCAGGGCATACCATTCAGTTCAATTAATTGTTTGTGATGAGGAGGAACAAAAGAAACGGGCAGCCAAATGAAGGTGTGTGTGATGTATAGCATACAGTTCACTCGGATGAACTGTTTGTCATTAGGCAACACAAAAGAAACGGCCAGCCAGAGCAAGGTGTGTGAGATATACGGCATGCTGTTCACTCGGATGAACTGTTTGAGTTGAGACAAGAGAACATAAACGGTTCAACATAACAAGATGTGTGTGATATGCGGCAAACAGGTCTGTAATCGGAAACGTGTGCGAAGACCGATAACAACACAGACGATTGCTGCTAACAAGCCATGTGCGTTGTGAGCAAACGATTGCTGATGTACAATTGTGACTGATTGATGAAAACTTCACCGACGGGTTCCATTGTTTAGTCCGTGTGCGATGTGATTTTGTTTGTCCGCACAACATCTACACTCTGTCTACAGAGCATCAACATATATACTTAAAAAGACAGCATTGAATAACCAAATTAAGCATACAATTACACAAGTGACTACACGCATAACATTTCCACACACTAAACTAGGAGAAACGAGGATCTGATCATCTACTTATTGTTGCGACGACGCTTGCTATTGCTATGCTTCCGGCTGGATCCCTGGCCCTTTTGGGGAAGGAGGCACTTCCTCATGTCAATGATCCGCCTATACATGTTTTAGCTCGTGTACACCTCCTTTGCCGCGTACACGACGTGAGCTTTGTCGGGTTTCTCCATCCAGGTCGAGTGACAGGCACGCTTGTCCTTGTTGTACAAATCCTTCATGTCTCTGTAGTAGGGGTCGATGATGGCCTCGGCGAGGTGAACCAGTGAGTCCTTCTCATGCTCATTGCCGCCACAGATCTTGTATTGGCCCTGGATGTCGGCAGTATTCTGGAAGGCGATGCCCGAATTCTTGAGCTCCTTTACATCGTTGGTGATGTCCACCGTAGAGAACATGTAGTGGGGGCTATTGACAAACCTGGCGAAACGCTCACAAGGACTTGTGGCCAGGCAGTAGTCGTAGACAAGGACATGGTGGCGCACGCACATCTGGACAACGACGACCTAGGGACAAGAGCCGGCACGAGCATGTGTGTACTTGAGGTCGAACCCGACCACCTTGTACTTCTCCTCAGTAAGCAACAGCTCGATGATGTGGACGGAGTGCTCCACCCAGACCAGGTCGTTGGTGTACACCATGGAGAGGACCACGAACCTTCTATCGGTGTCCACCACGGCACGCATGGTGAACTACTGCTATCGTCAGCAGCCGCTCGGAGCTCCATTGGAGCCGCAGAGGATACCCTCTAAGAATTTCTTGTGGTGGGTGTGCTTCTTGCAATGGTGCTGCGCGATCGAAAGGTTGAAGAGACAAAAGGGTCCAACGGCCGCTGCAATAAATGGGGGCCGACCGGCCTGTAATCGTCACGTCTTGTCACGGCGTTCATAGCGGAGGATTCCAGTGCATGCTTTACAACACCGCACAACACGCGTGGGATCGAAGAGCCGCCAAATGTATCGTCGATGAGACTGTTCCTTCGCTACCGCGCAGTTACTGCACAAGCTTCCCGTCCGGCTAGTTTGGCCATGCATCGGCTAGAAGAGGGACAAATCGTGGACATTTATTGCCAAAAAGCTTTGTAAAAACAAAGTGTGTGGAATGAATTTTGTCATTAGTTTACTTTGGGTGATGAGGTCAAAATTACACAGAAGGGTGATGCTTGACACTCGAGTGGGATAATTAATTTTGCGCTCTACAGGGCACACGGTGGAAGAAACCAAATGTGTGCAATAATGTTGAAGATCGCAGTCGAATTAGCTATACAGATCGTGTGCTGTGAGATCGATAAGGTAAACAGATTCGAGAATGGTTAATAAAATATAAGACCATTGCATATTAAGGTAGTGCTACCAATACACGAGTCTCATATGATGCCATTTCAACGATTGTACCACAAAATCTTGAAATATTACAAGGCTCCAATTCCGTACTTATATGGTTCAAATTCAAATATTACAAGGATCAAAGTGATATTAGAAATGAAATTCAACTCATCATCTGCAAACGCTCGCGTTGATCCGCTGAACATGGATATCAGAGAGGTTCAAACTAATATTACCACTTCTAAGCCTGGTTTCGAAACCTCACAATTTTTGCAAAGGGGTCAGCTAGTGAGAAGTCATGTATGGGGTTGACACGATGACTTCCGATTACTCTGTCATCTGAAGTTCCAAAATGAAATTCAGCATTTTTGGAGCCTACTCCGTTCTACCGCAGGCGCCAGCGCTGATCAACAAACCATTTATTTTTGTGAAATAAATGTAGGTCAAAGCTCATTTCCTTCAGCACACCTGCTTTGAGAACATAGAACCTGGTGAATATAATCTCCGGTAAGGTCCCTTGGTAGGAGTTCAAAGTAATTTCCGAGAGATGCAGATCTAGACATTCGATGTGATTGTTATATTGTATCACATTATCCACCACTAGGCCTAATCTTATCTACAAAAGAAGAAAACGTGTTAGTGCCTACATGCAGTTTTGAACATTACTACAGGCCTATTTTGTTTGCACGATTTGTAAAATGCACTAACATGCTATCTTCGATCTGACATGATTAATATGGGCATTTGATTGCATTCTAGAAAAATGTTGCCTTCTTCACAAGAGGTTGGCGTGGATGAAAGGTTCCCTAAATATCTAGTATAGATGAATCCAAAGGAGAAATGCTTATTTATTGTAACCATATGGATCAAGCAATCAATATGTGGGGGGGGGGACATGTATGTACTGAAATCCTCCAAAAGAATCCTTCAGAAATCGTAGTACATTGTCATTGTAAACATGGAAAAAGGTGTCACAAATTGAACTCCCTTATGGTTAAAATTTAACAGGAAAGGAACATCACCTCGATATATAGCTTCTCCAGGCACGGAAAGCATCTCAGGAAATTGACAACTTGCTCCAGGTTGGGGCCTATAGATTCTAGTGCCAAGACCTTCACTGTGCGCAATTTTTGGGTCAAGCTTGTCGGAATCATTTTCTGAATGACAGATGAACAAACATCTTCAAAATTAGAAATAATGTTAATTTGTAGAAGGAGAGGTAGAAGGTGGCTGTTGTACCTCAACGGGTGTGGATCCTATAACAAGTTCAGAGTATTTGTTAGAAGGGTAGCCCACCACTGTCAATTTCTGCGCAGAAATGACATTGATTCTTGTTGGACCTTCTTGATCAACTACAAGTAATCTCTCGAGTGCAGGTGTGTCCTCAGTGACCATACCATGGTACACATCTTGTGATGTCTTCCTGTCGCACGAGCAACACACAAATAGTCCGGAGAGTCATGGAGGTGATGTGGAAGGTACTCAACCCATTGAACACCTGAAGACGAAGGTACTCAAGTGCAGTACGGCCACGGAGCAGGCGCTCCATGTCACCGTTTGAGAGGCAGATGGCAACAAGCTCGAGGTGCTTCAGTCATGGTAGAGTAAGAGGGTGCGCGTCATTAGGGGGAATGGCAGTTCCTGAACATGGCGACGCGCAGCGTGGGCGCGAGGCGGAGTATGGACATTGGCAGCGATCGCATATGCCCATCATCAAAAGTGAGCTCCTCGAGCTGATCTAGGGCGGGGGATCGGAACCAGTCATCAAGCTTGGCTTTGTCCCTGCCGTTGAAAGGAACTTGCCCATTCTAAGGCCTCTGGTTGGGCCAAGGTGACTGCCGAGGATCTTGGAGAACGCATCCAAGCTTTTGCGATAGCCATGGCAGAGCTCGTGGGTGTCAATGAGGTCGAGAGGTATGGACTTCCATAGGGGGCGCCACCGTCGGGAAAGGACGGTTGTCTGCACCCCATATTTGATTGGGAGGAGGGAGATGATGGATGTCAACATATCATCGGGGAGGCTGCTGATGAAGTCTAGGCCTGCTGGAGTCGCTTGCGGTTCTAGCTTGCCCCGCCTCTGCTTGTTGGCATCCCCGTTCTCCACCTCCGGATTCTCCTTGTCAGTGGAGCTTCCTGATAGAAATGGGAGTACAGGTAATATTTAGTTAAAACAGTGCAATAGAAAAGTGTATTGGTAACTAGAAGTTATTAGGTAGGAATATAGTAAGAAAAGGGAATAATGGTTGGTTGCTTAAATACTACACAATTCATTTGATATTGCTTGGTAAGTCAACATGCAGATAGTTGCAAAGAAAACTTACTTGGAACAAAGTCTAGATGGATGATATTGTCGGGGAAGTTACCATATATCTCATGACCAGGCCCTTTTATGTGCAGCGCAATTCCAGTGCCATCTTGCAGTTCATAAAACTTAGCAATTTCTCTCCAAAATCCAGTGCCAAAATAGGGGTAACCACATTCATCAATTCTTATAGTAGCAACGATTGTATATCCATGGTTTGTGTGCAGTATGACATCCCTGCAGTCTTTATTTATGTAAAGGGAAAGATTGTGCACTACAGATTCTGTTGCAGAGCAAGGGACGCGGTGCAGAAAATGATAGGATTGTTAAAGAAAATATGGTAACATGCAAATATGGGCCCAAATTGAAAGAACTGTACAACAGTCGAAATCGAAGGACAAAAATTTCTAATTAAACAGATAGGGTAAACATGATGTCATGGAAATATGAGAGTCATCGAAAGAACAATACATCATTAATTTGCCTAATATAGAAAGAAGAGGGGAAAATGCCCTTTGATGTATATGGTGCATTTGGCACCTTTTATCCAAATGTAGTACTATTTGGAATATGTTCAGGAAAGTAGGCCATGCCAGCCGATTTAGGGTGAGATTGAACATACCGTGTGCATCCTCAAGTCATTTGGTACGGTGAGATGGAATATCTGGTGGCGGACGCAAGGTCCTGATGTGTGTCTGCGCACTATACACTCTATGAAGGAGGAAAACCCTCAAATCAGCTCGAATAAAAATGAATTCACAGTGATTTCGGTCGGGTGATTAAAGGAGGCACATGAACTGGGATAAGAGATCAGATAATATCTCATTAAATTAGTTACCTGGTTGTCCATGAGAAAGAACCCTCAGTATGGCAGATTCCCCAACCGAGCGGAGCTGGCTCGACCGCGAGCAGCGTCGAGAAAGTCGATGGCGATAGGCGGCGGAAGCAGAATTGACGAAATGCGGTGGGCTTTGCCGGTAGCCTAGCGGTGGCAGGCATCGATTTAAGTCTTTACCGTCACGATAGACGGTGCCATGCATAGACTTGGAGAAGCTTGTGCAGGTGAGAATGGTGACCAGAGGGGGGTGTGATAACCCACAAGTATAGGGGATCGCAACAGTTTTCGAGGGTAGAGTATTTAACCCAACTTTATTGATTTGACACAAGGGGAGCCAAAGAATATTCTCAAGTATTAGCAGCTGAGTTGTCAATTCAACCACACCTGGAAACTTAATATCTGCAGCAAAGTATTTAGTAGCAAAGTAATATGATAGTAGTGGTAACGGTAGCAAAAGGTAACAGTAGCAAAAGTAAAGTTTTTGGTATTTTGTAACGATGATAGCAATAGCAACGGAAAAGTAAATAAGCGAAGAACAATATATGGAAAGCTCGTAGGCAATGGATCGGTGATGGAGAATTATGTTGGATGCGGTTCATCATGTAACAATCATAACATAGGGTGACACAGAACTAGCTCCAATTCATCAATGTATTGTAGGCATGTATTCCGAATATAGTCATACGTGCTTATGGAAAAGAACTTGCATGGCATTTTTTGTCCTACCCTCCCGTGGCAGCGGGGTCCTAATGGAAACTAAGGGATATTAAGGACTCCTTTTAATAGAGTACCAGACCAAAGCATTAACACATAGTGAATATATGAACTCCTCAAACTACGGTCATCACCGGTAAGTTTCCCGGTTATTCTCACTTCGGGGTTAACGGATCATAACACATAATAGGTGACTATAGATTTGTAAGATAGGATCAAGAACTCTCATATATTGATGAAAACATAATAGGTTCAGATCTAAAATCATGGCACTCGGGCCCTAGTGATAAGCATTAAGCATAGCAAAGTCATAGCGACATCAATCGCAGAACATAGTGGATACTAGGGATCAAACCCTAACAAAACTAACTCGATTACATGATAGATCTCATCCAACCCATCACCGTCCAGCAAGCCTACGATGGAATTACTCACGCACGGCAGTGAGCATCATGAAATTGGTGATGGAGGATGGTTGATGATGATGATGGCGACAGATTCCCCTCTCCGGAGCCCCGAACGGACTCCAGATCAGCCCTCCTGAGAGGTTTTAGGGCTTGGCGGCGGCTCCGTATCGTAAAACGTGATGAATCCTTCTCTCTGATTTTTTTCTCCTCGAAAGCAAATATATAGAGTTGGAGTTGAGGTCGGAGGAGCTCCAGGGGGCCCACGAGGTAGGGGGGCATGCCCTAGGGGGCCAGACGCGCCCCCACCCTCGTGGACAGGTGGTGGGCCCCCTGGTCTTCATCTTTTGCAAGGATTTTTTGTTATTTCCGAATAGATGTTCCATGAAGTTTCAGGTCATTCCGAGAACTTTTGTTTCTGCACATAAATAACACCATAGCAATTCTGCTGAAAACAACGTCAGTCCGGGTTAGTTCCATTCAAATCATGCAAGTTAGAGTCCAAAACAAGGGCAAAAGTGTTTGGAAAAGTAGATACGACGGAGACGTATCAATTCCCCCAAGCTTAAACCTTTGCTTGTCCTCAAGCAATTCAGTTCATAAACTGAAAGTGATAAAGAAAAACTTTTACAAACTCTGTTTGCTCTTGTTGTTGTAAATATGTAAAGCCAGCATTCAAGTTTTCAGCAAAGATTATGACTAACCACATTCACAATGACGCTTAGGTCTCAAGTTTACTCATATCAATGGCATAATCAACTAGCGAGCAATAAAAATAAATCTCGGATGACAACACTTTCTCAAAACAATCATAATATGATATAACAAGATGGTATCTTGCTAGCCCTTTCTGAGACCGCAAAACATAAATGCAGAGCACCTTTAAAGATCCAGGACTGACTAGACATTGTAATTCATGGTAAAAGAGATCCAGTCAAGTCATACTCAATGTAAACTAACAATAATGAATGCAAATGATAGCGGTGCTCTCCAACTAGTGCTTTTTAATAAGAGGATGATGACTCAACATGAAAGTAAATAGATAGGCCCTTCGCAGAGGGTAGCAGGGATTTGTAGAGGTGCCAGAGCTCGGTTTTGAAATAGAGATGAATAATATTTTGAGCGGTATACTTTCATTGTCAACATAACAACCAAGAGATAGCAATATCTTCCATGCTACACACATTATAGACGGTTCCCAAACAGAATGGTAAAGTTTGTACTCCCCCTCCACAAACAAGCATCAATCCATGGCTTGCTCGAAACAACGAGTGCCTCCAACTAACAAGAGTCCCAGGGGGAGTTTTGTTTGCAATTATATTGATTTGATTTGCATAAAGCATGGGACTGGGCATCCCGGTGACCAGCCACTTTCTCGTGATTGAGGAGCGGAGTCCACTCCTCTTGAGAATAACCTGCCTAACATGGAAGATACGGACAGCTCTAGTTGATACATGAGCTATTTGAGCATACAAAATAGGATATTTATTTGAAGGTTTAGAGTTTGGCACATACACATTTACTTGGAACGGCAGGTAGATACCGTATATTGGTAGGTATGGTGGACTCATATGGAATAACTTTGGGGTTTATGGAGTTGGATGCACAAGTAGTATTCCCGCTTAGTACAGGTGAAGGCTAGCAAAAGACTGGGAAGCGACCAGCTAGAGAGCGACAACAGTCATGAACATGCATTAAAATTAATCAACACCGAATGCAAGCATCAGTAGGATATAATCCACCATGAACATAAATATCGTGAAGGCTATGTTGATTTTGTTTCAACTACATGCGTGAACATGCACCAAGTCAAGTCACTTAAATCATTCAGAGGAGGATACCACCATATCATACCACATCACAACCCTTTTAATAGAAAGTTGGCACGCAAGGTAAACCATTATAAGCTCCTAGCTTATCAAGCATGGCACAAGAAACTATGATCTCTAGTTGTCATTGCAAACATGTTTATTCATAATAGGCTGAATCAGGAACGATGAACTAACCATATTTACAAAAACAAGAGAGGTCGAGTTCATACCAGCTTTTCTCATCACAGTCAGTCCATCATATATCCTCATAATTGCCTTTCACTTGCACGACCAAATAGTATGAATAATAATAATAATAATAATAATAATAATAATAATAATAATAATAATAATAATAATAGTGCACGTGCATTGGACTAAACTGGAATCTGCAAGCATTCAATAAATAGGAGAAGACAAGGCAATATGGGCTCTTTTGTCAGATCAACAATAATGCATATAAGAGCTACTTCAACAATTTAATTATGGTCTTCTCCTATCGACCCCCAAAGAAAAGAAAAGAAATAAAACTATTTACAAGGGAAAGCTCCCAACAAGCAAAAGAAGAATAGGAAATCTTTTTGGGTTTTCTTTTTAATTACTACTACAAGCATGGAAAGTAAACTAATTAAAAGGTACAACTAAGTTTTTTGGTTTTTCTTAAGGTTTATCAAACACACAAGAAGAAAGCATAAGAGGAAAATAAACTAGCATGGATGATGCAATGAAAAAGTATGAGCACCGACATCTAGCAATGAGTGTGTGAACATGAATATAATGTCGGTGGGAAATACGTACTCCCCCAAACTTAGGCTTTTGGCCTAAGTTGGTCTATGGCCACGGTTGGCCTGGCGGATATCCATAGTAATAGTTAGGGTCCTACTGAGATGCAGCAGCTAGTGCCTCCTGAGCTGCAGTGTGGCGACGAGCGGCCTCCGCCCTCCTCTCGTACTCATCTGCCTCCTCTCTGGTAATAACATATCTTCCTTTTGCCTGATAATCAAAGAAGGCAGGAGCAGGGAGAGTAATATGGACATCACGACGTCTGTCAAAGATTAAGCGATACTGGAGAGGTGATTCATTCCTCTCGACAAACTGGTGGTGAGCCATAGCTTCATAATCCAAATAAGCAGGAGGCAACTCAATATCATCTTCACGTATGGCTACACCAAGAAAATTAGCTATGCGGGTTGCATAAATTCCACCAAAGATATCTCCATTAAATCTATTAAGATGCGACCTACGTGCAACAATGGCTCCCAAATTATAAGACTTATCTCCTAACACAACACTCCTAAGAATACTGAGGTCGGGGACACACATGTGACATGCCTCATCTTTACCATTAATGCATCTACCTATGAAGAGAGCAAAATAATGTATAGCAGGAAAGTGAATGCTCCCTATAGTAGCTTGTGTTATATCTCTAGATTCCCCCACAGTTATACTAGCAAGAAAATCCCTAAATTCAGATTTGCGAGGTTCCCTGACACTACCCCATTGTGGAAGTTTGCAAGAAGTGGTAAATTCCTCTAAGTCCATAGTGTGAGAATTTTCATAAAGATCAAATAGGACAGTTGAAGAATTATGTGAAGATGAAAATTCAAACCTCCTCACAAAGGAACTAGTGAGATAGTGATATTGGCTGCACTTTTCTTCCTCGAAGCTCACAAGATCAGCGTTATACAAATGTGCGTTAAATTCTTCCTTAATTCCCGCTCGATCCATAAAAATTTCCGAAGGCCATTCACAAGGACGCATTGGAGCGTTTCTTGGTGGCTCATCATTAGCATCACGCATTGCAAGCATGGGCTCTTGTTTCCTTCAAGAGCCCCCTTGGTACATTTTCCTAAACATATTTCTTCCTCTGAAAAATTTCTAAAATTTTTAGTAACTTCAAAATAAAAGTGAACCAAACTCAATAATATTGATAGCAACTACTCCTACAAGTGCCTAGGGCCTATATCATGCATCAAAACTACTTGGAACCATATAAATTTGACATGCAAGCTCAAGAACAGGGTCACCTAAGCAGCAAAAATATGCAATGAATAAAGCACTAGAACAAAAACTAATTGGACCAATGGAGGAGTCACATACCAAGGAACAATCCCCCCAAGCAGTTTTGTGAGAGGTGCTTTGAGCAAGGAGATCGAAAATGGCAGCAAAATTAGATTAGACTCGGGTTTGAACTAGATAATGGTGTTTGCGGGAGGAAGAAGGAGTGTGTGGGTGCAGGAATAAGTGGAGGAGGGCCACCATGGGCCCACGAGGCAGGGGGCATGCCCAGGGGGTAGGGCGCGCCCCTGACCCTCATGGCCAGGTGCCAGCTCCTCCTGCTGTGTTCTCAGTGCCAAATATTCTCAAATATTCCAGAAAAATCATATTTAAATTTCAGGGCATTTGGAGAACTTTTATTTTTGGGGTATTTTTACATTGCACGGATAAATCAGATAATAGACAGAAAAATACTAATTTTATTTTATGTAATATAAATAATAGAAAGTAAAAGTATGGTACAGAAGGTTGTGCCTTCTAGTTTCATCCATCTCATGCTCATCAAGAGGAATCCACTAACAAGGTTGATCAAGTCTTGTTAACGAACTCATTCCGAATAACATGGAGCCGGAGAAATTTCGAATAACACCTTGTTACCTCAACGGGGATATGCACATCCCCCATAACAAGAATATCATATTTCTTCTTGACAGTAGGAAGAGGAAATTCGAAACCTCCAAATATAATCGATGGAATTTTTCCAATAGAGTTGATACTATGAACTTGAGGTTGTTTCCTCGGAAAGTGTACCGTATGATCATTACCATTAACATGAAAAGTGACATTGCTTTTAGTTCAATCAATAATAGCCCCTGCAGTATTCAAAAGGGGTCTTCCAAGAATAATAGACATACTATCATCCTCAGGAATATCAAGAATAACAAAGTCCGTTAAAATAGTAACATTTGCAACTACAACAGGCACATCCTCACAAATACCGACAGGTATAGCAGTTGATTTATCAGCCATTTGCAAAGATATTTCATTAGGTGTCAACTTATTCAAATCAAGTTTACGATATAAAGAGAGAGGCATAACACTAACACTGGCTCCAAGATCACATAAAGCAGTTTTAACATAGTTTCTTTTAATGGAGCATGGTATAGTAGGTACTCCTGGATCCCCATGTTTCTTTGGTATTCTGCCCTTAAAAGTATAATTAGCAAGCATGGTGGAAATTTCAGCTTCCGGTATCTTTCTTTTATTTGTAACAATTTCTTTCATATACTTAGCATAAGGATTCATTTTGAGCATATCAGTTAATCGCATACGCAAAAAGATAGGTCTAATCATTTCAGCAAAACGCTCAAAATCCTCATCATCCTTTTTCTTGGATGGTTTGGGAGGAAAAGGCATGGGTTTCTGAACCCAAGGATCTCTTTCCTTACCGTGTTTCCTAGCAACAAACTCTTTCTTATCATAACATTGATTCTTTGATTGTGGGTTATCAAGATCAACGACAGGTTCAATTTCTATATCATTATCGTTACTAGGTTGAGCATCATCATGAACATTATCATTGACATTATCACTAGTTTTAGGTTCATTACCAGATTGTGTTTCAGCATCAGAGATAGAAATATCATTTGGATTCTCAGGTGTTTCAGTAATAGGTTTACTAGAAGCATGCAAAGTCCTATCATTTTTCTTTTTCTTCCTATTAGAAGGACTAGGTGCATCCACATTATTTCTTTGAGAATCTTGCTCAATTCTCTTAGGATGGCCTTCAGGATACAAAGGTTCCTGAGTCATTCTACCAGTTCTAGTGGCCACTCTAACAGCATAATCATTATTCTTACTATTCAATTCATTGAGCAAATCATTTTGAGCTTTAAGTACTTGTTCTACTTGAGTGGTAACCATAGAAGCATGTTTACTAATAAGTTTAAGTTCACCTTTGACATTAGCCATATAATTACCCAAGTGTTCAAGCATATTTGAATTGTATTTCAATTATCTACCAAAATAAGCATTAAAGTCTTCTTGTTTAGGCATAAATTTACCAAACTCATCTATGCATGGGCTAGCAAACTTAGTAAATGGAATTTTAGCTTTATCATATCTATACAGAGAATTTACCTTTACTACCTATGTCGGGTTATCAAGACCATGTGTTTCTTCAATAGGTAATGGATTAAGATCATATGTTTCTACAACAGGCGATAAATTAAGACCGTGTATTTCTTCAATAGGAGGTAAATTCTTAACATCTTCGGCTTTAATACCTTTTTCTTTCATAGATTTCTTTGCCTCTTGCATATCTTCAGGACTGAGAAATAGAACACCTCCCTTCTTCGGAGTTGGTTTAGGAATAGACTCAGGAGTTGGTTCAGGAACTGGTTCAGGAAGTGTCCAATTATTTTTATTTTTCAACATATTATTCAATAGAATTTCAGCTTCATCCGGTGTTCTTTCCCTGAAAACAGAACGAGCACAACTATCCAGGTAATCTCTAGAAACATCGGTTAGTCCATTACAAAAGATATCAAGTATTTCATTTTTCTTAAGAGGATGATTAGGCAAAGCATGAAGTAATTGGAGAAGCCTCCCCCAAGCTTGTGGGAGACTCTCTTCTTCAATTTACACAAAATTATATATATCCCTTAAAGCAGCTTGTTTCTTATGAGCAGGGAAAAATTTAGCAGAGAAGTAATAAATCATATCCCGGGGACTACGCACACAACCAGGATCAAGAGAATTAAACCATATCTTAGCATCACCTGTCAGTGTCAAAACTGGCGGATCTCGGGTAGGAGGTCCCGAACTCTCCGTCTAAGCCGGATGGTAATAGGAGGCAGGGAACACGATGTTTTACCCAGGTTCGGGCCCTCTTGATGGAGGTAAAACCCTACGTCCTGCTTGATTTATTCTTGATGATATGGGTATTACAAGAGTTGATCTACCACAAGATCGGAGAGGCTAAACCCTAGAATCTAGCCTATGGTATGATTGTATGTTGTCCTACGGACTAAAACCCTCCGGTTTATATAGACACCGGAAAGGCCTAGGGTTACACAAGGTCGGTTACAAAGGAGGAGATATACGTATCCATATTGCCTAGCTTGCCTTCCACGCCAAGTAGAGTCCCATCGAGACACAAGACGAAGTCTTCAATCTTGTATCTTCATAGTCTAACAGTCCGGCCAAAGGATATAGTCCGGCTGTCCGGAGACCCCCTAATCCAGGACTCCCTCATCACCCTTTAATGAGAACAGAAATATTTTAAGGATATAAAAGTAGCGAGTTCTCTCATCATTAGTGAACAGGTGGCTATATCATTTAATTTAGTAAGATGTGCCACAACAGTTTCAGATTCATAGCCATGAAAAGGATCAGATTCAACCAAAGTAATTATATCAGGATCAACAGAGAATTCATAATCTTTATCAGTAACAAAGATAGGTGAAGTAGCAAAAGCAGGGTCAGGTTTCATTCTAGCATTAAGAGATTGTTGCTTCCATTTAGCTAATAACCTCTTGAGTTCGTATCTATCTTTGCAAGCTAAAATAGCTAAAGCAGCTTCTTTTTCAAAACATAACCCTCAGGAATAACAGGTGAGTCTTCATCATCACTTTCATCAATATTATCAGATTCAATATTTTCATTCTCTCTAACCCTATCAAGTTGTTCATCAAGAAATTCACCAAGTGGTACAGTAGTATCAAGCATAGAAGTAGTTTCATCATAAGTATCATGCATAGCAGAAGTGGCATCATCAATAACATGCGACATATCAGAACGAATAGCAGAAGCAGGTTTAGGTGTCGCAAGCTTACTCAAAATAGAAGGTGAATCAAGTGCAGAGCTAGATGGTAGTTCCTTACCTCCCCTCGTAGTTGAGGGATAAATCTTGGTTTTTCGATCTCTCAAGTTCTTCATAATGATAAGCACATATAAATCCCAAGTGACTCAAAGAATAGAGCTATGCTCCCCGTCAATGGCGCCAGAAAATAGTCTTGATAACCCACAAGTATAGCGGATCGCAACAGTTTTCGAGGGTAGAGTATTCAACCCAAATTTATTGATTCGACACAAGGGGAGCCAAAGAATATTCTCAAGTATTAGCAGCTGAGTTGTCAATTCAACCACACCTGGAAACTTAATATCTACAGCAAAGTATTTAATAGCAAAGTAATATGATAGTAGTGGCAACAGTAGCAAAAGTAAAGTTTTTGGTATTTTGTAATGATGATAGCAATAGCAACAGAAAAGTAAATAAGCGAATAACAATATATGGAAAGCTCGTAGGCAATGGATTGGTGATGGAGAATTATGCCGGATGCGGTTCAGCATGTAACAATCATAACATAGGGTGACACAGAACTAGCTCCAATTCGTCAATGTAATGTAGGCATGTATTCCGAATATAGTCATACATGATTATGGAAAAGAACTTGTATGACATCTTTTGTCCTACCCTCCCATGGCAGCGGGGTCCTAATGGAAACTAAGGGATATTAAGGCCTCCTTTTAATAGAGTACCGGACCAAAGCATTAACACAT
This sequence comes from Triticum aestivum, assembly GCF_018294505.1. Lineage (NCBI taxonomy): Eukaryota > Viridiplantae > Streptophyta > Magnoliopsida > Poales > Poaceae > Triticum > Triticum aestivum. Next base: position 365,457,130 of record NC_057797.1, on the reverse strand, counting down.
AGTGAATACATGAACTCCTCAAACTACGGTCATCACCGGTAAGTATCCCGATTATTGTCACTTTGGGGTTAACGGATCATAACACATAATAGGTGACTATAGATTTGCAAGATAGGATCAAGAACTCTCATATATTGATGAAAACATAATAGGTTCAAATCCGAAATCATGGCACTCGGGCCCTAGTGACAAGCATTAAGCATAGCAAAGTCATAGCAACATCAATCTGAGAACATAGTGGATACTAGGGATCAAACCCTAACAAAACTAACTCGATTACATGATAGATCTCATCCAACCCATCACTGTCCAGCAAGCCTACGATGGAATTACTCACGCACATCGGTGAGCATCATGAAATTGGTGATGGAGGATGGTTTATGATGACGATGGCGATGGATTCCCCTCTCTGGAGCCCTGAATGGACTCCAGATCAGCCCTCCCAAGAGGTTTTAGGGCTTGGTGGCGGCTCTGTATCGTAAAACGCGATGAATCCTTCTCTCTGATTTTTTTTCTCCCTGAAAGCAAATATATAGAGTTGGAGTTGAGGTCGGAGGAGCTCCAGGGGGCCCATGAGGTAGGGGGGAGCGCCCTAGGGGGGCAGGCGCGCCCCCACCCTCGTGGACAGGTGGTGGGCCCCCTTGTCTTCATCTTTTGCAAGGATTTTTTATTATTTCCGAATAGATGTTCCGTGAAGTTTCAAGTCATTCTGAGAACTTTTGTTTCTGCACATAAATAACACTATAGAAATTCTGCTGAAAACATCGTAAGTCCGGGTTAATTCCATTCAAATCATGCAAGTTAGAGTCCAAAACAAGGGCAAAAGTGTTTGGAAAAGTAGATACGATGGAGACGTATCAGGGTGGCGGGCGGGGTGAGGGTTCTTGTAACATGGGGATGGTGAGGGTTTTCTTTTTTCTTTTTTGAATTGGGTGGTGAGGGTTTTCTGTCCCACAAAGAATTTTGGAGGCAACAGTTTGCTAGAGCCAACCGTGTGTCATTGATGCAACAAGCAAAATGGAAGTCATTGCACACGGTTCCAATTTTGGGAACCGTGTGTGATTGACGTACTACCTCCATCCTGGTTTATTGGTCCCCTTTGTAATTTCGACCAAATATTTAACTAAGAAATGTTTATGCATGTCTCCAAAAATCATATCATTGAGCACTATGCTCAAATACCCATCCAACAATATAATTTTTGCTGACCTGCACTAATATTTTGTCATTTAAACCTTTGGTCAAAATTTAACACAAATGACAAAGGGGACCAATAAACCAAGACGGAGGTAGATTCCATCAACCGAACTGATTGCATCCATATCCCACGGTTAGACATAACTAAACACAGATTAAACATACTCAGACATAGATAATAAGCGTACACGTACACAAGCATAGTTCAGCCATAAGTACATAGTTCAACTGTCATTAAGCATACTCAAGCGTACATAGTTTGATCCCACATATCATCTCACATGCTGGCACGATCCTGAAGCTTCTCCAGGTACTCAGTATACTTCTGCTTGAAGGAGCAAACGGCCCGTCCTCTTGCATGCGCCAGAACACTTAGATACGCGTCATGAAGCTTGTGGTTGCAAAATGGGCATCCATAGTTGCCGTTCCAGGTCCTATTACGCCTGTTATGCATTCCCGCATGAAGCTCCCTCAGGATTTGCCTCTTGTACCTCCTCTGGACATCTTCATTCTCGCTTTCCACATCGCCAGACATCACCTATACAAATAGTAAAACAAATTTGGCATCAAATCAATGATTACATGTCGTGAAGTAGGATTAGGAATTTATGGCTATTTATTTATACATATCTAGAGATTATGGTTCGATTTTGAAGCACAGTTGTCTATGTACAAACCAATCTTGAAGAAAATAATGCCACAAACATATGTAGGGCATTCAAAATCAATTGTCAAGTCCTGGCTAGGAATTATTAGCACGAACACAAATCCTAGTCGAATTACTAGCAGAAATCATTTGCACAGATGAAACAACTACTCACTTATCACATGTACCATTCAAACAATCAATACTCTACACGGATCTAACGAAACTTACTCAGATTTCATGGATTGGGAGAACATAACCATATGATTTCTATTCCAAAAAGGGGGAGGCATGAGTAACCAGAGAAACCCTATGATCTATTTGACACATAAATGGGTATAGATGACTAACCAGTTGTCCGTCGTCCTCGGAGTCATCGCCGGAGTGGTTGTCGGAGTCGTCGTCAGGGTCGTCATCAGAGTCAGTGTGGAACTCTGCCTCCGGCTGTGGAAGCTCAACATCGTCGATGATGTCAGGGTGCAGCGATAACTCGCCAGCGGTGACGGCAACCTCCGTCCCCATCTCCACACCGTGCTCTAGTGCTTTAGTAGCCCTAGCGTTGCCACTCCCTCCGATGGGGCGCTTCGGTGGCATCCTCATACACTGACGGCTTTGAGGACTGAGAGCGGCGTCGAGGATGCAAGCGGAGAGAGAGAGGATTGTGTGTGTGGCGAGGATGGGGGGTGCGGCCACTCGGGCACACCATTAATATGGAGTAGTGGGAGTTGTGGGAGATAGGCGGGCGGCGGTCAAACCGATGGCTCGCCTCCCGGTGAACCTGCGCACCGGACTGTTGGCATGCCTACCAAAGTTTCACAAAGCTACTCACACGCCTCCCGATGACACTGTGCAGCTAGCACGCCTCCGTTAATTCACACACCTGCACGCACACCTCCTGGTCTGCCTACGCGGTGGATTGCTCGCATGCGTCCCATCAACTCACACCTGCTCGCATAGCACACGGGTCACGCGGCGGCACATATATTGTTTTTCTATTTGGATGATTAATGTTGGAACTTTATTGCTTAACCGAAGCATGGCACGTATCCATTGTTGGTCTAACACTCACGATTTGAATAAATAATCCGTTTGGGATATTGGTTCCCAATTATTAATAATCTCCCATTTGTAATTAGATTACATCAAAACTGGTCTCAAATTTGACAAAAAAGTACAATTCCACTTTGTATTGGTGTCCATATGACAACACGATAAGTTTCATGAACTTCAAATAAATTTTGGATGTATTAGAATTGAAAAGCTCAATGTTTGAAATTTGTTGCAGGGAGAGTAAACATGCACCTAGTGAGACACATGTGTTTTGACAATCCATTTTGGTGCACTGTCACGTGTGCATGTAGCTAAAATTTGATTTTTGCATATTATACCCATAGAAAATCAATCAACTAATGTACTAAAACATCTTAATGATCTCTGTGATTTTTTCAAAATTAAAACGTCCCTCCTTTGGTAACATATGTTCACCGCGGGATAATTAATTTAACATGCATCGTAGTTGCGGTGGATTTGCGATGTGTGTGTGGGTGTGCGTTTGGGGGTGGCAGGTGGCTTGTAGTACACTATAAGTTGTGAGCCACCGTGTGGGTTGGCCGTTTTGTTAGGCAGGCCGGTGCCACATCAAAGTCATGAATTCTTTATTTAAAACATTACACAATCCTTTCATATATACATGTTTTGGCCACATGCAGTGGATGGTTGTCCTACACAACAATCGATTCTCACGTGTGACGCTTTCTGTGGGCCCGTGAGGTAGTCGTCCATCACATTAACGAATAGCCGGTAGTGAGGTTAATCTGACCAGCAAGGTATAATCCTTTTTGTTTGTGTTATGGTGGTATATAGTACACGTCGAAGAGGTGGGAGGGGACTAGCATATATACTATACGTACACGTCCGTGAACAAGTACGCCTCACTCAGTGTCGGGACTTTCGGGGTTTCGGGGCATGTGCCACATCAAAATTGTGAAATTGGCAATTCAAACATCACACAACACCTCTTTGGGCCACATGCATGCATGCGGTGGTTATCCTAGGTAGGACACTCATGTGTGACGCTTCCATTTGTGGGCCCACGAGGCCATCGTTGATGCATATGCATGCATCACTTTGACCTACACCGGGAGAGGTTAATTCACCATCAATGATGATTCTTTTGGGTTGTACATACTACCCCAGGAGCATATAGTATGCGGTGAAGAGGGGGGAAGGGGACCATCATATGTAGTACGCTTCATGAACCTCGCTCTGTGTGGGTGCATGGTTTACGGTTTTTGAGGCATGTGGCACATAAAAGTTGTGCATTTTTGGTATTCAACATATATATGTTTGGTCCACATGCAAATGGTGGTGGTTGTCCTCTCGCACCCAGTTAAGTGTTTATCAGCGGTATCGATGATTTCCATCTGTGTTCCCGCTTGGTCCATCACTACTTTTTGCCTGACAACACAAGAGAGGTTAATTTGACTTAGGAGGGGATTATTTTTTTGCTTGTAATACGTTATATATATAGGTCATGCTCTGGTATGACACGCATGATATAGTTTGAGCACATGCACATGCATGTGTACGCATGAATCCCTTCCATCGAGTCGAAGTGGCTAGTACAATGACACACCATGAACCGATCTTGCTCCGTGTGGGGAGCTAGTGTACGATTTTTGATGCACGCACAATATCAATGTTGTGAAATGGTATTCAAACATGCATGCATGCATCACCTCCATACATATAGATGTAGTGGTTACATTTGAACGGTACACTCCCTCGCGTGGTTATCGGTGACAAGCCTATATATTCGTTGGCCTGCGTGGACATCCATGATCGCCTTGACCGACAACATGATAGGTTACCATGGCGGATTCTTCATTTTGTTCGTGTTATTGTAGTATAGGTCATGGTGAGATTCAGACCAAATTAAGTTTGAAAGCATATACTATGCATGCATGAATCCCTGTCGTTGGCTTGAAGTGTGGTGTAACATACATATGCATCGTCAACCTAACCCTCACTAGGTGTGGGGATTTCTAGTTCGAAATCACGGTGCCACATCAAAGTTGTTCCATTGTTACTCAAAAACACACCTCTCCATACATATGTTTGGGCCACATGCATGCAGTGGTTGTCTTCAGGTACTAGGTACTTGCATGATTACTAGCGAGCTAGTCCATCTCTGGGTTCGCATGGACGTCCATCACTTTGACCAATGATACGTCCATTTTGCATCATGCTTTTATATCGATATTTATTTCATTATGGGCTGTTATTACACATTATGTCACAATACTTATGCCTATTCTCTCTTATTTTACAAGGTTTGCATAAAGAGGGAGAATGCCGGCAGCTGGGATTCTGGGCTGGAAAAGGAGCAAATATTAGAGACCTATTTTGCACATCTCCAAAAGTCCTGAAACTTCATGGAAGACGTTTTCAGAATATATAAAAAATATTGAGCACAAGAAGTTCACCAGGGGGGCCACACCCTGCCCACGAGGGTGGGGGGCGCGCCCTACCCCCCTGGGCGTGCCCCCCTACCTCATGGGCCCCCTGGTAGCCCTCCGACGTCCATATTCTTCTATATGGAGTCTTTCAATGAGGGAAAAATCAGAAGCCATTTTTCCGGACAAGACTCCGCCGCCACGAGGCGGAACCTTGGCGGAACCAATCTAGGGCTCTGGCGGAGCTGTTCTGCCGGGGAAACATCCCTCCGGGAGGGGGAAATCATCGCCATCGTCATCACCAACACTCTCTCATCGGGAGAGGGCAATCTCCGTCAACATCTTCACCAGCACCATCTCCTCTCCAAACCCTAGTTCATCTCTTGTATCCAATTCTTGTCTCCAAGTATGGGATTGGTACCTGTGGGTTTCTAGTAGTGTTAATTACTCCTTGTAGTTGATGCTACTTGGTTTAATTGGTGGAAGATCATATGTTCAGATCCTATATGCATATTAATACCCCTCTGATTATGAACATGGATATGCTTTGTGAGTAGTTACGTTTGTTCCTGGGGACATAGGAGAAGCCTTGCTATTAGTAGTCATGTGAATTTGGTATTCGTTCGATATTTTGATGAGATGTAGGTTGTCTCTCCTCTAGTGGTGTTATGTGAACGTCGACTACATGAAACTTCACCATTATTTGGGCCTATAGGAAGGCATTGGGAAGTAATAAGTAGATGATGGGTGGCTAGAGTGACAGAAGCTTAAACCCTAGTTTATGCGTTGCTTCGTAAGGGGTTGATTTGGATCCATATGTTTCATGTTATGGTTAGTTTACCTTAATACTTTTGTTCTAGTTGCGGATGCTTGCAATTGAGGTTAATCATAAGTGGGATGCTTGTCCAAGTAAGGACAGTACCCAAGCACTGGTCCACCCACATACCAAATTATCAAAGTACCAAACGCGAATCATATGAACGTGATGAAAACTAGCTTGACGATATTCTCATGTGTCCTCGGGAGCGCTTTACATCATATAAGAGTTTGTCCAGGCTTGTCCTTTGCTACAAAAAGGATTGGGCCACCTTGATGAACTTTATTTACTTTTATTACTTGTTACTCGTTACAAATTATCCTATCACAAAATTATTTGTTACATATTATTTCAGTGCTTGCAGAGAATACCTTGTTGAAAACCGCTTATCATTTCCTTCTACTCCTCGTTGGGTTCGACACTCTTTCTTATCGGAAGGACTACGATAGATCCCCTATACTGGTGGGTCATCAAGACTCTTTCTCGCACCGTTGCCGGGGTGTGAAGCGCCTTTGGTAGGTGGAAATCGGTAAGGAAAAATTTATATAGTGTGCTAAAATTTACTCTCACTTGTTACTATGGAAAGGAATCCTCTGAGGGGCTTTGTTCGGGGTATCTTCACCCTGACTAGTAGAGCAAAGATTTGCTCCTCAACCTACTGAACCTACTGAAAATGAAAATGTCTTCTTTGAAATTCCTTCGGGTATGATAGAAAAACTGCTAGCTAATCTTTTTGCAGGAGATGGAGCAACGCATCCTGATGAGCACTTAATATATGTGGATGAAGTTTGTGGATTATTTAAGATTGCAGGGGTACCTGGAGATGTTATTAAGAAGAAGGTCTTCCCTTTATCTTTGAAGGAAGATGCATTGACATGGTATAGGCTATCTGATAATACGGGGTCATGGAACTACAAACGATTGAAATTGGAATTTCATCAGAAGTTTTATCCTATGCATCTTGTTCATCGTGATCGCAATTATATATATAATTTTTGGCCTCACAAAGGAGAAAGCATCGCTCAAGCTTGGGGGGGGGGGCTTAAATCAATGTTATATTGATTCCCCAATCATGAGCTCTCAAGAGAAATGATTATTCAAAATTTATATGCTCGGCTTTCTGATAACAATCGCACCATGCTCGATACTTCTTGTGTTGGCTCTTTTATGACGAAGACTATTGAATTCAAATGGGATTTATTGGAAAGAATTAAACGCAACTCTGAAGATTGGGACCTCGATGAAGGTAAGGAGTCAGTTATGACAACTTAGTTTGATTGTGTTAAATCTTTTATGGATACCGATGTTTTCCGTAAATTTAGCACTAAATATGGACTTGACTCTGAGGTAGTAGCTTCTTTCTGTGAATCTTTTTCTACTCATGTTGATCTCCCTAGGGAGAAGTGGTTTAAATATCATCCTCCCATTGAAGTAAAAGTAGCTGCACCAATTAAAGTTGAAGAAAATACTATCACTTATAATGATCCTATTGTTCCTACTTCTTATGTTGAGAAACCACCTTTCCCTGATAGGATAAAGGATCATGCTAAAGCTTCAACTGTGGTTCGTAAAAGCAATATTAGAACTTATACACCTGCTAAGCAAATTAAAGTTGAACCTAATATTGCTATTGTTAAAGATACCTTGTCTAATAATATTGATGGGCATGTTATTCATTTCCGTGATGAGACTGCTAGAATTGCTAAACCTTGTGCAAAAGATAAACCTAGATCTTTGGTAGGCATGCCTGTTATTTCTGTTAAAATAGGAGATCATTGTTATCATGGCTTATGTGATATGGGTGCTAGTGCTAGTGCAATATACAAAGAAATTATGCATGATATTGCACCTGCTGAGTTAGAAGATATTGATGTCACAATTAAACTTGCCAATAGAGATACTATTTCACCTATGGGAATTGTTAGAGATGTTGAAGTCTTGTGTGGGAAAACTAAATATCCTGTTGATTTTGTTGTTCCTGGCTCCCCACAAGATAGCTTTTGTCCAATTATATTTGGTAGACCCTTCCTGAACACTGTTAATGCTAAGATATATTGCAAAAAGGATGTTGTTACTATTGGTTTCGGTGATATGTCTCATGAATTTAATTTCTCTAAATGTCGTAGACAACACTGTGAAGAGTAATTGCCTAGTAAAGATGAAATTATTGGTCTTGCTTCTATTGCCGTACCTCCTAGTGGTCCTTTAGAACAATATTTGCTAGACCATGAAAATGATATGTTTATGAATGAAAGAAGGGAAATAGATGAAGTATTCTTTAAACAGGAACCCATCCTGAAACACAATTTGCCTGTTGAAATCCTAGGGGATCCTCCTCCACCCAAGGGTGATCCCGTGTTTGAGCTTAAACCATTACCTGATACTCTTAAATATGCTTATCTTGATCAGAAAAAGATATATCCTGTTATTATTAGTGCTAACCTTTCAGAGCATGAAGAAGAAAGATTACTGAAAACTCTGAAGAAGCATAGTGCTGCTATTGGATATACTCTTGATGATATTAAGGGCATTAGTCCCACTCTATGTCAACACAAAATAAATTTGGAGGAAGATGCCAAACCAGTTCGTGATCATCAATGACGGCTGAATCCTAAGATGAAGGAAGTGGTAAGAAAGGAAATACTAAAGCTTCTTGAGGCAGGTATAATTTATCCCATTGCTGATAGTCAGTGGCTAAGTCCTGTCCATTGTGTCCCTCAGAAGGGAGGTATTACTGTCGTTCCTAATGATAAAAATGAGTTGATCCCGCAAAGAATTATTACAGGTTATAGGATGGTAATTGATTTCCGCAAATTAAATAAAGCTACTAGAAAAGATCATTACCCCTTACCTTTTATCAATCAAATGCTAGAAATATTACCCAAACATACACATTTTTGCTTTCTAGATGGTTATTTTGGGTTCTCTCAAATACCTGTGTCATCCAATGATCAACAAAAGACTACTTTTACTTGCCCTTTTGGTACTTTTGCTTATAGACGTATGCCTTTTGGTTTATGTAATGCACCTGCTACCTTTCAAAGATGCATGATCGCTATATTTTCTGACTTTTGTGAAAAGATTTGTGAGGTTTTCATGGACGATTTTTCCGTCTATGGATCCTCTTTTGATGATTGCTTAAGCAACCTTGATCGAGTTTTGCAGAGATGTGAAGAAACTAATCTTGTCTTGAATTGGGAAAAGTGCCACTTTATGGTTAATGAAGGTATTGTCTTGGGGCATAAAGTTTCTGAAAGAGGCATTGAGGTTGATAAAGCCAAGGTTGATGCTATTGAAAAGATGCCATGTCCCAAGGACATCAAAGGTATAAGAAGTTTGCTCGGTCACGCCGGTTTTATAGGAGGTTCATTAAGGACTTCTCAAAAAATTCTCGGCCTCTGACTAATTTATTACAAAATGATATACCATTTGTTTTTGATGATGATTGTGTAGAAGCATTTGAAATACTTAAGAAAGCATTGAGCTCTGCACCGATTGTTCAGCCACCTGATTGGAATTTACCCTTTGAAATTATGTGTGATGCTAGTGATTATGCTGTAGGTGCTGTTCTACGGCAGAGAGTTGATAAGAAATTAAATGTTATTCAATATGCTAGTAAAACTCTAGACAATGCTCAGAGAAATTATGCTACTACTGAAAAGGAATTCCTAGCAGTTGTATTTGCTTGTGATAAGTTCATACCTTGTATTGTTGATTGTAAAGTAACTATTCACACGGATCATGCTGCTATTAAATATCTTATGGAGAAGAAAGATGCTAAACCTAGACTCATTAGATGGGTTCTCTTGCTACAAGAATTTGCTTTGCATATTATTGATAGAAAGGGAGCTGAGAACCCCATTGCAGACAACTTGTCTAGGTTAGAAAATGTTCTTGATGACCCACTACCTATTGATGATAGCTTTCCTGATGAACAATTAAATGTCATAAATGCTTCTTGTACTACTCCATGGTATGCTGATTATGCTAATTATATTATTGCTAAATTTATACCACCTAGTTTTACATACCAGCAAAAGAAAAAGTTCTTCTATGATTTAAGACATTACTTCTGGGATGACCCACATCTTTATAAAGAAGGAGTAGATGGTGTTATTAGACGTTGTGTACCTGAGCATGAACAGGAACAGATCCTGCGCAAGTGTCACTCCGAGGCTTATGGAGGACACCATGCTGGAGATAGAACTGCACACAAGGTATTGCAATCCGGTTTTTGTTGGCCTACTCTCTTCAAGGATGCCCGTAAGTTTGTCTTGTCTTGTGATGAATGTCAAAGAATTGGTAATATTAGTAGACATCAAGAAATGCCTATGAATTATTTACTTGTTATTGAACCATTTGATGTTTGGGGCTTTGATTATATGCGACCTTTTCCTGCCTCTAATGGATATACACATATTTTTGTTGCTGTTGATTACATTACTAAGTGGGTTGAAGCTATTCCAACTAGTAGTGCTGATCATAACACCTCTATTAAGATGCTTAAAGAAGTTAGTTTTCCAAGGTTTGGAGTCCCTAGATATTTAATGACTGATGGTGGTTCACATTTTATTCATGGTGCTTTCCGTAAAATGCTTTCTAAATATGATGTTAATCATAGAATTGCATCTCCTTATCACCCACAGTCTAGTGGTCAAGTAGAATTGAGCAATAGAGAACTCAAATTAATTTTGCAAAAGACTATTAATAGATCTAGAAAGAATTGGTCCAAGAAACTTGATGATCCATTATGGGCCTATAAAACTGCATATAAAAATCCTATGGGTATGTCTCCGTATAAAATGGTTTATGGAAAAGCGTGTCACTTACCTCTAGAACTAGAACATAAGGCATATTGGGCAATTAAAGAGCTCAATTATGATTTCAAACTTGCCGGTGAGAAGAGGTTATTTGATATTATCTCACTTGATGAATGGAGAACCCAAGCCTATGAGAAGGCCAAATTATTTAAAGAAAAAGTTAAAAGATGGCATGACAAAAGGATACAAAAGCATGAGTTTAATGTAGGTGACTATGTATTTCTATACAACTCTCGTTTAAGATTTTTTGCAGAAAAACTTCTCTCTAAATGGGAAGGTCTTTACGTTATCGAGGAGGTCTATCGTTCCGGTGCCATAAAAATCAACAACTTCGAAGGCACAAATCCGAAGGTGGTGAACGGTGAAAGAATTAAACATCATATCTCAGGTAATCCTATAAATGTTGAAAGCAATGTTATTGAAACCGTAACCCCGGAGGAATACATAAGGGACACTTTCCGGAATGTTTCAGACTCCGAAAAGGAATAGGTATGTGGTACGGTAAGTAAACCGACTCCAAAACAATTCTAATGGCAATATTTCTCTGTTATGGAATATTTAGAAAAATAAGAAGCAGTCCGGGAAGGACACGAGGGCTCCACGAGGGTGGAGGGCACGCCCTACCCCCCTGGGCGCGCCCCCCGACCTCGTGGGCACCTCGTGTGCTCTCCAGACTCCGTTTTCTTAAAAATTCATTATATAATCTCCCGGAGGTTTTGACTCCCGTATCACGCAAAAATCTCATGTCTTTGTTTCGAGCTGTTTTTCTGACAGATCCAGGTCGTCATGTCGTCTTCAAGTGCCCCCAAGGACCAGTTCTTCGAGAAGGTCATCAACCCCTACCTCGTGGAAGTGCTGAAACACCCTCAAACCATTGAGATGCGTGAGGGGTTGTTGCACATCCGCGATGTTGAGGGGCCCAAGAACACCGGAAGGACGGAGGCAAGGCTCGAGGCATTGGAGCAAGAAGTTTTCAAGTGTCAGGAGATGGTTGAGCGTGGACTGGATTCCAATCACATTATGATCATGGAGTTCACCAACAACCACAAGCTGGACATCAAGGACATTGGGGAGGCCATCTTCAAGCTTCATGAGAAAATCGAGCACCTCCAAGCCCAGATCTATGACCTACAAAATCAAAACTATGAGTATGAATATAGATTCAAGAGGATGAGTTTGGCTGCGGATTTGAGGTTTCAGGAGACTCAATCATCCTTCTATGATAGTGAGCCTATGCCTTGGAAGAAGGACGACAAGCCTACACCATCAACAAAACCATCAACTTCTTCTCCAACAAAGGAGACATAATCACATGGGTATGGGCACTCCCCTTGGCAACTGCCAAGCTTGGGGGAGTGCCCCGGTATCGTATCACCATCACTTCTATCTTTACCGTTTTTCTTAGTTCGACCCTTTTGGTAATATCTTGATCTAGTAGTATAAAGCTTTTAGTATGATCTAGTTGTGAGTTTTGCTTTATGATCCTTCTATGTAATCAAGTCCGAGAGTTATATATAATAAAGATTAGTGTTGAGTCTAGGGCTTCATTATTTTGCCATGATCTTGAGTGAATAAAAGAAAAGAGAAAGAATAAAAAGAAACAAAGAGATCATATGGATCTTATGGAGAGTAATGAGCTCACATATAAAAAGCAAATGAATAAAAGTTGTTGAGAGTTGACAAACATAGTTCTGGTCATCATTGCAATTAATAGGAAGTAATAAAGAAAGATAGGTCTTCACATATAATTATACTATCTTGGACATCTTTTATGATTGTGAGCACTCATTAAAATATGACATGCCAAAGAGTTGACGTTGGACAAGGAAGACAACGTAATGGGTTATGTTTTCTTACATCTGAGATAAATTATATTGTCATGGATCATCCAACATGATTGAGCTTGCCTTTCCCACTCATGCTAGCAAAATTCTTTGCACCAAGTAGAGATACTACTTGTGCTTGCAAATACCCTTAAACCAGTTTTGCCATGAAGTCCACCATACCTACCTATGGATTGAGTAAGATCTTCCAAGTAAGTTGTCATCGGTACAAGGAATAAAAATTGCTCTCTAAATATTTATGATTGATTGGTGTGGAGGAAATAAGCTTGATACGATCGTGTGATATGGAAGAAATAAAAGCGACAGACTGTATAATAAAGGTCCATATCACAAGTGGCAATATAAAGTGACATTCTTTCGCATTAAGATTTTGTGCATCCAACCATAAAAGCGCATGACAACCTCTGCTTCCCTCTGCGAAGGGCCTATCTTTTACCTTATATCTCCTACCTTGCATAAGAGTCATGGTGATCTTCACCCTTCCTTTTTACATTTTATCTTTTGGCAAGCACAACATGTTGGAAAGATCCTAGTATATATGGCTAATTGGAAGTGAGTTTTCATGAACTATTATTGTTGACATTACCCTTGAGGTAAAACGTTGGGAGGCAAAACTATAAGCCCCTATCTTTCTCTGTGTCCGATTAAAACTCCATACCCATAAGTATTGTGTGAGTGTTAGCAATTGTGAAAGACTATATGATAGTTGTGTATGTGGACTTGCTGAAAAGCTCTTATATTGACCCTTTCCTATGTTATGATAAATTGCAATTGCTCCAATGACAGAGATTATAGTTTGTTAGTTTTCAATGAAGTTTATGATTTATACTTAAAATTGTGATCAAACTATTACTCCAGCATAAGATATCATATGACAAGAATTATATAAGTTGTTGTTCTAAGAATGATCATGATGCCCTCATGTCCGTATTTTATTTTTATCGACACCTCTATCTCTAAACATGGGGACATATTTTTCGATTTCGGCTTTTGCTTGAGGACAAGCGAGGTCTAAGCTTGGGGGAGTTGATACGTCCATTTCGCATCATGCTTTTATATCAATATTTATTGCATTATGGGTTGTTATTACACATTATGTCACAATACTTATGCCTATTCTCTCTTATTTTACAAAGTTTACATAAAGAGGGAGAATGCCGGCAGCTGGGATTCTGGGCTAGAAAAGGAGCAAATATTAGAGACCTATTCTGCACAGCTCCAAAAGTCCTGAAACTTCACGGAAGACGTTTTCAGAATATATAAAAAATACTAAGCGCAAGAAGTTCACCAGGGGGGCACACCCTGCCCACGAGGGTGGGGGGCGCGCCCTACCCCACTGGGCGCGCCCCCTACCTCGTGGGCCCCCTGGTGGCCCTCCTACATCCATCTTCTTCTATATGGAGTCTTTCGATGAGGAAAAAATCAGAAGCCATCTTTCTGGACGAGACTCCGCCGCCACGAGGCGGAACCTTGGCGGAACCAATCTAGGGCACTGGCGGAGCTGTTCTGCCGGGGAAACTTCCCTCCGGGAGGGGGAAATCATCACCATCATCATCACCAATGCTCCTCTCATTGGGAGAGGGCAATCTCCATCAACATCTTCACCAGCACCATCTCCTCTCCAAACCCTAGTTCATCTCTTGTATCCAATTCTTGTCTCCAAGTCTGGGATTTGTACCTGTGGGTTGCTAGTAGTGTTAATTACTTCTTGTAGTTGATGCTAGTTGGTTTAATTGGTGGAAGATCATATGTTCAGATCCTATATGCATATTAATACCCCTCTGATTAGGAACATGAATATGCTTTGTGAGTAGTTACGTTTGTTCCTGAGGACATGGGAGAAGTCTTGCTATTAGCAGTCATGTGAATTTGGTATTCGTTTGATATTTTTATGAGATGTATGTTGTCTCTCCTCTAGTGGTGTTATGTGAACGTCGACTACATGACACTTCACCATTATTTGGACCTAGAGGAAGGCATTGGGAAGTAATAAGTAGATGATGGGTTGCTAGAGTGACATAAGCTTAAACCCTAGTTTATGCGTTGCTTCGTAAGGGCTGATTTGGATCCATATGTTTCATGCTATGGTTAGGTTTACCTTAATACTTTTGTTGTAGTTGTGGATGCTTGCAATAGAGGTTAGTCATAAGTGGGATGCTTGTCCAAGTAAGGACAGTACCAAGCACCGGTCCACCCACATACCAAATTATCAAAGTACCAAACGGGAATCATATGAACGTGATGAAAACTAGCTTGACGATATTCCCATGTGTCCTCGGGAGCGATTTACATCATATAAGAGTTTGTCCAGGCTTGTCCTTTGCTACAAAAAGGATTGGGCCACCTTGCTGCACTTTATTTACTTTTATTACTTGTTACTCGTTACAAATTATCCTATCACAAAACTATCTGTTACCTATTATTTCAGTGCTTGCAGAGAATACCTTGCTGAAAACCTCTTATCATTTCATTCTGCTCCTCATTGTGTTCGACACTCTTACTTATCGAAAGGACTACGATAGATCCCCTATACTTGTGGGTCATCAACAAACATCAAGAGAGAGGTTGTAGGACCAAGGTGGATTATTCT
This sequence comes from Triticum aestivum, assembly GCF_018294505.1. Taxonomy (NCBI): domain Eukaryota; kingdom Viridiplantae; phylum Streptophyta; class Magnoliopsida; order Poales; family Poaceae; genus Triticum; species Triticum aestivum. The sequence continues at coordinate 365,441,761 of NC_057797.1, read as the reverse complement.
CCAGCCCTTTGTGCCGACACGAGGGAGGGGGGCCTCTCTAGCCCTGCATTCATAGCTTAGGATTCCCTTTGTGCCGACACAAGGGAGGGGGGCTGCTAGCTACTTCGCACTTTGGTAGGTGAACCTCGGTTGGGGGGTGGGGCATGCATTCATAGCTTAGGATTACCTTCGTGCTGACACGAGGGAGGGGGGCTCCTAGCTACTTTGCACTTTTCTAGGTGAACCTTAGTTGGGGAGGGGGCTGCTAGCTACTTCGCACTTTGCTAGCTGATCCTCGGTTGGGGGGCATGCATTCATAGCTTAGGATTCCCTTCATGCCGACACGAAGGAGGGGGCTGTCGGTGTTAAAACTGGCAGATCTCGGGTAGGGGGTCCCGAATGGTGCGTCTAAGGATCGAGGGTAACAGGAGGCAGGGGACACGATGTTTACCCAGGTTCGGGCCCTCTTGATGGAGGTAATACCCTACTTCCTGCTTGATTGACTTTGATGAGTATAGGAGTTACAAGAGTTGATCTACCTCGGGATTGTAATGGCTAAACCCTAGATATCTAGCCTGTATGATCATGATTTCCTCTATGGACTATACCCTCCGATTTATATAGACACCAGAGGGGGCTAGGGTTGTATAGAGTCGGTTTACATAGAGAGAAATCTTCATATCCGGACGCCAAGCTTGCCTTCCACGTAAAGGATAGTGCCATCTGGACATGGGGAAAGCCCTCCATCTTGTATCTTCATGGCCCACCAGTCCGGCCATGTCACATAGCCGGACGCCCGAGGACCCCCTAATACAGGACTCCCTCAGGGGTTGCTAGCTACTTTGCACTTTGCTAGGTGAACCTCAATTGGGGTGGAGGGGGCATGCATTCATAGCTTAGGATCCCCTTCGTGCCGACACGAGGGGGTGCAAGCAATACCGTGCGCTTTGCGAGATAGGTGCCACATCGAAGTTGCATTTGGTATTTGAAAATCAAACCACCCTTTTCGCACATAAATTTGGTCCACATGCAAGTGTGTTCATGTTCTCACCCTCTCCCACGTCATTTTTCGCCAAATTTATGAACATTAGACAAGTTGGATGACGCAACAAACATGGTTTCACTCAAACTAACCCTGTGCCATGCCGGTGCACCTGTCACGCACACATCCACATAGTACATTGCGCTCCACGAGGCTTCCGCTCTCAGAAATATCTACCCGCCTGCAACTTTTTCTGTTTGATAACACACGGTTATTGTGTTTCGACCGTGTAAGATGTTTCTTATTCCCAATCCCGCATGTATCCCTGGAAAATATCTGCCCGCCTCGAGGGTTTTTCTGTTTCATAACACACGGTTGTTATCTCCGGACCGTGTGCGATGTTTCTTGTTCCCAATCCCGCCTACATCCCTCGAAAATATAAGCTTGGCTCGAGGGTTTTTCTATTGCATAACACATGGTTGTTATCTCCGGACCGTATGCGATGCACCATCATCAAAATTTTCAATAGCCCCGGCATTTCACTCCCGCGTTTGACACCCGCATATTAAAATTTTCAATACCCGAGTTATTTCCTCAAACAACCCCCGCCCCCCCTCCACACACACACACACCCCCCAAAACCTCCTCGGGCGTGCGTGCGCGCACACACACCCCTCCCTCGCTCGAAACCCTAGCAAGCCCCCCCCCTGCCTCAAGGCCTCCCTTGTCAACATCTGCTAGTTTACCCCTGCAGCGTACCCACCAATCTCCATATCCAGGCCGCCCTGAGTTTCTTTGATGACGCCTGCCAAATGCCCCCTTTCCCATAGATCCCCATCCCCCACCCTAGAGCATCGCAACCTAAGCCCGGATATGCTTCCCGTGGAGCTCGAGGAGTGATTGGCCCAAAAAAGGTGTATCACGGTCTCTTTAACCGACGTCGCTGAGGAAGCTGACGACCATTACTGGCGGCAGGCACTCAAGCAACGGGCTAGAGTATGTGGGCATGTCACGGCCGCCGGCTATGACATCGAGGTCATCGACAGCGATGGCCTGAGGTCAGCTATGTCACAGGTTAAGTGGCCCACCCTCAACCCCTAGGGTTCAACCACCGTCAATCTCATCCATGGCCCTGCCGCTGATCTCCTCTAGCTCGTTGTAAACAATTTACCATCATACATCATGATCGAGCCCCTTTTGTCATTTCGGAAGGACATGTTCTGTGACGCTGGCTTGGGATCCACAGCATCCAAGTCAAACCTCATCGACGACGACCACGAGGAGGGCACCCTCTCCGGCTGTTCCAAGGGGAAAGAGCCCATCTGCTCTTCCAAGGGGAAATCGCACGTCTTCGACATCAGGGAGGGCACCCTACAGCCGTGCTCTTCCAAGGGGAAGGAGCCCATCTATGACAACATGGAGTGTATCCAGGATCTGTGCTCTTCCCACGGGAACGAGCCCATCTGTGACAAGTGAGGAAACTCGTGATTTGCTTTGTCATGCCTCTTCACAGGGGAAAACCCATGATTTGTTTTGTCGAGTCCCTTTTGTAGTGTTGTGAGAATATGTTCGGTTTTAATTGCTATATCTGGTTGTTTCCAGTATGCCTTGTTTATTTCAGTTGTTCACAATGTGATGCTCTATATGTGCAATTAATTACTATGTAGTATGATACTCTCCAACGTATCTATAATTTTTTATTTTTCATGCTATTATATTATCAATCTTGCATGTTTTATAATCATTTTATATCATTTTTTGGTACTAACCTAGTGACATAGTGCCAAGCGCTAGTTGTTGTTTTCCATGTTTTTGACATTGCAGAAAATCAATATCAAACAGAGTCCAAATGCCACGAAACTTTACGAGAATTTTTATGGGCCAAAAGAAACACAATCGGCCTTGGCTGCGCCTAGGTGTGGCCCGAGGGGGGCACAACCCACCAAGGCGCGACAGGAGACCCAGGCACGCCCTGGTGGGTTGTGCCCACCTCGGGTGCCACCCGGACCGCCTCTTTGCTCTATAAATACCCCAATATTCCCGAAACCCTAGGGGAGTCGACGAAATATTCATCCAGCTGCCGCAGCTTCCAGAACCACCAGATCCAATTTACACACCATCTCGGATGGGGTTCACCACCTCCATTAGTGCCTCTCCGATGATGCGTGAGTAGTTCTTTGTAGACCTTCGGGTTCGTAGTTAGTAGCTAGATGGCTTTCGCTCTCCCTCTTGATTCACAATACAATGGTCTCTTGGAGATCCATATGATGTAACTCTTTGGCAGTGTGTTTGTTCGGATCGATGAACTTTGAGTTTATGATCAGATCTATCTTTTTATATCCAGGAAAGTATTTGAGTTTCTTTGCTCTCTTTTATGCATGATTGCTTATAGCCTCATATTTCTTCTCCGATATTTGGTTTTTGTTTGGCGAACTTGATCTATTTATCTTGCAATGGGAAGAGGTGCTTTGTAGTGGGTTCGATCTAACGGTCCTTGATCCCAGTGACAGAAGGGGAACCGACACATATGTATCATTGCTACTAAAGATAAAATGATGGGGTCTATCTATACATAGATAGATCTTGTCTACATCATGTCATTGTTCTTATTGCATTACTCCGTTTCTCCATGAACTTAATACACTAGATGCATGCTGGATAGCGGTCAATGTGTGGAGTAATAGTAGTAGATGCAGGCATGAGTCGGTCTACTAATCTTGGACGTGATGCCTATGTAATGATCATTGGCTGGATATCCTCATGAGTATTTGAAGTTCTATCAATTTCCCAACAGTAATTTGTTCAACCAATGATACGTCTCCAACGTATCTATAATTTTTTATTGCTCCATGCTATTATATTATATATTTTGGATGTTAATGGGCTTATTTTTACACTTTTATACTATTTTCGGGACTAACCTATTAACCGGAGGCCCGACCCAAATTGCTTTTTTTTTGCCTATTTTAGACTTTCGCCGAAAAGTAATATCAAACGGAGTCCAAACGGAATGAAACCTTCGGGAGCGTTATTTTTGGAACAAGCAAGATCCAAGAGACTTGGAGTGGACGTCAAGAAACAATCGAGGAGGCCACGAGGCAGTGGCGCACCCACCCCCCTAGGCGTGTCCTCCACCCTCGTTGGCCCCTCGTTGCTCCATCGACGTACTTCTTCCTCCTATATATATCCATATACCCCCCCCCCCAAACATCCAGGAGCACCACAAAACCCTATTTCCACCGCCGCAACCTTCTGTACCCAAGATATCCCATCTTGGGGCCTTTTCCCGAGCTCCGCCGGAGGGGGCATTGATCATGGAGGGCCTCTACATAAACTCCATCGCCCCTCCGATGATGTGTGCGTAGTTTACTTTAGACCTTCGGGTCCATAGCTAGCAGCTAGATGGCTTCTTCTCTCTCTTTGGATATCAATACAAAGTTCTCCTCGATTCTCTTGGAGATCTATTCGATGTAATATTCTTTTGCGGTGTGTTTGTCGAGATCCGATGAATTGTGGGTTTATGATCAAGTTTATCTATGACCAATATTTGAATATCCTTTGAATTCTATTATGTATGATTGGATTATCTTTGCAAGTCTCTTTGAATTTTCAGTTTGGTTTGGCCTACTAGATTGATCTTTCTTGCAAAGGGAGAAGTGCTTAGCTTTCGGTTCAATCTTGCGGTGCTCGATCCTAGTGACAGAAAGGGAACCGACACATATTGTATTGTTGCCATCGATGATAAAAAGATGGGGTTTATATCATATTGCATGATTTTATCCCTCTACATCATGTCATCTTGCTTAAGGCGTTACTCTATTCTTATGAACTTAATACTCTAGATGCATGCTAGATAGCAGTCGATGTGTGGAGTAATAGTAGTAGATGCAGAATCGTTTCGGTCTACTTGTCACGGACATGATGCCTATATACATGATCATGCCTAGATATTCTCATAATTATTCTCTTTTCTATCAATTGTTCGACAATAATTTGTTCACCCACCGTAATACTTATGCTATCTTGAGATAAGCCACTAGTGAAACCTATGGCCCCCGGGTCTATTCTCCATCATATAAGTTTCCATCTACTTTATTTTGCAATCTTTACTTTCAATCTATATCATAAAAATACCAAAAATATTTATCTTATTATTATCATCTCTATCAGATCACACTCTTGCAAGTGGCCGTGAAGGGATTGACATCCCCTTTATCGCGTTGGTTGCAAGGTTCTTATTTGTTTGTGTAGGTACGAGGTGACTCGCGTGTGGTCTCCTACTAGATTGATACCTTGGTTCTCAAAAACTGAGGGAAATACTTACGTTGCTTTACTGCATCACCCTTTCCTCTTCAAGGGAAAACCAAGGCAGTGCTCAACAGGTAGCAAGAAGGATTTCTGGCGTCGTTGCCAGGGAGATCTACGCCAAGTTAAGACATACCAAGTACGCATCACAACTCTTATCCTTCGCATTACATTATTTGCCATTTTCCTCTCGTTTTCCTCTCCCCCACTTCACCCTTGCCGGTTTATTCGCCCTCTCTTTCTGTTCGCCTCTTTTCTGCTTGCTTCGTCGTTATGGCTAGTCCTTTATCTACCGAGAAAGAGGTCCTTAATTTTAAACAAAGGGAGGGAGAAAATCTAAATGATGCTTGGTATAGAATTTGCAATGCTCAAAATAGATCTACTAGGAAGCAATCTACTACCGTTCTTCTTCGCAATTTTTATGTAGGCATCACTCCTTGGAATAGATATATTCTTAATACCATTACCGGAGGAAATTTCTTGGGTAGCCATACTTTTGATTCTTATAATGCTATGATAGATTTGTTTGGCCCACTACCTCTTTTGGTTAATGGAACTATTTTAACTTTGGAACATGTTATGCAACGGCATGAAATTATTGAAGATAAAATTGCTACCGTAGAGTTAATTGAAAATTTGGATAGAAAGATCCATAACCAGATTACCCAATACAGATCTAAGGTAGGAGTTGCTCTTAAATTTTTAAAAGAAAAGGGACCTATGGTTAATGAAAAGATAGATCAATATTCCACTGGAATTGATAAAATTGAGGATATTATTACCAACCTTGGGTCTGCCTTTTCTTCCGTGAAAAACACTCCTCCTAATGCTAAGATTACCAAATTGATGTATGTTCCTAAAAATAAGGGTGAAACTTCTAGTAAGGAAAATGCGGACCTCAAATCCATAAGTGTTCACCCCAACTTTCTCACTATCCTTAACGAACCTTTTGCTACAAATGATTTTCTTGATTTCATGCCTATGAGCTTGATAATTAATAAAAATAAAGAAACTCCTAAGAGTTATAGGTGTCACATTGAAGAATTACCTACCAAAGATGGCAATACCTAGATCTGTCTTCGCTTTTATGCCTAGCTAGGGGCGTTAAACGATAGCACTTGTTGGGAGGCAACCCAATTTTAATTTTATTTCTTGCTTTTTGCTCCTGTTTAGTAATGAAAAATTTATCTAGCCTCTGTTTTGGTTGTGTTTTTTGTGTTTAATTAGTGTTTGTTCCAAGTAGAACCGTTGGGAAGACTTGGGGAAAGTCTTTTTGATCTTGCTGTAAAAAATAGAAACTTTAGAGCTCACAAGAATTGCTGCAATTTTTATTGGACAGTGGTATTTAGTTAATTCTTTTTTAACATGATTAATAGATAAATTTCTCACGTCCATAAAGTTATTTTAGAATTTTTGGGGTTTCAGAAGTTTGCGTTAGTTATAGATTACTACAGACTGTTATGTTTTTGATAGATTCTGTTTTTCGTGTACTGTTTGCTTATTTTGATGAACCTATGGCTAGTAAAAGAGTTTATAAACCATAGAGAAGTTGGAATACATTAGGTTTAGCACCAATATAAATAAATAATGAGTTCATTACAGTACCTTGAAGTGGTGTCTTGTTTTCGTTCGCTAACGGAGCTCACGGGATTTTTCTGTTAAGTTTTGTGTTGTGAAGTTTTCAAGTTTTGGGTAAAGATTTGTTGGATTATGGAACAAGGAGTGGCAAGAGCCTAAGATTGGGGATGCCCATGGCACCCCAAGGTAAAATACAAGGACACCAAAAAGCCTAAGCTTGGGGATGCCCCGGAAGGCATCCCCTCTGCTGTCTTCGTTCATCGGTAACTGTACTTGGAGCTATATTTTTATTCGCCACATGATATGTGTTTTCTTGGAGCATCTTGTATAATTTGAGTCTTTGCTTTTTTGTTTACCACAATCATCCTTTCTGTAAACACCTTTTGAGAGAGACACACATGAATTGGAATTTATTAGAATACTCTATGTGCTTCACTTATATCTTTTAGAGCACGGTGGTGGTTTTATTTTATAGAAATAATTGATCTCTCATTCTTCACTTATATTATTTTGAGAGTCCTGTATAACAACATGGCAATTTGCTTTTAGGCATTATAAAAAATTTCATATAAGTGCATTGAATACTAAGAGAAGTTTGATACTTGATGATTGTTTTGAGATATGGAGATGGTGATATTAGAGTCATGCTAGTTGAGTAGTTGTGAATTTGAGAAATACTTGCGTTGAAGTTTGTGATTCCCGTAGCATTCACGTATGGTGAACCGTTATGTGATGAAGTCGGAGCATGATTTATTTATTGATTGCCTTCCTTATGAGTGGCGGTCGGGGACGAGCGATGGTCTTTTCCAACCAATCTATCCCCCTAGGAGCATGCACGTAGTACTTTGTTTTGATAACTAATAGATTTTTGCAATAAGTATGTGAGTTCTTTATGACTAATGTTGAGTCCATGGATTATACGCACCCTCACCCTTCCACCATTGCTAGCCTCTCTAGTACCCCGCAACTTTCGCCGGTAGCATAAACCCACCATATACCTTCCTCAAAACAGCCACCATACCTACCTATTATGGCATTTCCATAGCCATTCTGAGATATATTGCCATGCAACTTTCCATCGTTCCGTTAATATGACACACTTCATCATTGTCATATTGCTTTTCATGATCATGTAGTTGACATCGTATTTGTGGCAAAGCCACCGTTCATAATTTTTTCATACATGTCACTCTTGATTCATTGCATATCCCGGTACACCGCCGGAGGCATTCACATAGAGTCATATTTTTTTCTAAGTATTGATTTATAATTCTTGAGTTGTAAGTAAAAAGAAGTGTGATGATCATCATTATTAGAGCATTGTCCTAGTGAGGAAAGGATGATGGAGACTATGATTCCCCCAAAAGTCGGGATGACACTCCGGACAAAAAAAGAGAAAAGAGGGCAAAAGAAAAAAAGAAAGAAGGCCCAAATAAAAAATGAGACTAAAAGAGAGAAGGGACAATGTTACTATCCTTTTACAACACTTGTGCTTCAAAGTAGCAGCATGATCTTCAGGATAGAGAGTCTCCTATGTTGTCACTTTCATAAACTAGTGGGAATTTTACATTATAGAATTTGGCTTGTATATTCCAATGATGGGCTTCCTCAAATTGCCCTAGGTCTTCTTGAGCAAGCAAGTTGGATGCACACCCACTTAGTTTCTTTTGTTGAGCTTTCACACACTTAGAGCTCTAGTGCATCCGTTGCATGGCAATCCCTACTCACTCACATTGATATCTATTGATGGGCATCTCCATAGCCCATTGATACGCCTAGTTGATGTGAAACTATCTTCTCCCTTTTTGTCTTCTCCACAACCACCATTCTATTCCACCATAGTGCTATATCCATGGCTCAAGCTCATATATTGCATGAAGATTGAAAAAGTTTGAGAACATCAAAAGTATCAAACAATTTCTTGGCTTGTCATCGGGGTTGTGCATGATTTAATATCTTGTGTGATGAAGATAGAGCATAGCCAGACTATAAGATTTTGTAGGGTTAACTTTCTTTGGCCATGTTATTTTGGGAAGACATGAATGCTTAGTTAGTATGCTTGAAGTATTATTATTTCTATGTCAATATTAAACTTTTATCTTGAATCTTTCGGATCTGAACATTCATGCCACAATAAAGAAAAAATACATTGAGAAATATGTTAGGAAGCATTCCACATCAAAAATTATGTTTTTATCATTTACCTACTCGAGGACGAGCATGAATTAAGCTTGGGGATGCTTGATATGTCTCCAACGTATCTATAATTTTTGATTGCTGCATGCTATTATATTATCTATTTTGGATGTTAATGGGCTTATTTTTACACTTTTATATTATTTTGGGGACTAACCTATTAACCGGAGGCCCGACCCAAATTGCTTTTTTTGCCTATTTTAGAGTTTCGCCAAAAAGGAATATCAAAAGGAGTCCAAACGGAATGAAACCTTCGGGAGCGCTATTTTTGGAACAAACGTGATCCATAAGACTTCGAGTGGACGTCAAGAAACAATCGAGGAGCCCACGAGGCAGGGGGCGCCCCCACCCGCCTAGGCGAGCCCTCCACCCTCGTGGGCCCCTCATTGCTCCACCGACGTACTTCTTCCTCCTATATATATATATATATATCCATATACCCCCAAACATCCAGGAGCACCACGAAACCCTATTTCCACTGCCGCAACCTTCTGTACCCAAGAGATTCCATCTTAGGGCCTTTTCCGGAGCTCCGTTGGAGGGGGCATTAATCACAGAGGGCCTCTACATAAACTCCATGGCCCCTCCGATGATGTGTGAGTAGTTTAGTTCAGACCTTTGGGCCCATAGCTAGTAGCTAGATGGCTTCATCTCTCTCTTTCGATCTCAATACAAAGTTCTCCTTGATTCTCTTGGAGTTCTATTCGATGTAATCTTCTTTTGTGGTGTGTTTGTCGAGATCCGATGAATTGAGGGTTTATGATCAAGTTTATCTATGAATAGTATTTGAATCTCCTTTGAATTGTTTTATGTATTATTGGTTTATCTTTGCAATTCTCTTCAAATTATCATTTTGGTTTGGCCGACTAGATTGATCTTTCTAGCAATGGGAGAAGTGCTTAGCTTTGGGTTCAATCTTGCGGTGCTCGATCCCAGTGAGAGAAAGGGAACCGACACGTATTGTATTGTTGCCATCGAGGATAAAAAGATGGGGTTTATATCATATTGCATGATGTTATCCCTCTACATCATGTCATCTTTCTTAAGGCGTTACTCTGTTCTTATGAACTTAATACTCTAGATGCATGCTGGATAGCGGTCGATGTGTGGAGTAATAGTAGTAGATGCAGAATCGTTTCGGTCTACTTGTCACGTACGTGATGCCTATATACAAGATCATGCCTAGATATCCTCATAATTATTCGCTTTTCTATCAATTGCTCGACAGTAATATGTTCACCCACCGTAATACTTATGCTATCTTGAGATAAGCCACTAGTGAAACCTATGGCCCCCGGGTCTATTCTCCATCATATAAGTTTCCATCTACTTTATTTTGCAATCTTTACTTTCAATCTATATCATAAAAATACAAAAAATATTTATCTTATTATTATTATCATCCCTATCAGATCTCACTCTTGCAAGTGGCCGTGAAGGGATTGACAACCCCTTTTATCGCGTTGGTTGCGAGGTTCTTATTTGTTTGTGTAGGTACGAGGTGACTCGCGCGTGGTCTCCTACTAGATTGACACCTTGGTTCTCAAAAACCGAGGGAAATACTTACGCTACTTTACTGCATCACCCTTTCCTCTTCGAGAGAAATGCAATGCAGTGCTTAAGAGGTAGCACCCACCGTTTGCTATTTTTCTCGAGAGGCGGCACTAGTTAAACCTACGGTCCCCGGGTCTCTTTCTCATATTATTTGCCTTTGCAATCTATTTTCCTTCGCGTTTATTTTCAGATCTATGAAACCAAAAACCCAAAAATACCTTGCTGCAATTTCTTCTAATTTATTTATTTATTTGGCGTTCGATCTATCAATCTACTACAAATTTACCTCACGTTCGTTTGCCTATCTTGAGGCATCGTACCCCGGAAGGGATGGACAACCCCTTTAACACATCGGGTTGTGAGAAGTTGTTATTTATGTGCATGTGTTGTTTACGTTGTATTGCTTGGTTCTCCTAATGGTTCGATAACCTTGGTTTCACATCTCAGGGAAATACCTACTGTCGGTGGACTGCATTATCCCTTCCTCTTTGGGGAAATACCGACGTAGCTTCAAGCGACATCAAAAGGAATTTCTGGCGCTGTTGCCGGGGAGGATCTTCAACATATACCAGGTTCCTTATCACAAATCTCATCTCCTTGCAATTTACATTATTTGCCATTTGCCTCTCGTTTTCCTCTCCCCCACTTCACAAAAATTTGCCGTTTTATTCGCCCCTATTTTTCGTTCGTCGTTTTTTCGTCAGATCTATCCTTTGCTTGCAATCATGAGTGATTTCGGTATGGCATCAACATATGATGGCCTAACTCCTAAAATTCGACGCACGGGCAATCTGGATGCTAAAACTTTTATCTTGGGGCAAGGGAATGTTATGGGAGAAGAACGTATCCAAAACTTAGATCCTTGCTTTATGCCTAGCTAAGGGCGTAAAACTATAGCGCTTGTTGGGAGGCAACCCAATGAATAAAATTTATTTTTGCTTTTTGCTTCCTGTTTTCGAGTGTCAGCACAATTATGTTACTGTTATGATTGTGTTATTTATGTTTTAATTAGTGTTTGTTCCAAGTAAATCCTTTAGGATCCTCTTGGGTGATAGTTGTTTGATCTTGCTGAAGAAACAGAAATTTTTGCGCTCCCGAAAATAATTTTCATTTTTACCAGAGAGAGATAAAATACCCATTCCACTTCCAGTGGATCAATATAAAAATTGCTCAGGTCGTCCTAATGCTTTTATCTCGAAGTTTTTTGCTTTGAACTTTGGCACCTCTACAAATCCCTACTTCCCTCTATGAAGGGCCTTTCTTTTAATTTCTATAATTTTTATTTTCGAATTTGAGTATCCATCTTCTCTTATAAAAGCACAAACTAGGAGGCAATATATGATCGTACTTGACTATTGGATATAGCTAATATGCGAGTGTGCTTCATGAATGGATCAATGGTTGAGCATGATGGGCTAGGGATAGCTCAATTTAGCGTTGATATTTTGAAAGACATGGTTGCTTGTTTATATGCTTGAGTATTTAAATTATCATGTGAAAAATAGACTATTGCTTTAAACAATATGAAAGTCCAAATGTCCATGCTATAAAGAAAAGAATATGATATGACATGTTACGCAGCATTCCACATCAAAAATTCTGTTTTTATCACTTCCCAACTCGAGGACGAGTAGGAGTTAAGCTTGGGGATGCTGATACGTCTCCAACGTATCTATAATTTTTGATTGTTACATGCTGTTATATTATCAATCTTGGATGTTTTATAATCATTTTATATCATTTTTTGGTACTAACCTATTGACATAGTGCCAAGTGCCAGTTGCTGTTTTTCCCATGTTTTTTACATCACAGAAAATCAATATCAAACAGAGTTCAAATGCCACGAAACTTTACGGAGAATTTTATGGTCCAAAAGGAACACAACAGGCCCTGGCTATGCCTGGGGGGTGCCCCGAGGGGGGCACAACCCACCAGGGCGCGCCAGGAGGCCCAGGCACGCCCTAGTGGGTTGTGCCCACCTCGGGTGCCCCTCGGACTGCCTATTTGCTCTATAAATACCCAATATTCCCAAAACCCTAGGGGATTCCACGAAATATTCATCCAGCTGTCGCATAGTCCAGAACCACCATATCCAATCTAGACACCATCTTGGATGGGGTTCACCACGTCCATTGGTGCCTCTCTGATGATGCATGAGTAGTTCTTTGTAGACCTTCGGGTCCGTAGTTAGTAGCTAGATGGCTTCCTCTCTCTCTCTCTCTTGATTCTAAGTACTATGGTCTCTTGGAGATCCATATGACGTAACTCTTTTGTAGTGTGTTTGTCGGGATCGATGAACTTTGAGTTTGTGATCAGATCTATTTTTTATATCCATGAAAGTATTTGCATTTCTTTGATCTCTTTTACGCATGATTGCTTATAGCCTCGTACTTCTTCTCCGATATTTGGGTTTTGTTTGGCCAACTTGATCTACTTATCTTGCAATGGGAAGAGGTGCTTTGTAGTGGGTTCGATCTTACGGTGCTTGATCCCAGTGACAGAAGGGATTAACAACCCCTTTAACACGTCGGGTTGCGAGAAGTTGTTATTTGTGTGCATATGTTGTTTACGTTGTGTACTAACGGATCTCACAAAAGTTTTGTTGAGTTTTGTGTGATTGAAGTTTTCAAGTTTTGGGTTATCTTACGATGGATGAAGGAATAAGGAGTAGAACAGCCTAAGCTTGGGTATGCCCTAGCAACCAAAGCTATTATCCGAAAATGAGCAACCAAGTAAGTTTGGGGATGCCCCGAGTGGCATTCCCTCTTTCTTCTAACGACCATCGGTATTTTACTCGAATCTATATTTTTATTCGTCACATACTATGTGTTTTGCTTGAAGCATCTTGTATGATATGAGTATTTGCTTGTTTTATTTTGTGTTTTAAGTCTTGATCCCTTGCTGGACAAACCTATTTGATAGAGCCGAAATTATGTCATGACTTGTTAGAATTGCTCGGTATGCTTCACTTAAATTTTTATGAGCTATGGACTTGCTCTAGTGCTTCACTTATATCTTGTTGAGTACGTTGTGCTTAGTATTTTTTTTAAGAAATGCTCTCTTGCTTCACTTAGATTTATATGAGAGTTAGTAAAAATTTCAAGAAATTCTCTCTTCCTTCACTTAAATTAATTTGAGAGAAAGAAATATTATGCTCATGATCTTCACTGATATTTGTTTGAGCTTGTCAAAAGCAACATATGAAAATTAGTCCCAAAGTGATAGATATCCATGTAGGATACAAGAAAAACTTTCATCAAGATCATTGGACAAAATAAACTTGATTCTTAGTAATAGTTTTGAGATATGATGATGTGATATGTGAGTCATCTTGATGAGTAATTATGCTTTAGTAAGAATATTGGTGTTAAGGTTTATGATTCCCCATGCAAGCACGAAAGTCAATAATTATGAAATGAAATTATATCCTACTTATGGTGCATTATTCGGTGTTAGTTATGCTTAATGCTCGCTTATGAGATTATTCGTTTCTTGGTTGGTTGATTCTCAATCTTTTGCTAGCCTTCATTTTGCACTAAGTATGAACACTACTTGTGCATCCAAAAACCTTTAAACCAGTTTTGCCACATGAGTCCACTATATCTACCTATTTGCGGTATTCTTTTGCCGTTCTAAGTAAATTTGCATGTGCCATCTCTAATTTTCAAAAATAAACTTCTCTTTTGTGTGTTTGTTTCGCTCACGGAGCGTTGAGGGGTGGCTAATTTTTCCATGCTAGATGTGTTATTCTCAAGATGAGTGTTTATTCACTTACCATTTAACAAGAGTAAGGCCAAGGTATTAGGGATGCCCGGTCCCGAAATGAAAAAATGAATTTACTTTATGTTGTCAAATAATAAATTCCTTGGAAAGTGTTGGTATGGAGGGCAACCGTGGATACGGCTAGCCATGGAAAGTGAAACTATAGTGGAAAAAGGAATAAACTTCATTTTCTATTTGGGAACCGCCTATCATATATCTAAGCATGGAAAGTATTGAGAACTCTAAATCGTTTTCGTTTGTGGGATGGATACACCTCCCAAAATGTTTTTATCTCTTAGTTTTTGCTTTGAGCTCTGGCACCTCTACAAATCCCTACTTCCCTCTGTGAAGGACCTTTCTTTTACTTTCTATAATTTTTATTTTTGAATTTGAGTCTCCATCTTCTCTTATAAAAGCACAAACTAGGAGGCAATATATGATCGTACTTGAGTATTGGATGTAGCTAATATGCGAGTGTGTTTCATGAATGGATCAATGGTTGAGCATGATGGGCTAGGGATAGCTTATTTTAGCGTTGATATTTTGAAAGACATGGTTGCTTGTTTATATGCTTGAGTATTTAAATTATCATGTGAAAACTAGAATTGCTTTGAACAATATAAAAGTCCAAATGTCCATGCTATAAAGAAAAGAATATGATATGACATGTTAGGCAACATTCCACATCAAAAATTCTGTTTTTATCACTTCCCAACTCGAGGACGAGTAGGAGTTAAGCTTGGGGATGCTGATACGTCTCGAATGTATCTATAATTTTTGATTGTTACATGCTGTTATACTATCAATCTTGGATATTTTATAATCATTTATATCATTTTTTGGTACTAACCTATTGACATAGTGCCAAGTGCCAGTTGCTGTTTTTTCCATGTTTTTTACATCACAGAAAATCAATATAAACGGAGTCCAAATGCCACGCAGCTTTATAGAGAATTTTTATGGGCCAAAAGGAACACAACAGGCCCTGGCTATGCCTGGGGGTGCCCGGAGGAGGGTACAACCCACCAGGGCGCGCCAGGAGGCCCAGGCGCGCCCTAGTGGGTTGTGCCCACCTCGGGTGCCCCCCTTACTGCCTATTTGCTCTATAAATACAAAATATTCCCAAAACCCTAGGGGAGTCGACGAAATATTCATCCAGCTGCGGCAGAGTATAGAACCACCAGATCCAATCTAGACACCATCTCGGATGGGGTTCACCACCTCCATTGGTGCCTCTCTAATGATGCATGAGTAGTTCTTTGTTGACCTTCGGGTAAGTAGTTAGTAGCTAGATGGCTTACTCTCCCTCTCTCTCTCTTGATTCTCAATACAATGGTCTCTTGGAGATCTGTATGACATAACTCTTTTGAGGTGTGTTTGTTGGGATCGATGAACTTTGAGTTTATGATCAGATCTATCTTTTTATATCCATGAAAGTATTTGAGTTTCTTTGATCTCTTTTACGCATGATTGCTTATAGCCTTGTATTTCTTCTCTGATATTTGGGTTTTGTTTGGCCAACTTGATCTATTTATCTTGCAACGGGAAGAGGTGCTTTGTAGTGGGTTCAATCTTACGGTGCTTAATCCCAGTGACAGAAGGGATTAACAACCCCTTTAACACGTTGTGTTGCGAGAAGTTGTTATTTGTGTGCAGGTGTTGTTTACGTTGTGTTTCTTGATTCTCCTATTGGTTCGATAACCTGGGTTCACATCTGAGGGAAATACCTACCACCGTTGTGCTGCATCATCCCTTCCTACTTGGGGAAATACCAACGTAGCTTCAAGCGACATCACAGTACATTTCATCAATCCAATTTTAAACATACCAATATGAATGCATATATTTGCTTGTTGTTAAGCCTGTTATAGCTAGCATATGCCTCTTTTAATGTTTTTTGATTGTTCTTTTGTTTGTAGTTAGCATATTTCTAGTTTCAAATGCTATCTTTGGTTGCTCGTAGTATGCCTTGTTTATCCCAGTTATTCACAACGTGATGTTCTATATGTGCAAGTATGAACTATGGAGTTCAATTTCATCACTACCAGTTTCAACAATACCACTATGAATGACTACATTTGGTTTCTGCATCTTGTAGTTAACACGCCTTTTCATTTTTATTTAACAATAACCAGTGTATTTAGACCGGCACAATACTAGTTTGAATGATTGTGTTTCCTTATTGTTAAATGTTACGCCTATTGCAGTTAACACACCTTACCCTTTGTTTTCCTTCACTAGCATCCTTAAACCTGCACACTGAAACTATCTTTTGGATATTATTCTGTCTACCCTGGATAATTTTGGTTGATGTTTAGCCTGTTGTGCCTAACATACTTCTCGATGTACCTACACAGGATAATTTTGGGAACGATTACTATTTTCCATCGAGGTTAGTTTCATCCCATGGCTTATATGTGCTCACTGTTCAGGATATCGGTAGCTGATACCATACTGGCCGGGTCCTGATAAGGCACTAATCAGTGAATCGGACCTTTAACTGAATATATCTGCAACCCATTTATCGTTAGGTTAACTAGGGCCATATGTAATATATCTGAGGCTACATAGAAACATGCACTATACTTAATGCCTAAATATGCAACCCTAGGCTACATAGCAACAAGGAAGAGTGTCACATTAATGTTTTGATGACGTCTAGATATACGTAGAAGAGCAGCAGCAACAACAACAACAACACAGCCCTATTTGGATAGTCAACTTAGCTAGAGGTTAGAGTTAGTTTCTAGCTCATGACTAACCCTGAAATAACTCCATCCAAAGAGTTGTTTGGATGGCAGTGTTAGATTGACAATAAATGCACTAGGAGAACTAGCTCCAATTAGCACCTCTGGTTGGATAGTTTTTTTGGGTGTGTTATAGATGCAACTAGCTCAAACTAGCCCTCATGTTTAGATATACTTTAGGGATATTTGAGCCCAAACTAGGTCAAACTAACTGTAATCCATCGATACAACAGCAGTTAATCAGCTGATAATTTGTAAGTATGCACTAAACTCCTTCGGCCCATAATATAAGATGTTAATTCATCTAATATGTGAGTATATTGGATGTTATAAGATATTATAAAAGAGTGATGTACTACATCATTGTGCAATTGTTGTTTAGATTCTAATATTAACTTGGTGCTTTTAGGTACATATGTCATTGGTAAAGATTCGCGCTTCGACCCTTTCTACGTATGAGGCAATGAGATATCGATGAACCAACATCAAGTGAGGAAGCTGATAAAGATTGTTAGTAAAATGGGTCCAAAGATGACAATTAAACTATTTGTTTACACTTTATCCAAGACAACAGCGAACTGCAGGATGGTAAGTAAGAACTCTGCAGCCTTCTTTTTATTGCCCATAATGAGTTGTGTTAGATGACAATTTCTGAATCTTTTTTCCTTTGTAGTGGTTGCCAAAGCAGTTTACTCAAGATTACCACTCAAACTACATGATTAGTGGGCATCCAAAGATTAAAGTATTTCTACCAAAACACTCTGATTATCTAGATGTTTTCATGAAGACCGTGAAGGATTGGCGGTCGGCCATCACAAGGGGTTGGACTAAAGTCGTGCGTGCCTTCTGCATGGAGGAGGGCACAATATGGGCATTCCGCTTCACCTTGTTCAGCAACCAGAATGTATTTCGCCTCTTTCTTTACCGTCTTTAATAGTACAAGTATACAACTGTGGTTCATCATTCTTTATTTGGTTCTTATGTAATTCTTGAACATATGTACCGATGAATGGAATAATGCATTGGTTGTTTGAACCTGATGGATATGAATAAAGCTGTAGCATACATTCAAATTCAAATCTGGTACAATTTGAAATAGTAGCAGATAAATTATGGCAAAATTACGCCTACAGGTCGTTACAGCACACATGGTTGGTAAACACAAATGTTTGCGATATACACCATAATTCGAGACGGTTCATAGAGGAAACATGTGCACGCATGGACATAGTTGCCGTTTGCAAAGCGTGTGCGATGTCAGACACTATCACAAACGGTGCGGGCAAACTAAACGTTTGTGTTAGTTCCCTTATTGTACAAGATTCGCAACCACAAACTATTTCTGACGAAGTATGCATTGTAAACGTTGCACCACAAAATAGCATTTGCGATATTTGTCGTGTACGATGATGTTACGTGTAGCAACCCGACCCGAATGGATCAAGTCTCTGTGCATAAGTGTCATCCCTGGATCGGTAATGCTGACACACACAATACTTTGAAGGATTTATAACAGAGTTGCAATCACACTCTTATTACATCGAATATCTCATAAGAGAGTTCTTATTACAATAATACGGCTGAAGGCCATCTAACAAGATAACAGCGAAAGGCTTGGAAGATAAAGCGAGTCCATCAACTCCAACGGCATAACTGAGTGCAAAACAACGACCTAGCGCACCTTACTCTTCGTCTGAAATGTCTGCAACATAATACGTTGCAGCTCGAAAACGGGTCAGCACATGGAATATGCTGGCAAAATAACACTGTAGAGCAATGAACATGTAACAGCTACAACTATATGCATATTTGGCTGGTGGAGGCTCTATGCTTATTATGTTTTTGCGAAAAGCCAATTTTTCCCTACAACAAAGGCATATATTTTATTTAACTACAAAGTTTGTTGAAAACATTGAGAATGGAAACCCCATATCAATCCCAATTAAAGTAATCATCAACCCACCAAATTAATTAGTGTAAAGTGATGAAATCAACTTAATAATTCAAGCACGAGATACTCAAGCTGTCCATAACCGGGGACAGGGCTAACCATGATTAGTTTGCACACTCTGCAGAGGTTTGCGCAATTTTCCGCACAAGACTCGATCTCCTCCGTTTGACTTCTCGCACTACATGGTATTTGAGAAACGGATGACCGAGACACAGTCTTTTAGAAGCATTAACTCTCTCGACGGTAAACCATACCACCTACATCCCCTACATCTGCTAGTTTACGACTGAAAGGGGTCACACAACCTACTCAACTATGCTAGAGCCATAATGGCTTGTGGCTGCACACGGAAGTTTCCAGCATGAATAACAATATGATCCCTTTGAGCCTGGGTGGCGAGCCATACGATGATCACACGAATTCCCTGGGATTTCCTTGGACAACACTGGATTCCCCAGGTGCCCACAAACAATCCACCCAGATGTGTGTTAAAGTAGCCACCTTAAATAAACCCTTAGTTCGTAATGATCTCACATCTGTCAGGAATTACTCAACCAATCCACATCTACGAGCACAGCATAGCAGTATAAGCAAAATGTAGAAGTGACTCCCAGGGTCTGAATGAAAGGAAATGATGCCCAATATATAAGCAGCTTCACTGAGGTCTTTCATTGAAAACTTCTTATTCAAGTGTCCTTTTATGCTATCCAGAAATTCTATATCATTCCAATCAATAATATGTCATCCACATATAATATTAGAAATCCTAAAGAGCTCCCACTCACTTTCTTGTAAATACTGGCTTCTCCAAAAGTCTGTATGAAACCATATGCTTTGATCACACTATCAAAGCGTATATTCGAACTATGAGAGGCTTGCACCAGTCCATAAATGGATCGCTGGAGCTTGCATGCTTTGTTAGCACCTTTAGGATAGACAAAACCTTTTGGTTGCATCAAATGAAACTCTTCTTTAGGAAATCCATTAAGGAATGCAATTTTGACGTCCATTTGCCAAATTTCATAATCATAAAATGCGTCAATTGCTAACATAATTCGAACGGACTTAAGCATCGCTACTGGTGAGAAGGTCTCATCGTAGTCAACTCCTTGAACTTGTCGAAAACCTTTCGCAACAAGTCTAGCTTTGTAGACAGTAACATTACCGTCAGCATCAGTCTTCTTCTTGAAGATCCATTTATTTTCTATGGCTTGCCGATCATCGGGAAAGTCAACCAAAGTCCATACTTTGTTCTCATACATGGATCCCATCTCAGATTTCATGGCCTCATGCCATTTCGCGGAATCTGGACTCGTCATCGCTTCCTCATAGTTCATAGGTTCGTCATGGTCAGGTAATATGACTTCCAGACAGGATTACCGTACCACTCTGGTGCGGAACATACTCTGGTTGACCTACAAGGCTCGGTAGTAACTTGATCTGAAGTTTCATGATCATCATCATTAACTTCCTCACTAATTTGTGTAGGCATCATTGGAACTACTTTCTGTGATGAACTACTTTCCAACTCGAGAGAATGTACAATTACCTCATCAAGTTCTACTTTCCTCCCACTCACTTCTTTTGAGAGAAACTACTTCTCTAGAAAGGATCCATTCTTAGCAACAAATATCTTGCCTTCGGATCTATGATAGAATGTGTACCCAACAGTTTCTTTTAGGTATCCTATGAAGACGTACTTTTCCGATTTGGGTTCAAGCTTATCAGGCTGAAGCTTTTTCACATAAGCATCGCAACCCCAAACTTTAAGAAATGACAGCTTAGGTTTCTTGCCAAACCACAGTTCATACGGTGTCGTCTCAACCGATTGAGATGGTGCCCTATTTAACATGAATGCAACTGTCTCTAATGCATAACCCCAAAATGATAGTGCTAAATTGGTAAGAGATATCATAAATCGCACCATATCTAAGAAAGTATGGTTACAATGTTCGGACACACCATTATGCTGTGGTGTTCCATGTGGCGTGAGTTGCGAAACTATTCCACATTGTTTTAAATCAAGGCCAAACTCGTAACTCAAATATTTGCCTCCACGATCAGATCGTTATTTTCTTGTTACGATTCTCAACACTCATCAGACCGCATACAACATTATGTATTATTTCCAATAAGTTAGTGGCTCGCTCCATTGTTCTAGAGAATGGAGTCTTACTCATCTTGCCCATGAGGCATGGTTCGCAAGCATCAAGTGATTCACAATCAAGTGAAAAAGCCCATCATCATGGAGTTTCTTCATGTGTTTTACACCAATATGACCTAAACGGCAGTGCCACAAATAAGTTGCACTATCAATATTAACTTTGCATCTTTTGGCATCAATATTATGAATATGTGTATCACCACCATCGAGATTCAACAAAAATAGACCACTCATCAAGGGTGCATGACCATAAAAGATATTACTCATATAAATAGAACAAACCATTATTCTCTGATTTAAATGAATAACCGTCTCGCACCAAACAAGATATAGCTATAATGTCCATGCTGAACGCTGGCACCAAATAACAATTATTCAGGTCTAAAACTAATCCCGAAGGTAGATGTAGAGGTAGCATGCCGACGACAATCACATCGACCTTGGAAGCATTTCTGACGCGCATCGTCACCTCGTCGTTAGCCAATTTCGTTTAATCTGTGGCCCCTGTTTTGAGTTGCAAATATATGCAATAGAACCAGTATCAAATACCCAGGCTGTCACATCCCTAGCTTCTGGTACTGCTTAGTGCTAGCATCTGGTGTTGCATCATGTTTAAATTCCTCAGAAACTTGATATGGCGATGACAGAACCCCCAGCACCCCCCTTAAACCAACTAGGGTTACTAAAATCATTTTCAATGAACCCAAAATGCCCTTCTAAAATGTTCATCATCTTTGCCGTGGTCTAGAACCTCTGACAAAAGTGGTGCACAAATTTCTAGGTCATCCAAAGGTCACTGGATTAAATCATATGTTATTTGAATTTAGGCATTTAAATGCTAGTAAATATTTTAAATGCCCAAGTAATCCTAAACTGAAATGTTCCATGTTGGATATATTCTATACAGTGAGAATGTGTAGTTTGGTGATTTTTGAAAGGGTCTAGGTATTTTTAGAAAAGCCACAAAGATTTCAGAAAAGTAGAAAACTGAAACAAAAGAAGAGAGAGAGAAAGGAACTTACCTAGGCTTACCTCATCTGTGCAGCCACCTGGCGGCCTAAGTGGCAGCCCAGCCCACCTGCCCCCCTCCCCTATCGTCTTCCTCCTTTGCCAGGAGGATGGGCGCGTGGCTGACGCACACCCGGGCACCTCCTGCTTGCCGCTTCGCCTCGGTCTCTTCGGGTAGCACCACGCACCCTCCCCAGGCCTCTCAATCTCTCCCATGCCTTCTCCCCCTCCTCTGGCTCCCTCTCTCCCCCACCGAGCAGAGCTCATCGCCGCCGCTCGCTGCTGCCGCAGCCACCGCCTCCCCCTCGCTTCTCCGGCGTGCCCACAAGCTTCGCCTCGACCCCCTCTTCCTCCCCACCAAGCCACACCTCGCCGAAGGCCCTGCACCGTCTCCATATTCATCATCTTCATCGCGGCGGCCGGAGATCCCCCTCGCTGCTGCGCTCGCTCCGGTGCTTCCGCGAGCACGCCGAAGCCACCCCTGCATCCGCCGTGAGCCACTGACCATCCTTCCCCTCTCTGTTCTCTCTGCCACTAGCCGTAGTCGCCGCACCAAGCACACCCGCAAGTGCCGCCGCCTGAGCTCGCCGCCAACGTGGCTCCGGCAACGGAACAGCCCCGTCGTCCTGTCCACTGACCTCGCCGCGTCGTGTAGGGCCCGTAGATGCCTCGCACGCGTTGACTCGTCCACCGTAGCCTCGACCCCGAGCTCACCCGAGCTCCAGCAACCGCCGAGGGCATCGCCGACGACAACTCTGGCCACCCCAGGCCCAACCGCCACCACCACCCGATTTGGACGTGTGTCCGCATCACGTAGATGCCCTCCGCCGGCCGTTTGGTCGCCGGAGACGCAAACCCGAGGCTCGCCGCCGTGGCTGGCCTCGCCAGCGTCGAGTCGACGCCGGGTTTGACCTTGCTAACCAGGGGTTTGACCCTGCTGACCAAGTTGACCCCGGGTGGGCCCAGTTTGACCCCTCTGGGTCTATGACAAATGGGACCCGCCTGCTAATTAAGTTAGGATTAGGACTAACTAAAAATTAGTTAGACTAATGACACTGACACGCGGGACCCACTGGTCAGGTTTGACCCTGGGCGACCCAGTTGACCTGCTAACATCACAGTGATGTCATGCTGACACAGTATTTCTTTTTGGAATTTAAATAAATCTTAAATGATTTATTTATTTCAGAAAAATAACCAAAACTTCTAACAATCATAGAAAATAATCTATAACTCATATTGAAAAGATTTATATATGAAAAATGATCAGAAAAATCCAATCTATCCATCTGTACTGGTTTCATGCATGTAAAAACAATTTATGACTATTGTTTAGGGCAAATGGAATGAATGGCATTTAAATAACCACATGTGGAGTTTGAATTTGAATCTTAGATTCAAACCAACTTCATTTAACCTGCTGCAAGTTGCATTAGCTCAAACCACAACATATTGCCATGTCATGATCATGCATCATATTGTGCATTGCATTGATTGTGTTCTTCCTTGTTTGCCGGTATTTGTCCCCTCTCAGTAGACGACGTTCCGACGATGAGTTCGATGACACCGATGAAGAGTTATATCATCTTCAGAAGTGCTAGGCAAGCAAAACCCCGTTGTTCATTCCGATACAATCCCACTCTCCCACTCCTACTCTATTTTACTGCATTAGGACAATAATGATTCAACTATTACATGTTGTGGTAGCTGAACCCCTTTTCCTCTGCATGACCTGTCATTGCCACAGTAAATAGATGAAACCCACTAGCATGAGTAGGAGTTGTTTGAGCCCTGATGTGCCTACTCATTCATGCTTGTTTGTCATGCCTGCTACTGCTTTGAGTTGAGTTGGGTCCGATTCATCCGGAATGAATTGGAATGGTGATGAACATGTCCAACTGTGTGAGCTAAGTGTGTGAACACGATTTGGTAAAGGTAGAGGTGAGAGGCCATGTAGGAGTACATGGTGGGTTGTCTGACTGAAACCGTCCTCAGGAACTGAGTTCTGTGTTTGTGATCCATGAAACAACTACTACCACACGTTGGGCCCTGAAATATGACCCCGCTCGACTTATTAACCGCCCTTGTCCTCTGTCTAGGAGTTGAAACTAGTTTCTGGTGTTTGTAGGATATGTGTTGGCGGCCGTGCGTAGCGCTGACCCTAGTGGTGCGCTATGATGCTGTAGATACACCATGGCACGGTGTACCGAGTCGCACGTTTGGTGTCTCGGGAACCCTGCACACATCGTTTGGGGCTGTGAGCGAAACCCCGGCCGGATCTCCTCATAGATGGAACCCAAATAGGCGATAAACCTGGACTAGAGACTTGTGTGGTTTGTTAGGTCGTGGTCTACACCCACGTCGGCTTTCGTTTGAAGTCTGCCGAGCACATGTCGTGTGCAGACGCTAAGTGGAGGAAACATGTGTGAAGAAGTACACCCCTGCAGGGTTATAAATGATCTATTCGAATAGCCGTGTCCGCAGTAAAGGACTTCTGGGTTGCCTATATAGTTCATAGATAACTTGAAGTGGATACTCTAAAACTTGCAAGATAAGTGTGAGTGATATGGATGGCCTTCTCGTAGGGAGACGGGAGTGGATCCATAGTGGTGTATTGAATGGTGAATATGTGGACTCATGTGCGCCACCTCAAAAGAGTTGCTTGCAGTCGTAGTTCAGGTTAGCCACTAAGTCAAAGCTGGCTTGCTACAATTAAACTCCACCACCCCCTTGTTGATACCGATGCATATGTAGTTAGTTCTGATGTAAGTCTTGCTGAGTACATTTGTACTCACGTTTGCTTAATTTATGTTTTGCAGAGAGACATCGGTATCCCTAGTAGTTCCGTGTGGACTTCGACATTTAGCTTGCTACCTCAGCTATGATCTTGTGCCCTCGTCAGGTTCTTATAGATAGTCATGCTTCTCAGCCTTCTTCATTTGTAGTTGTCTGTACTCAGACAGGTTAAGCTTCCGCATGTGCTTGTTGCTTGTATGCTTTGTATGTTGGGTCATGAGACCCATGCTTGTAATACTTGGCTCCTCAGAGCCTAATGAATAAATACTCTGAGTCATAGAGTCTTGTTGTGATGCCATGTTGTATTTGCACATATCGAGCATATTGTGTGTATGATTGAAATTCTTGGTATGGGTGGGAACCGACAACCTAGTTGTTTATCCTTGGTAGCCTCTCTTATGGGGAAATGTAGTCTCGTGCTTCCATGAGCCATAGTAGTACGCTACAGCCCGGTTCACCGGAGTCCTGCTAGCACAACACTACTGCTCCGGAACACTTGACTGGTCAGCATGTGATTCACTTCATTCCTGTGTCTGTCCCTTTGGGGAAATGTCATGCGATGACATCCGGAGTCCTGCCTAGCCTGCTACAGCCCAAGTTCCCAGAGTCCTTTTAGCCCAGTGCTACAGCCCGGATTCGCACGCTGCTGACCGACATGCTTGATGTTGATTCATGTATGCCTGTCCCCGTAAGTTAGTGCCACTTTGGGTTCACGACTAGTCATGTCGTCCAGGGTTCTCTGTCATATGGATGCTAGCGACACTATCATATATGTGAGCCAAAAGGCACAAACGGTCCCGGGCCATGGTAAGGTGACACCCGTGGGAATACCGTGCGTGAGGCAGCAAAGTGATATGAGGTGTTACCGACTAGATCGATGTGACTTGGAATAGGGGTCCTGACAGCTTTGGTATCAGAGCCTGACTGCCAGTAGGATTGCCAAGCCCAACTGGTCAAAGTTGTGTCTAGAAATGCTTTAGTTATGTAAGGGAATTGATTGTGGAAGGGAACGTAAGGCTCTTTTTACTCCTTTACCTTATGACCTTCTGATCTGAGTCAACCTCTTCTTTTCTACGGGGATTAAGAACTAGGCTTCTCGTCTTTCTATCAGGATCAAGTGTTACTAATCCGTAGACTCGTAGGATTGATGGATTCAAGCCCGAGTTCGGTTCCTACTACTTCTGTGTGTTGACTGTTCATCTCAAAACTTTGATATTGTAATGTTAAGTGGTTATGCCACCATTTTGCAGGATGTATCAAATAATTTTGAGCATTTATAGTCGTTATGCTGTCCGAGTCATCCCAGGTCTCTAAATAGTCTGATGCATTTGCAAATCCCTTCTTTCCGTTCCTGATGTTCCTTTGGGCCAGTTCAACCACACTAATCCATGAGTTGAGGTACTCTATTGCCTCGACATATATGTTGGAGCTATTATTATGACCCTAGGTGTTTTAGGGAGTCACCCTGTAATCTAGCCATGTTTTGTGTTCCGGTGTGATGATTCCGGCCACCATTCTCGAAAGCATCCCGTGATGCCATTTAGTAGTAGGTATTCTATTCCTGGGTTCTTGAACCCGAGATTCACCCTACTTACCTCTTGTTGATAGTGTTTGCTCATTCCTTTAGGATATTAGTAACCTTGCGACAGTCCTCGAGGTTTGTGGTATTTCTTTCTTCCAAATACCATGAACCATTAAGGCAGAAGTTCTTTGAAACAAAATATCACAATCAGAGTACTCTTGAGGAGTTCTCCATTCATAATTGTGATTCTGCCAGTTCTACCTTTCTGCATGGGTTATCTGGAAGAAACCTGTTGAACTTGGTTCGACATATTAATCTATGCATCCACAACTCAGAAAGATATATGTCCTCTTGAGTTGTCCCTCTTCATTTGTATTCCGACCATCGCCTATCAATTGATAGTCAGGAGTAATTGTGCATCCGTGTTATTGATGCTTATTATTCTTGTGGTCCGTTAAGCCATTCTATTTCAGAATGACTAGGAGAAACAAACTCCAGTACCTCATCCATATCCAGGTTTGGGTCAAAGTAGTTGTGTTCTGCAGATCAAATGCCAATCCAGCTTTTGCTCTGTTCTACCCTGGAGTATTACCCCCTTTATGTCAGGATTGTCATGAGAATTGCACCATCTCTCATGAATTCTTGACGCGGTGATACTTCTTGCCATCATTTTTCATTCCTCGGTCCCGTGTTCTCGCAACAGGAATGCCGGCAAGTGAACCATGATGTGTGAAATCAATACTACTAGCAACCCCGTTGCTTGGTAGCTAATGGACAATGATTTCATTCTTAGCGTGTTGGTTAGTGAATCATCATCCTAAGATGGATCGTGCTACCTAGTCCTTATTTTCGGTGCACTCTTTGATCAATGAGATAGGATTGTGGCAATCCATCACTCTCTTGGTGCCATCGTCTTGCCCTGAAAAGCAAGAATGTTCTCGAGTTTAGTAACATATCGGTGGTCCGTGATTTTCCGAATGTCTTCTCGGAAGTGTTACCAGGTTGTCACCTGACCACTATGTTGAGTTCGTGATCAAGTTGTTTTTTTTGTAACCACCCCTTCTCCAAGAATCTGAGTTGGATACCCTGAAATGGTTGGTTAAGCTGAACAATAACTTGGAGAGTTGGAAGATAAAAGCTCTGTCCGACTTAGTTCATTTTAGGGGATATCTCGTGTGTGTGTTGAAGAAAGATGATATCTCCATCGATTGGTCCTCGTGATCAGTTGTCGGATCTATTGCCTTGTCAAAACTTTGACTTAAGTATGGGCTATCGTCAAGTCAAATCAGAACCAACGATGTTCGTAATGTTGTCTTACTCGTGGTTGATCCCTTGAGAAAACACCATTACATATTTTGGTCTGACCAATGCTTTCACCGTGTTCACATGATGGTGGAAGTCCAGTGATATGGAAATTCCGATGAGTTCCTATTGAGCCCATCAACAACATTTTCTCTCCCCCATGATTCATGTTGAACATCAATCTAGTGTTGAAAACTTTGTAAACAATGCCTTCGTGTCCCGTTCATGAAGCATATGTTGGATGAAAGAAGTGACCTTCTCCGGTTCACGTGCATTTGGTGTAAGTTGACGCCGTTAGTTCGAGAAAGGTTGTTTTTGTTTCTTCTGGTACCATCCCAAGTCAGCTATGCATGTGCGAATGTATTCTATGGTTTGGTAGATAAATTACTTCCACTCCATATGTATTCCCTAGCATACCAAGCCACTGATTGATTTGTTCAAGCAAAAGGAGTTGCTATGCGAATACTAGTTCATGCACAAGGACTTCAATATCCTTAATGATGGTTCCCCACCTGAACTCGGTAGTGTTTTGTTGTAAGAATTCTACATGGTCATGCTTGTCTTGGACAACGTGTTCACATCTATGTAGCAA
The DNA here is from genome assembly GCF_018294505.1 of Triticum aestivum. Lineage (NCBI taxonomy): Eukaryota > Viridiplantae > Streptophyta > Magnoliopsida > Poales > Poaceae > Triticum > Triticum aestivum. The sequence continues at coordinate 365,413,323 of NC_057797.1, read as the reverse complement.
AACTAGCTCATGTTTTGGATTTTACTATCGCAGTTCAATTCCCGAGAATCTCGTAACATCGTCTCGTCGGTTTGTGTTGCAAACTTTCTTTCCGGACATGTTGTCTGAAATATCCCATTACCAACCAGATCTGAATCTCAGGCAGATATGATGGTTGGAGCTATTCCAAGATTTATGATGTAGGTCCCAACAAGGTTGATGTTCTGGCCGACACACCTAGCTGGAAGATCTATCGTTCTAGTATCTTGATTGAGCTATTTGACCATCTTCTCCATGAGGATTTACTGCAACTTATTCTAGAAGTTGTTCCTCAGGGGTCGTTGTGCTCTCGGTTTCCTCGATTATACTAGAACCATTCAAACAGTGGAATCACTCTCTACTGTTGAGTTTATCCCCAGTTACTAGAATCATTCCCAACATTTGCATTTTGTTCCCAGCTTGCACCGCCATTGTGCCATTCTATCTTGGACAACCTTCTCGGTAATTCCTGGTCAGGATCATCTTCAACAGTGGTACTACCATGGGTCCCATCCATTTCCGATGATAAGCAAAATCATCCATCGCGTTACCATTCCTTTGAACTCCGCCAAACGATCGATTGTGATTGCCTTAGGCTGGTATAAAAAGTTTCAATGATCTAGATATCAAAAGTAATTCTTTTTGCCACTTAAGGGAATAATTCTACGAGTCACCTCCCCTAAGGTGCCCCATTACGGAATCATGGCGATTATTTCATTGCTATCTTGAGATCTTGCCCCACCCTCTTCAGCGTGAGATTTTTCCTACCTAGTAGAACCTTGTCATCTACCTCTTTCCATCACTCCTAATGTGTGATTCGCGTCTCAGCTTGTGAGATGTATCTATGTCTCATTCCGTGAGTTAATCCTGAGTTGCTCGATCTTCGAGAAGATCTATCCTTCTAGAGTTTCTTTTCCCTCTCGTTGTCATGTTGGTAGGAGTTCCTGGAGGAAGACTTCGAGACAATGATGGTGATTGAATCAACATTCTTATGGAGTGCACCCAGGATCATGAAGATCGTGTTAGTTTGCGTTCCCTCTTCATCTTACCTCACGTCTTGAATCTCGGGATGAGATTCTTGTTTAGTGGGGGTGAGTTGTCACATCCCTACCTTCTGGTACTTCTTAGTGCTAGCATCTGGTGTTGCATCATGTTTAAATTCCTCAGAAACTTGAAATGGTGATGATAGAACCCCCAGCATCCCCCTTAAACCAACTAGGGTTACTAAAATCATTTTCAGTGAACCCTAAATGCCCTTCTAAAATGTTTATCATCTTTGCCATGGTCTAGAACCTCTGAAAAAATGGTGCACAAATTTCAAGGTCATCCAAAGGTCACTGGATTAAATCATATGTTATTTGAATTTGGGCATTTAAATGCTAGTAAATATTTTAAATGCCCAAGTAATCCTAAACTGAAATGTTCCATGTTGGATATATTCTATACAGTGGGAATGTGCAGTTTGGTGATTTTTAAAAGGGTCTACGTATTTTTAGAAAAGCCACAAAGATTTCAGAAAAATAGAAAACTGAAACAAAAGAAGAGAGAGAGAGAGAGAAAGAAACTTACCTGGGCTTACCTCATCTGTGCAGCCACCTGGCGGCCCAAGTGGTCGGCCCAGCCCACCTGGGCCCCCCTCCCCTATCGTCTTCCTCCTTTGCCAGGAGGATGGGCGCGTGGCCGACGCACGCCGGCGCACGCGCGGCCACCTCCTGCTTGCCGCTTCGCCCCGGTCTCTTCGGGTGGCGCCACGCACCCCCAGGCCTCTCACTCTCTCCCGTGCCTTCTCCCCCTCCTTTGGCTCCCTTTCTCCCCCATCGAGCGGAGCTCGTCGCCGCCGCTCGGTGCTGCCGCAGCCAACGCCTCCCCCTCGCTTCTCCGACGTGCCCATGAGCTTCGCCTCGACCCCCTCTTCCTCCCCACCAAGCCGCGCCTCGCTGGAGGCCCTGCATCGTCGCCATCTTCATCATCTTCGTTGTCGACCACCAGAGATCTCCCTCGCCTCTGCGATCGCTCCGGTGCTTCCTCGAGCACGCCGAAGCCACCCCTGCATCCGCCATGAGCCACTGACCATCCTTACCCTCTCCGTTCTCACTGCCACTCGCCGTAGTCGCCGCGCCAAGCACACCCGCACGTGCCGCCTCCCGAGCTCGCCGCCGACGTGGCTCCGGCAAAGCAACGGCCCCGTCGTCCTGTCCACTGACCTCGCCGCGTCGCGTAGGGCCTATAGATGCCTCGCACGCGCCGACTCGTCCGCCGTAGCCTCGACCCCGAGCTCACCCGAGCTCCAGCAACCGCCGAGGTCATCGCCGGTGACAACTCCGGCCACCCCAGGCCCAACCACCACCACCACTTGATGCGGACATGCGTCCGCATCACGTAGATGCCCTCCGCCGGCCGTTTTGTCGCCGGAGACGCAAACCCGAGGCTCACCGCCGCGGCTGGCCTCGCCGGCGGGTTTGACCCTGTTGACCAGAGGTTTGACCCGGCTGACCAAGTTGACCCCGGGTGGGCCCAGTTTAACCCCTCTGGGTCTATGACAATTGGGACCCGCCTGCTAATTAAGTTAGGATTAGGACTAACTAAAAATTAGTTAGACTAATGACAGTGACACACGGGACCCACTGGTCAGGTTTGACCCTGGGCAACCCAATTGACCTGCTGACATCATAGTGATGTCATGCTGACGCAGTATTTCTTTTTGGAATTTAAATAAATCTTAAATGATTTATTTATTTTAGAAAAATAACCAAAACTTCTAAAAATCATAGAATTTAATCTATAACTCAGATTTAAAAGATTTATATATGAAAATGATCAGAAAACTCCAATCTGTCCATGTGTACTAGTTTCATGCATGTTAGAACAATTTGTGACTACTGTTTAGGACAAATGGAATGAATGGCATTTAAATAACCACATGTGGAGTTTGAATTTGAATCTTAGATTCAAACCAACTTCATTTAACCTACTGCTAGTTGCATTAGCTCAAACCACATATCATGTCATGATCATATTGTGCATTGCATTGATTGTGTTCTTCCTTGTTTGCCGGTATTTGTCCCCTCTCAGTAGACGATGTTCCGATGATTAGTTCGACGACACCGATGAAGAGTTATATCATCTTCAAAAGTGCCAAGCAAGAAAAAAAATCTTGTTCATTCCGATACAATCCCACTCTCCCACTCCTGCTCTATTTTACTGCATTAGGACAACAACAATTCAACTGTTACATGCTACGATAGCTGAACCCCTTTTCCTCTGCATGACCTGTCATTGCCACAGTAAATAGATGAAACCCACTAGCATGATTAGGAGTTGTTTGAGCCCTGATGTGCCTACTCATTCATGCTTGTTTGTCATGCCTGCTACTGCTTAGAGTTGAGTCGGGTCTGATTCATCGGGAATGAATTGGAATGGTGATGAACATGTCCTACTGTGTGTGAGCTAAGTGTGTGAACACGATTTGGTAAAGGTAGCGGTGAGAGGCCATGTAGGAGTACATGGTGAGTTGTTTAACTGAAACCGTCCTCAGGAACTGAGTTCTGTGTTTGTGATCCATGAAACAGCTACTACCATATGTTGGGCCCTGAAATATGACCCCGCTCGACTTATTAACCGCCCTTGTCCTCTGTCCAGGAGTTGCAACTAGTTTATGGTGTGTGTAGGATATGTGTTGGCGGCCGTGCATAGCGCTGACCCTAGGGGTGGGCTATGATGTGGTAGATACACCATGGCACGGTGTACCGAGTCGCCCATTTGGTGTCTCGGGAACCCTGCACACATCGTTTGGGGCTGTGAGCGAAACCTTGGCCGGATCTCCTCGCAGATGGAACCCGAATAGGCAATAAAGCTGGACTAGAGACTTGTGTGGTTAGTTAGGTCGTGGTCTACACCCACATCAGCTTTCGCTTGAAGTCTGCCGAGCACATGTCGTGTGCAGACGCTAAGTGGTGGAAACATGTGTGAAGAAGTACACCCCTGCAGGGTTATAAATGATCTATTTGAATAGCCATGTCCGCGGTAAAGGACTTCTGGGTTGCCTGTATAGTTTATAGATAACTTGAAGTGGATACTCTAAAACTCACAAGATAAGTGTGAGTGATATGGATGGACTTCTCGTAGGGAGACGGGAGCGGATCCATTGTGGTGTATTGAATGGTGAATATGTGGACTCTTGTGCGCCACCTCAAAAGAGTTGCTTGCAGTCGTAGTTCAGGTTAGCCACTGAGTCAAACCTGGCTTACTGCAGTTAAACTCCACCACCCCCTTGTTGATATCGATGCATATGTAGTTAGTTCTTATGTAAGTCTTGCTGAGTACATTTGTACTCATGTTTGCTTAATTTATGTTTTGCAGAGAGACATCAGTCTCGCTAGTAGTTCCGTGTGGACTTCGACGTTTATATAGACACTGAGGGGATCTAGAGTTTACATTGAGTCGGTTACATAAGAAGGAATCTTCGGTCACCAAACTTGCCTTCCACACCAAGTAGAGTCCAATCCGGACATGGTGCAATCTTCGGCCTTCATGTCTTCACAGCCCATCAGTCCGACCCATGGATAACAGGCCGGACTCCCGAGGACCCCTTAGTCTAGGACTCACTCAGTAGCCCCTAAACCTGGCTTCAATGACGAGGAGTCTGGCGCACAGATTTGTCTTCGACATTGCAAGGAGGGTTCCCCTTTCTCCGAACTCCAAGATAGTCTTTGGATGCGATGATATTATCCGAACCTGTCACATATCACACACAACCACAGAGAATATATATATATATATATATATTAACACGAGTTTTATCCGCTGACAACTTTTTACAATACAACATTGCTTTTGTTCAGACATAATTTCGAACCGCTTTTCATCTGCCGCTCCACGTCTTGAGACATAGTTGCCATTGGCACATCTTGTCAAAGCAAAGATCGTGTCCCCTTATCATGGGATTCTCATCAATGCGGGCATGGATAACCCAATCGTGCCATTTATACAGCCCTTGGGAATAGGCGAGTTTTTAGGACGAGTGGGGAGGCGCTTGATAATCACGGCCTTTATAAGGGGATAAGGACACTCTCCCTTTACCCACACCCTTCTTCATCTTCAGTCCTTCCGTCCTCGAGCTCTAGCGCCCAAGCTTTTAGCTTTTCCTCGTTCGAGAAGGCACTCCAATCATGTCCGGATCTGGAGCTGGAGGCAAGTGGATGGCCTCCTCCGTTAAGAAAAAGGACATCACGGAGCTTTGGGAGGCCGGCTATCTAGCCAAGGAGATTGCTCACCGACTCCCGACAAAAGGGCAAATCATCCCTACCTCCGAGCCCCATGAGAGGGTTGTGTTTCTCACACACTTCGTCCATGGGCTGGGATTCCCTCTTCATCCTTTTGTCCGTGGATTGATGTTTTACTACGGTTGGACTTCCACGATCTAGTCCCCAACTTTATCCTCAATATCTCTGCATTCATAGTTGTGTGCGAAGCCGTTCTCCGCATCCTGCCTCACTTCAGCCTATGGCTGAAGACTTTTAATGTAAAGCCAAAGGTGGTGCACGGCCAACAGGCCGAGTGCGAGGTGCCATGGTGGGCAAGATGCCCAATACCACTTGGCACGAAGGATCCTTTGTAGAGACGGTGATGGGATGGAAATCGGGGTGGTTCTATATCACCGAGCCGCACGAGGGCAACTGGGCGGCGGCTCCCAAATTCCGATCCGGAGTCCCGATGCGGCTTACCTCCTGGTAAGAGTAGGGCCTGACCTGGGGATCTTTGGAAGAGATCACGGGGCTCCAAACGTGCCTCCAGAATAATATAACCCGGAAGATCAAGCTCGTTGATGTGATCCAGGTCATGCTTGTACGCCGGATCCTTCCGTGTCAGCGTCGGACCTGTTATTTGTGGGAGTTTGATTCGGCTGAGCACCAGACGCTGCTAAGGCTTTTCGGCATGACGTATGAATATATATGGAAGGTGCTCTTTAAGGGCAACGAGACGCCGCCACCCTTGACCAATGATCGCGGGCTAAACTTTAAGCGTCAGGCCAATTCGGTAAGCCATCAAGGTATAGTCTTTAAGGACACACTTCGAGGAAGGATACTAAGCCTTCTTGTCAATTCCTTTTTCAGGCCTAGGTCGACCTAGCGGGCCGGATTGATAGTCCGGCTCCGCTGCCCGAAGATGAAGAAACCCCACTCCTTACGAAGATGCTATTTCCGACGGCCAAGGGGACCAGGAGTGGGCTTCGCCGAAGGAGCACCTTGGTCATCTCGTTTGACGATGAGACAGACCCCTGAGCCGTCGACAATGACAACGAGGAGGGAGGCGACTCCCCTCCTATGAAAGGAAGGGAGAAAAGGGAGGCCTCCACGAGTTTGGAGGCGGAGGCGCCCAAGAGGGGGAGAGGCTCCTTCACGGATAACTCCGCGTGGGATGTTCATAGCAGTCCGGAGCGACCTCGTTGGAAGAAGCTTCGGGCCGCCTCGTGAGTACCAGAATCAAAAATATCTGGCCTTCTCGGTTTGTAATATAGATACATCTTTAAACCTTGTCATTGCAGTCCGACACGCGATGTCTCCCCGTGATCCTCGACAGAGGATTCGTTGGACTCAAAGGAGATGGCTAGCATGTCTCCGCCACCTGCTCATTCCATCTCACCCAAGGGTGATGACGAGGTGGTGTCCAAACAGACTTTCCCAGGCCGAGGGGAGATTCCAGAGACCATCGGGGTGACGTCCCAGGATGACTCCTCGGCCGCTGGACATACGGGGGAAAAAGTCCCCACGGGGACTGGTGACGGGGCCCGAGTTCCCTTCGGGCCTCAGCCGGATACCCTTTCGGAGATCTATATGGCTCCGGGGTGCAGTGAACGACATTCCCCCCAAGGAGGGAGTGTGCCTGTTCCACTGGTGACCTCTGTCCAACCAGACGCATCGGATAATCTGTTGGAGGCGCTACGAGGCTCCTCTATCATGGATGAGCATCATGTCCTTATGGACACGGTAATATAGAAGGTTCAGTTTGTCAAAAGCAGACTGACCGAAGCCTGCACCAGCCTTCTAACGGGCTTTGAGGTAAGTAATGTGATTGTGGGAAAAATATCACCGTATAGACAGTAGCCCCTGATGCTTTGTTTGGTGTTCGGGTGGAAAAGCCAAACAGAGGATGAAGAATGAATGTCACAGGAGTCTAACATGAGTTGTCTATGTGAATAAGCAGGTATCGCTGCAGGCTGCCACTGCTCATGCTGCGGAAGTTTCTGGACTGAAGCGGAAACTTGAGCGAGTCGAGGAGGAGCTCGGCCTCGTGAAGAAGCAGCTGGAAGATACTCAAGGTATGCAGTAACCTGTGGGTATATTTCGAAAAAATGAGTAGTTCAGCCGGACTATAGTGTCATAAACTTTATTAGTGGCCACAACCGAGGTGGCGGCCCTTAAGAAGGCGCTAGCCGAGGCCGAGGACAAAGCGGCCAAGGAATGCGCTTCGCGCAAGGAGCATGAGGCCCGGGTTGGCGAGGCGCGGCAACAGCTCCAGGGTGCAATAGAGAGGTTTGAGTCCTTGGAGCGCGATTGTAAGGTGCAAGAGTCCTAATTGGTGAAGGCCTGCCAGAGCGCGAAGGATGCACGAGCGGAAGCCCAGAGCGCCCTTCAGGAAATTCAGGAGGCCAAGAAGATTACGGCGGCTAAATCTTTCACCATGCATAGCAAGTGTGTAGAACAAACGTTCCTTGTACTTATCCTGAATTTGGATTTTCCAGGGGCGTTTACAGATCTGCCGCATAGTGTGTCAAATGCTGCCGAGCATTATAGAGCCGAAGAAGGGATGTCTACGGAGAAGCTTTTCTGGTCCCAATATCTGGGATCCGAACATCCGGTGCCCTTCAGTGACCAGCTAAAGCAGTTGGTCGAGCTGCATAGGTTGGTAGAGTTAGCCATGAAAGACCTGATAGTCCGGCTGTGGCCTACCGATCCTATACCTAGCAGCTACTTTGGGCTTGTGCAGCGGCTTGTGAGTGACTGTCCGCGGCTCGAAGCCGTGAAACGGTCGGTCTGTATTGAAGGTGTGCGTATGTCCTTTGCCCACGTTAAGACGCATTGGGCAACGCTGGATGCCAAGAAGCTAATGACCGAGCGGCCACCGGAGGGCAAGGAGCATCGTCGGCCCGAGCAATGTTCGAAGGATATCATATTCCCATGAAAACATGTGTATTACCTTGCCCTGTAATATGGAACAATGGTATTGTGTAGTATAATTCTTATGATTTGAATTTACCTCCTGTGCGGCCGTTTATTAACTCTGAGGCTTAACCAGTCATCGGCTTCTGCCCCCACGTAGATAGTACGGGGGTGTTCGGGATAAATCTAAACACTCTTTACTCCACATTCTGGTCCTTAAAGGAGGTGTTTAGCGCAACGAACAAGGCAATCAGACTATGTGGCCTTTACCGCCCTCACTTAGCCATAGGAGTTTCACAATTAAGAAAGTTTGGCGAAGCCCCTGGTATTCGGAAGACTGAACTAGGGACGCTATGCACGCCTAATCGGGGGGACCGATTCTTCGCAAGAAGTGGAAAAAAATCTCTAACGATTAGGAACCTCTCGAACAGCTGACCGGCTCTCGCCGCATCATGACAGTCAGTTTTCGGCTTTCTGTACTGAGGTGCTCGTCCGGAAGAACCGGGAAACAATCGCAGTAGTTCTCCCTTTACTACCCTAGCCGATATAGAGGAACGTAGGGTAGCAAGCACAGGAGCCGGGCAACCCAACTATTGACCAAAGACATGATTCGGAGCCGATGCATATAATGCTATAAGTTCGGGGTGCCGAACAAATACTATAAAAGTGTTCAGACTTTTTATTGCTGTAGTGTTGGGTGTGATGAAGTCCTTGGCATAGTAATATGTACCATAGTGTACGTGTGCGGTGAGTAATTAATACAGAGGTGAGTAAATGGAAAAATGAAATAATAAGCTGTCGTTGGTATGTATTCACCATTGTGATGTAACTAGTACGTCAAGGCATACTTTGTATGAGTAATGCGATAAGCAAGTAGGGCTATTCAACATGCCGCAACCAAGGGCGAGCTATGTGCGGGTATGAAAAACAAGTATGGCAATCATTTAGTAGAGACCACCGGGGGATTCCCTTGTAAGCCAGAGCTCCATGCCTCCTTGGTGTGTTATGCAAGCTGGTGGTCCGCATAGACCTCCAAAAGAGAAGAAAACCCGTAAAAAAAGAAAAAGTAAAAGCGTGCGAATCCCAGGGTTGGTCGAGCCGTATAGTGGATCGCGAACGAGTTATGCCTCTGTCAATTCCCATGGGGTTTTGAGTGTGTAGTTTATGTACACGCGGTATTAATGCCATTGCCTCGTCGGGGCTAGGACGGAGGTTAAATTTCTAATTCGGCTCTTAACGAGCCGACCTGTCCCGCTGCAGTGTGGTCCGGACCCTCTTGATGATGTCCAGGGGCTCGACAGCCGGATTATAATGCTTCTTGAGAAGGACGCTCTGTACTTCTGCTGCTAGGGCGGCAGTGCGCTCCTCTGTAAGGAGGGTGCGTTCCGTGTTTCCATTTATTGTAATGATGCCACATGGACCGGGCATCTTGAGCTTGAGATAAGTGTAATGTGCCACCACATTGAATCTAGCGAATGTGGTTCGTCCGAGAAAGACGTGATAGCCGTTGTGAAGTGGGACGATGTCGAAGATTAATTCTTCGCTTCAGAAGTTATCCGGGGAACCGAATACTACCTCCAGCGTTCTTGAGCCCGTACAACGGGCCTCTACGCCTGGTATGATTCCTTTAAAGGTAGTCTTCGTGGGCTTGACCTGTGAGGGGTCGATACTCATTTTACATACTGTATCCTGATAGAGCAGGTTGAGGCTGCTACCACTATCCATTAGGACTCGTGTCAGGTGGAATCCATCAATGATTGGGTCGAGGACCAGTGCGGCTGAACCGCCATGGAGAATGCTGGTTGGATGATCTCGGCGGTCAAAGGTGATCGGAAATGACAACCATGGATTGAATTTTGGGGCGACTGGCTCTAACGCATAGACCTCCCTAAGTGCGCACTTGCGCTCCCTTTTAGGGATGTGTGTAGTTTATATTATGTTCACCGTTTTGACTTGAGGGGGAAATTTCTTTTGCTCCCTAGTGTTCGGCTGCCGGGGCTCCTCGTCATCGTCCTTGCTCTGTGATTCTCCTTCCTTGTTTCTGCTGTTGACCTTACTGGCTTGTTTAAAGACCCGACAATCTCTGTTGGTATGGTTGGCCGGTTTGTCTGAGGTGCCATATATCTGGCAAGGACGATCGAGTATGCGGTCCAAGCTGGGTGGTCCCCCGCTGCTCCTTTTATAGGGCGTCTTTCGGTGGCCGGACCTGGAGCCACTGAATCTGGCGTAAACTATAGTGTCATCGGCGTTATCGCCATTGCTTCGGCGTTTGTGTCTGTTGCGCCGGAGCTTGTCAGTGCTATTTTTTGCCTCGAAGGAGGCCTATTTCGTTGGCTGTGTTTGTACTGCGAGCCAGCCAACTATCCTCTCCAGCGCAAAAGCGGGTCATAAGTGCCGCGAGGGCTGCCATGGATCTCGGCTTTTCCTGGCCGAGGTGGCGGGCAAGCCATTCGTCTCGGATGCTATGCTTAAAGGCCGCTAGGGCTTCGGCGTCCGAACAGTCGACGATCTGGTTCTTTTTGGTTAGGAATCTAGTCCAGAATTTTCTGGCTGATTCTCTGGATTGTTGAACTGCGTGGCTTAAGTCATCGGCATCGGGTGGACGGACATATGTACCCTGGAAGTTGACAAGGAAGGCCTCTTCCAAGTCCTCCCAGCTGCCGATGGAGTTCTTAGGTAGACTATTTAGCCAGTCTCGAGGTGGTCCTTTGAGCTTTAATGGGAGTTATTTGATGGCATGGAGGTCATCTCCTTGGGCCATGTGTATGTGAAGAATAAAATCTTTGATCCACACTGCGGGGTCGGTTGTTCCGTCGTATGATTCAATATTGACAGGCTTGAACCCCTTGGGGAACTCATGATCCAGCACCTCGTCTGTGAACCAGAGAGGGTGTGCGACGCCTCAATGGTGGGCCGTGTCACAGCGTATCTCCGACGACGTCCGTCTGTGGTTATCGGCCCGGGTGTGATTAAATTTGTCACGTCCGAATAGGTAGCTGTCGTCCCGAGTATGGAAACGTCCTCGTGATCCGTATATAGATCTGGTGTGTCCTGCTCTATTGTCCAATTCCTGTTGAAGATCGTATGTATGGTCCCGAGCTGGTCTATCCCTGTTTTTGTGAGGCGGTGGGGCGGGCTGCTGCTTGGTCTGAGCTGCCGCTTCATCCCGACTGCGGGGTGGCTGTTCAGCCGCTCTGTCCCGACCACGTGGTGGTCGGTCCGCACTATGCGAGGGAGATATGTGCTCCGATGCCTCCTCATCGAATTGAGGTAGCGGTCTACATTTCAGATAGCTCTTGGCTGGGCGGTTGAGGCTGTATTCCTCGGCTATCAGGACATCAGTCCATCTGTCGACGAGCAGGTCTTGTTCAGCTTGAAGCTGCTGTTGTTTCTTTTTCAGGCTCCTTGTCGTGGCTATGAGCTGAAGCTTAAAGCGCTCCTACTCGAGAGGATCCTCAGGCACGATGAAGTCTTCGTTGCCAAGTCTTGTCTCCTTCTCGGAGGGTGGACGGTAACTATCATCCTCCGAGTCATCTTCTATGCCCTGTTCGTCAGGGTTGTCTTGCCTGCTGTCGTGTTCCTGTTCGGATGTAGCCCTGACAGGGCCTTCATTGTTTTCGGCGTCGCCCGGAGTACTATTTTCTCTGGTGCCAGTGTTGCCTTCCTTTGAGTGGCGGGGCTTGGGGCGGCGTTTGGGCCGCCGGCGCTTGGACTGTGTCTTGGAGGTTTTATTCGCATCTGGTTCTTCTTTGTCGTCGCCAGATCCTTTAGGTGTGTCAACCATGTACACGTCGTACGAAGAGGTAGCCATCCAACGTCCAGTGAATGGTGGGTCTTGGCCTTGCTCCTTGTCGGCATCGTCTTCCATACCGTCGATGTCCTCTGAGCCATAGTCAAGCACGTCGGTTAAGTCATCGATGGTGGCTATGAAGTGGGTGGCGTGTGGGAAGCGAAATTCCTCATCATCCGTCTCTAGCTTGAACCGAACATAGTTCGGCTGTGAGCCCTTCTCCAAGGACAAATTCTTTAAAGATTTTAGCAGGTCACCCAAAGGCTAGTGCTGGAACATGTTAGCGGCGCTGAACTCGAAGATCGATAACCGATCTAGCTCGGTGTCCGCGGGCGTACACAGTCCGGAACTTATAGCCGAAGACGAGTCCGAAGTTCTGTTAAAGCGAATATTGTAGGGCGTCGAGTTCACATGCGGCTCCAACGCCGCGGACTCTGCGGCCTCGGATGGCTCAATCTGCTTTGGCTCTAAGGTCATTGCAACCGCAGGAACCATCTCCTGGGTGTGATCCAATGACAGATTTAAGTCATGTTCATCGGGATGAGGGGGAACGATCGTCGCGGGCTCAAATCCCTCGAAGATCAAGTCTCCATGGATATCCGCGACGTAGTTTCAAGCTTCCAAATCCGACCTGATGGCCATGGGCGTAGTTGCCGAATACGAAGATCTGTCCGGGGAGGAAGGTTCCTCCTTGGATAGCATCATTATTGTCGATTGAAGGGGCCATCAAACCTTTTGTCGACGGCACAGTGTAACTCTCAATGAAAGCACCAATGTCGGTGTCAAAACCGGCGGATCTCGGGTAGGGGGTCCCGAACTATGCGTCTAGGATCGATGGTAACATGAGACGGGGGACACGATGTTTACCCAGGTTTGGGCCCTCTCTATGGAGGTAATACCCTACTTCCTTCTTGCTTAATCTTGATGAATATGAGTATTACAAGAGTTGATCTACGACGAGATCGTAATGGCTCAACCCTAGAAGTCTAGCCTATGTGAATATGGTAATGAGTATATATGGTATCCTTTCCGGACTATCCCCTTCGGTTTATATAGACACCGAGGGGATCTAGGGTTTACATGGAGTTGGTTACATAAGAAGGAATCTTTGCTCACCAAACTTGCCTTCCACGCCAAGTAGAGTCCAATTCGGACATGGTGCAATCTTCGGCCTTCATGTCTTCACAGCCCATCAGTCCGGCCCATGTATAATAGGCCGGACGCCCGATGACCCCTTAGTCTAGGACTCCCTCAGGGGGGATTTTCGCACGGTGGGCGGGGGGAATTTGGCGCATGGTCGGTTTCTCCAAGTGCAGTCCCACGTGTCAGTGAAGAGGCAAGCCGAAGCGTGTTCCGTTTGCGTGAGCCGTGTGCAGGAGCGAACATGTGTGGGGTGCAATGCGACTGCGACAGGGGTGTTGTGAGTGTACTGCCTTTTTTCCTTTTAAACATGGTGCTTCGCCCCTAAAAAAACTTGGTGCTTCGGATGATCTATTGATACTACTACTAGTAATCTGGTAATCCCGAATAAAACGGCGCGGCCGGGTCTTTTCCCGCACGATATGGTGGGAGGTTGGCTTAGTTGGATTTTTAGGAAGAGTAATGCTACACCTTCCTAATCCTAGTTACGTAATTAACGTAATGTGAAATGTGTGAGCTGTTGATTGTAGATTGGGGGAGGGAGGGGCCCACCACCATGAAAATCAGGGAGGAGAGAGAGAGGTAATTTACGTTAACCCTTTCGTAGGTTCCTGTAGATGTAGAAAGATGTGAAATGCGTGAATGTTTAGTGGACGTACTATTGGAGTGCCTAAGATAAATTGTGTATGTAGACCCTATGTGTTTATTTACTGCGCATGTTAGCTTTTTCTCGGGTCAAACCTTCTAAGTTTATACACACAAAAACGAATCGTCATTCCATATTGTCCTATAATATATCTTACTATTATTGTGAAAGTTCATATACACCGGACGAGATTAATGCAAACACGGCAGATTTTCATTACATTTCGAACTTTAATAGGACAGAAAAATAAAAGAAACCCGACCCTAAACCTATTCTACAGCAACGACTGATGTCCCCGATTTGTGATCTCCATGTACGGGGGCGGGGTTCAAGACCCGTGAAGTGAAGGTGCGGTCTCCAGCGAAGAAGAGTAGATCACGGGAGACGGACGGCCAGTTGGCACACCATGCCCTGCCGCCTCCCATGCTCTACTCATCCTCAGAGGAGTCCCCAACCTCGGCGGTGCCGGACGTTGGACAGCAGCAAGTAGGATGCGTGGCTGACGGTGCTCCCGTTGTCGGCCACCAGCGTGGCCACCACTTATGCGGTCGCGTCCACGTCTGGCTACGCCTCTATTGCGTCGCGAGCGGCGACTTGAGCGAGGGCGGCGACCTCGAGCTTCATCCCTGAAGACAAGCTCTCCTGCAGAGCGTTCGCGCTCGCGGTCATGGCGGATGTGGTGCCAGGTAGCAGGACAACACGCTATGGTTTGGAGTTTAGCTGGGCGTTGCCGCTTTAAGTAGCACATTCCGGTGAGGCCAAGCGTCTGAGTGCGTCATTAAGTCACCAGAGTTGGTTCCCCGGGCACTGAGCCTCTTAACAATGGCATACAGACGGACGGCATGAATGCGGGTAGCTGGCGCCAGCTGGGAACGCACTAGGCGATGGCGCGAGGGACGAGGGCTTTTGGTGTGCCAGGGTAATCAACTGCAGTCGTGGCAATTTTGGAGATGCCCCTTGCTCACATGTGATCCTCACGTGTTGATCCGCTGGTCGTGCCATAGCGCTAATGCCACGCTCGGCACACTGAAGCCGACAGTGTCCAGCGATGATGAGCGTGTCGCTCACCGCGGTCGCAGTGTCCAAAGGCGGTGCGGGAGCTGCGCCACGTTGCTGGCCCCCACGACCCACATGAACGGTTGCCGGTGGCGAGGAGGTCGTGGGCTAAATCCTCCATTGGACTAGTCTATGCCACATTGTCCCGACAGGTGTGCCCCACATGTCAGTTTCCATGTTTTCCCGGCCAAATTCGAATGTCAGTGCTCCGCGTTGTGCATTAGGCGCAGAATAGGTGGTTTTTGTGCCTTGGTTCAAATGTGGTACAATACCAAGTTGTTACCCTAGACCCAAGTGTGGTGGTATTGGGTACGGTACCACCCTTTTCCTTTTCAACTAGTGAAGCGTAACACTTGATTAAGTAGCCGGATGGTGTGCTAAATTTAGGTGTACGACTGTTTGAAGGAATAATTGAGGTGTGCCCAATCCGTGCCCGCATTTAGGGGTCCAACTTACCATGTTCCGGTAGTAGTAACTATGCTAGTCCCCGCGTACTCCCTCTGTTTTTATTTACTCCGCATTTTAGCTTTGCTCAAAGTCCAACTTTGTAAACTTTGACAAAGTTTATATACAGAAATAATAACATATACAATAACAAATGAATACCATTAGATTCATTATTGAATATACTTTCACATCATATAGATTTGCTATTGTAAATGTTCATATTTTTCTATAAATTTGGTCAAATTTTATGAAGTTTGACTTCAGTCAAACCTAATATGCAGAGTAAATAAAAACGGAGGGAGTATCTTACTCCGTGACCAAGACGGAAGGGAAAAAGAGACAACTTATTGTTTATTTGAGCCGTTCAAGTATAATCATGTGGCGTTGCTTATTTCTCATTCCTCTCCAACCCTCTACTCCATCAATCATGCTTCCCTCCGGTCGAGTCCATCCTCCCGCATGCCTCATTTGAACATTCCGCCGAGTATCATTCGCATGTGGGCCTAGACCATGTTTGTATTTCCAATGTTGTAATTTGTCTGACATGCACACAAACAAACAGTTTGTTTAAAGTTTCACTTTGCCTCCACTACGTGTCGCTTCCCGTCTTAGTTTTGACATCCCATTCAGTTCATGCCCTGACACATCTTGACGAGATCGATTGATGTTGAGAGACCAATAGCGTCTCGTGCAAGGAAATAAAGGTTTGGTCTGTTTCTATGATAGAAATGACCCATGGGGGGGGGTCTGTGGGGATCAAATGGAGTATATTGTACGTTCATAAGCGAAACGAACGTATTGCACCCACCATACTCCTCTTTCAATCGATCTCCGGACCCCGAGATGAAATCGAGAGAGAACAAGTTGGTGCATGTGTGTTACCTAAGGCGGATTCAAAATTTTGAACCGGTGATCATAGCATCCACAAATCATATATAAAGCGTATTCAATGTTCGTTTCGCTTTTTAACGTACAATATACTCCGTCTGATCCTTTCTAGTATACATATAAGTTTTATGTGTAGTCAAATTATCTCTACTTTGATCAAACTTATAGAAAAAAGTATCAACATTCAACAATGCCAAATCAATATTGTTAGATTCGTACGTACTCCTAGATTTGTATTCAAACAGAGATGGTTTCTAATTTGTTTTCAACCACGTGAATGTGCTTGTTCCCGCGCATGCTCTTCCTACTAGGATTTTGCCACGTATAGCCAGTCCAATAGTAACTTTTTTTAAGCTCAATGTCCAATAGTACTAGTGGAGTACTGACAACATCTGTAGTAGAGTATGACGTGCTCATAGTACTCCCTCCTTCAATTTATATAGGGCCTAAGAGCAAGTCTAATAAGGCCTAGTCAGTAGCTACAAGACTTGCCATGTCATTAAAATCCTACTTGGAGGAGTGAGAAGAGAGGAAAGAGAGTGAAGCGGGCTCTTATTCTACAACCCGCCCATAACACATAGATCAAGAAAAAATAGTATGCATGCAACTCTCTTCCAATCATATACCTTGCTCATGCAAATATTAAATGCTTAGAGCCAACCTAATAGCCATTCTAAGAGCCAACCTATTACTTAACCATGCAAAGATTAAATGCTTATATGAGTAGTCTTTTTTATGATGGGTCTAAGTGAGGTGGCATCTGTTTATAGCCAACAGCCGGCTACATTACTACCCATGCTCTAATGCGTTTTAAAAAACCGCCTTTGACTATTAAGAAGATTAATAGTACATGAGATGTATAATGTGATAATTACATCATTGGAAGCTCCTTTCACATACGAATTTGACTGTATGCTTTGTGTAAGTTGCATGTCATGTATCATTACTCTAACATTTGGCCAAAGTTAGCCTCGAAAAACAAATTAGGAACTGTATAGATGGAACAAGGGAGTAGTAGTGGAAGTGGATCCTCTAATGTAGGTATCCCTGCATTACACTCCCTTTCGGTCACTTACTGGTGGGCCCCATGTTAGCTAGGCCCATCATGTCAGTTACTCAATGGGTTCGGCCATGTCAGGGGATCCTCGTCTATAGTATATTCCCTCTGTTTTTATGTACTCCGCATAAGATAGAGGGGGTAGTAATATAAATGACGCGGGCGGGGGAGGGGGAGGGACGACGGTTTGCTCTCAACTATGGTCCCACAAGCGAGCAAAAAACGCAAGACGAAGTGCGTTCCATTCGGTGAGCGACGTGGAGGGTCTAGCATGCCGGGGTGCAACGCGAATGCGACAAGAGCGATGTACAGTCAAAACACATTGATCGGTCGTCACCGGAACCACTATTCACACCAGAACCTTCACTGCTTGGCCTACGCCAGCCACTGCCCCAAAACAACACCTCCTCTCCAACCCATTCCCCCACCTTTTGATCCCCTAGCCCGCATCAAGCTTCCCCTAGTTCGTTGGAAAGCCATGGTGCGCCGCAAGATCACGTACTACAAGATGCTGACGCCGAAGTGCCATGCAGAAATCACAGGGGTGGTCAGCGCCACATATGTTCGTTCCCAAGCTTTCTTTGCGGCGGGCTAATCCCCGAGTTCTTTGGAGCCAAGCTACGAGGAGGAGGAAGCCGATCCAATGTTCATGGCGGAGGTCGCTGCGCAAAAGGCCCCAGATGCGTATGAGACGATGGACGTCGACTTCGTGCCAGCGTCCTGGTCCCCCATGGTGCAAGTGGACCAGCGGTTCAACCCGGCGATACTAAAGGAGGACCGGGAAGCGGAGGCTCAACTTGACGCGGAGCGCTCGTATGCCGCTGCCATCGAGGCTCTCCTACAGGATGAACCTGATGTCATAGATGTGAACTGGGCGGCGGAGGCTCAACTTGACGCGGAGCACGCAGATGTCGCTGCCATCGAGGCCCTCCTGCAGGCAGAACCGGACATCCTGGACTTGAACCGTGTGGCACAGCCTCAACTCGACGCGGAGCAAGCGGATGCCGCTACCATCGGGGCCCTCCTGCAGGCAGAGTAGGATGTCCTAGACTTGAACCGGGAGGTGAGCTCGTCCGTGCAGAGTGCCTGCACACTCCGTATGAACGAGTAGCTGGAGGCCGAGGACAACCACGGTGCGGGGACACACGTTGGCAGCTACGACTGGTTGGCGCCGGCATCCAAAGATGACGAGGCCGTCTTATTCCACGAGCAGTGATGGTTTTTCTTTATGTTATTGTTTTTAGGGATCTTTGGCTGTGTAAAAACATATATTTATGCAAGTCGCCTGACTTTCATCATTTAGGTCAATCGACCATTTCAGGCGGTTGGATGAATATCCTATGTCTCCTAACCCTTCTTCCTCACCTCTTCTTCTTCCCCAACATGCGGTTGGATAAACAAACTATATGAACAAAAATTATGTGTCAGCGGTAGGATGGCTGAGTTTGGTTTGATCACATGCGGTAGCATGTGTCAGTGAGGTTGTGTTCCCTTGGTTGGGTTTGCAGCGCGAAGGAGCAACTGTGTGAGGGTGCAGTGCGACCGCGGCGTGAAGGAGCGATTGTGTGAGGGTGAGGTGCGATTGCAACGGCCGTCGCAAGTGTACCTCCTTTTCATTTTGAAAACTTTAGGCAAGCTTTGCAAAAATTTGTGGCGAACTATGGCAATGCAAGGCCTAGACCCAAACAGGATACAAGTACGTACATTGGAGTACTAGTGTTAAAAAAGAAAGGTGGGGTTTTTCTTCACGGGCTTAATCGATACAAATCCTCGTTTGATGTGTCAATTAATGGGTATTTTTTCTCCAAATACCAAAGAGCTAACCATCTCACTCCTCATCACTTGATTAATGCAGTGCCATGCAAACCAACCTTTTCACTTCCGCATGCATGCAAGGGTATATTAATGTCCTTGGTTGCTAGCACGAGGCAAACCCCATCAATTTCGCCTCGGTTAGTGTTAGTGGCCTTCTACAAATTTTAATTTTGATATACCGACCTTGTGTACAAAAAATGGAGGTAGTAACTATTTGACTTCCTTCCGCATTGCGGTGATGTCGACGATATCTCGAACGTTGTGGTTTGACGAAGTGCTTTCAACGGAGAACACCATAGAGGGAGACCATGGTAAGTCATTCGCAAGTGTCGCCTGCTAGCCGAGACAACTGCCTTATTTGCATCCAGGAAGCCTATTGAACCAAAGGACGCATATGTAACACCCTCGATGCGACTATAGCTCCCACGTGTCGAGGCACGACTAGAGACATAATCGCATTGAAGGCATATGTCGCAAGTTAGGCAATCTTCACAACATCCCATGTAATATAAATAATAAAGGGGAGATAAGATAGTTGGCTTACACTCGCCACATCAATCAAGGACATAAATAACATTACATCATCCAAACACTCATGGCCCGACTACAGTGCCAAACTAAAAGATAACCCAACATGCGACAACGGTCCCGTTCACCCCCAACTGGGCACCACTACTGATCATCGGGAAAGGAAACATAGTAACGTTGAGAGTCTTCGTCGAACTCCCACTTGAGCTCGTACGCGTCTCCTGGAGCGGAATCATCAGGCCCTGCATCTGGTGTAATAGTAATCTGTGAGCCACAGGGACTCAGCAATCTCGCACCCTCGCGATCAAGACTATTTAAGCTTATAGGTAAGGCAAGGTAAATATAGGTGGAGCTGCAGCAAGTGACTAGCATATATGGTGGCTAACTTATTCGCAAAAGAGAGCGAGAAGAGGAGGCAAAGCGCGAGCGAGAAACTAGAGAACAACCTGCGCAAACATTACTCCAACACCGTGTCCACTTCCCGGACTCCGCCGAGAAGAGGCCATCACGGTAACACACTCAGTTGATTCATTTTAATTAAGTTAAGGTTCAAGTTATCTACAACCGGACATTAACAAATTCCCATGTGCCCATAACCGCGGGCACGGCTTTCGAAAGTTCAAATCCCTGCAGGGGAGTCCCAACTTAGCCCATGACAAGCTCTCACGGTCAACGAAGGAATAGACCTCCTCCCAAGACGTTCCGATCAGACTCGGTATCTCGGTAATTCAAGACACTTCGACAGGTTAAAACAAGACCAGCAACACCGCCCGAATGTGCCGACAAATCCCGATAGGAGCTGCACATATCTCTTTCTCAGGGCACACTCAGATTGTCCTAGGTACGGGTAGGCCAGCCCAGAGTTGCCCCTGGTGGCCACCGGTAGCTGACAGGTGGACCAACACTCAGAGGAGCACTGGCCCGGGGGGGTTAAAATAATGATGACCCTTGAGTCTGCAGAACCCAAGGGAAAGAAAAGGCTAGGTGGCAAATGGTAAAACCAAGGTTGGGCATTGCTGGAAAAGCTTTAATCAAGGCGAACTATCAAGGGGTTCCCATTATAACCCAACCGCGTAAGGAACGCAAAAATCCGGGAACATAACACCGATATGACGGAAACTAGGGCGGCAAGAGTGGAACAAAACACTAGGCGAGAGGCCGAGCCTTCCACCCTTTACCAAGTATATAGATGCATTAAGATAACATAGCAATATAATGATATCCCAACAAGTAAATAAAAGATGTTCCAACAAGGAACGGCCTCCAATCTTCACCTGCAACTAGCAACGCTATAAGAGGGGCTAAGCAAAGCGGTAACATAGCCAATCAACGGTTTGCTAGGACAAGGTGGGTTAGAGGTTTGACATGGCAAAATGGGAGGCTTGCAAGCAAGTGGTAGGCATCGTAGCATTGGCATAGCAAAAGAGCGAGCAAACTAGCATAGCAAAGATAGTAGTGATTTCGAGGGTATGATCATCTTGCCTGCACAGTTGTCAGAGTTGACTGGATCCTCAAAAGCAAACTCAACGGGCTCCTCGTTAGCGAACTCGTCTCCCGGCTCTACTCAAACAAGACAAACAAGCAACAAGGATACAATCAACCACGTGCAAACTCAAACAACGCAATGCAAAGATGGTATGCTATGCGGAATGCGATGCGGGATGCAAAATGCAAGATATGACAGGAAATGCATGAACCTGGACTCAACTTGGAAAACCAAGTGTGCCACTGGAAAGATGAGATGAAATCGCTTGAAAACGATATAAAGAACGCCGGAATCGGAGTTACGGTTTGGAAATGGCAAGCGATTCAAAAATGACACCGGTCTGCGATTTACAGCAAGTAGGCATCTAAATGCAATGAGATGAACATGCTACAGCACCCAAACATGACAACAAAATACATGGCAGGGATGCACACAAGATGCTTAACAAAAGTCTAGCACTGAGCTACGGCCAATTCATCCATTAACAGGTTCAAACAAGCATGGCAAAAATGCATATGACAAACAGATCTCAGACTTAGTGAAATTAACACGTCTGGAATTTCAGATCAGGTAGCCTCTTTGGAGCATGAAAACTACATGCTACAGGACCTGAACATGGAAAAGTAAAGCATGGCATGGAGCTACTCAAAGAGCTTAACAAAAGTCCCCTAGTGACCTTGAGCCAAAAGGGATCAGAAAATACAATTGCAAGCACGTGAACATAGCAAAAACATAATCAGTTTTCAGACTTAGTGAAAACTGGCACATGCTGAAATATAACTCAAGTAGGCATGTTTACGAGCTCGATGAACTCACTACGGTGCAAGTCATGGCAAGACAAGAATACCTCCATCAAGAAGGCACAAAATTCAAGCTAGACATGGCAAGAACAATAGCATAGCATGCACGGATCAACTACAACATCACCGGCAAAATTGCAAACAAGTTGACAATCTGCCCAGATTCACGAAGTAGCAAAAGTAGAGCTCGATTGACTCAAGCTAGGGTGCTCCATAAATGCAAACAAAGACATGGATGGATAGAGCACTACAATATTAACAAAACATCCTTACTGATCATCCTCAAAAGAGCCACGGATCACTAGGAAACAACAAGAACATATGGCATCATGAGATAAACAGCTCTAGGACTTAGTGAAATCACTAAGTCCCTGAAAACAGAATTATCAAGTGCACCACTTTGCAAGCTTGCACAAGTCACCACACACATCACAAAAATACATGGGTTGCACCTCTGGAAAGATGACAAAACCCTTAAAAAAATATGTAGAACTCACGGGCATAGCATGCACACATTAATCATGGCAAAAATGACAAAAGTGCTAAACGGAGTAGCAGATCTGACAATTAACTCAAGTAGCCCTCTTCTAACAGCATTTCGGGCATCAAGATGAGCTCAAATGAAAATGATGCAATGGAATGAAATGTTGTACTCTCTGAGATGAACATTTTGATATGCTATATGCATGAATCGGAGCTACGGATGCAAAGTTACGGGGCTACGAACATGTGCATATGGACTGAGAATATCAGGGACTTAGTAAAAAAACAACCCCAGATCTAGGGTTTGACCGGCGCGGAATCCGAGGCGGGGCCAGCGCGCACTATTCACGCTGGAGTTCGTCGCCGACGTCGCCGGAGTGGAGAGGAGAGGCCGGGCCGGGGCCGGCGGTGGCGGCCGGAGGCGGCGGCCGGGCGAGGCGGCGGCGGCGGCGCGAGTGGCGGCGCGGGGCGGCGGCGCGAGGCGGCGGCCGGGAGGCGGCGGCGCGCGGGCCGGGAGGTGGCGGCGCGGCGGCTCGGGCCGCGGGGGCCCTTCCTGGGCCTGGCGGGCCGCGACGGCGGGGACGGCGGCTGTGGCCACATGGCGGCGCGGGAGAGGCTGGGCGCGGCAGAGCGGACGCGTCCGGTCCATCCTGGACACGTCCGGCGGCGGCGGTGGATGGATCTAGGGTTAGGGGAAGAGTGGAACCGCGAATTTGAAGGAGGGGGTCTATATATAGGCATAGAGGGAGCTAGGAGAGTCCAAATGAGGTGCGGTTTTCGGCCACGCGATCGTGATCGAACGATCTAGATGATGGAGCAGAGTTAGGTGGGTTTTGGGCCAAATTGGAAGGGTGTTGGGCTGCAACACACACGAGGCCTTTTCGGTCCCTCGGTTAACCGTTGGAGTATCAAATGAAGTCCAAATGATACGAAACTTGACAAGCAGTCTACCGGTAGTAAACCAAGGCCGCTTGGCAAGTCTCGGTCCAATCCGGAAATGTTTAATCCCCACACATGAAAGAAGGCTAGAAATGACCACCGGAGGAGAACGAAGCGCCGGAATGCAAAACGGACAACGGGGAAAATGCTCGAATGCCTGAGACGAGCACGTATGCAAATGCAATGCACATGATGACATGATATGAGATGCATGACAACGATAACAACACATGGAGACAAAACCTGAACCCGAGGAAATAAATATAACTTAACGCCGGAAACGGCAAGAGTTGGAGTACAAATAGGGAAAGTTATATCCGTGGTGTTACAACACTCCACCACTACGAAAGGATCTCGTCCCGAGATCTAGGACTGAAAGAACGCCGGGTACTCAGAACGGAGGTGATCCTCGCGTTCCCAGGTAGCTTCACGGTCGGAATGGTGTGACCACTTGACTTTGAGAAATTTGATTGACTTGTTGCGAGTCTTGCGTTCAGTCTCTTCAAGAATAGCAACTGGGTGCTCACGATAAGAGAGATCTTCTTGGAGCTCAATGTCCTCGAAGTTGACGGTGCGGTCAGGAGTCTTGAAGCACTTTCGAAGCTGAGAGACATGGAACACGTCATGAACATTTGCAAAGTTTGAAGGAAGCTCGAGTTGATAGGCGAGGTCGCCTCTCTTGCTGACAATCTTGAAAGGTCCCACGTATCTAGGAGCAAGCTTCCCTTTGATACCGAAGCGACGAGTACCTTTCATAGGAGAGACGCGGAGGTAAACATGATCTCCGATCTCGAAAGCCAAATCACGGTGCTTACTATCATAGTAGCTCTTCTGGCGGGATTGGGCTGCTTTGAGGTTATCACGAATGACTTTGCACATTTCTTCTGCCTCTGTGATTAAGTCATTACCCAAAAGCTGACGTTCACCGGTTTCAGACCAGTTGAGAGGGGTACGGCACTTCCTGCCATACAGAATTTCAAATGGGGCCTTGCCCGAACTTGCTTGAAAACTGTTGTTGTAGGAGAATTCAGCATAAGGAAGACAATCCTCCCACTTCATGCCGAAGGAGATCACACAAGCCCTGAGCATATCTTCAAGAATCTGGTTGACACGCTCGACTTGACCGCTAGTTTGAGGATGGAAAGCTGTGCTGAAGCGGATGTTAGTGCCCATGGCCTTCTGAAAAGAATCCCAAAACTTCGAGGTAAAGATGCTGCCACGGTCTGAAGAGATCACTTGTGGAATACCGTGCAGAGAGACAATACGAGAGGTATAGAGTTCCGCCAATTGAGCTGCAGTGATCGACTCTTTGATAGGCAGAAAGTGAGCCACTTTGGTGAGTTTGTCGATGACAACGAATATAGCATCATTGCCACGCTTGGACTTTGGAAACCCAGTCACGAAGTCCATTTCAATGTGGTCAAACTTCCATTCTGGAATGGCAAGAGGTTGGAGGAGACCTGCTGGCCTTTGGTGTTCTGCCTTCACTCTTCTGCAGACATCACATTCATTCACGAATTGAGCGATCTCGCGCTTCATTCGAGTCCACCAATAAGCTTGCTTGAGGTCCTGATACATCTTCGTGCTCCCAGGGTGGATGGAGAGGAGAGAATTGTGAGCCTCGTTCATGATCACTTTACGGAGGTCACCTTTGGGTACAACAATACGATCCTCGAAGAAGAGAGTGTCCTTGTCATCAAGGCGGTAGCACTTGTACTTGGACTGACTCTTGGCAATCCCAATCTTCACCTTTTTCACCATAGCATCAAGAAGCTGGGCTTGGCGAATCTGGTCTTCCAAGGTAGGACAAACTTGAAGGTTGGCGAGGAAACCTTGAGGAACAATTTGCAGATTATGTTTGCGGAAAGCTTCACAAAGCTCGGGTTGATAAGGCTTAAGAATCAGACTGTTGCAGTAAGCTTTCCTGCTCAATGCGTCAGCAATCACATTGGCCTTGCCTGGAGTATACTCGATACTCGGATTATACTCTTGAATCATTTCGACCCATCGAGTTTGCCTGAGGTTGAGATTAGGCTGAGTGAAGATGTACTTGAGACTCTTGTGATCAGTGAAAATGTCCACTTTTCTTCCCAATAGAAGATGTCTCCAAGTCAAAAGAGCATGCACAACTGCCGCCAACTCGAGATCATGAGTGGGGTAGTTCTTCTCATTAGGCTTCAACTGGCGAGATGTATAAGCAACAACTTTCTTCTCTTGCATCAATACTGCGCCAAGACCTTGGAGAGAGGCATCACAAAAGACCTCGTACGGCTTGGATTCATCAGGCGGAGTCAGAACTGGAGCAGTGATCAATTTCTCTTTCAAAGTGTTGAAAGCAATATCACACTCCGGAGACCAAACGTACTTGACGTGCTTCTGGAGAAGATTAGAGAGAGGCTTCGCGATCTTAGAAAAGTTTTCAACGAATCTTCGGCAATAGCTTGCGAGACCGAGGAAGCTACGGAGTTGCTTCACGTTCTGAGGAGGTTCCCAATTCACAATTGCAGACACCTTCTCAGGATTCACGGCAATGCCCTTGGCAGAGATGATATGACCAAGATAAAGAACCTCATCGAGCCAAAATTCACACTTGGAGAACTTGGCGTAGAACTGATGTTCTCTGAGCTTATCAAGAACCAAACGCAAGTGCTTGGCATGATCTTCCTTGTTCTTGGAGAAAACCAGAATGTCGTCGAGATAGACCAAAACGAAGTCATTGGTGTAGGCGTTGAAGATGAAGTTCATCATGCGAGAGAACGTCGGAGGAGCGTTGACGAGACCAAAAGACATGACAGTGTATTCATATGAACCAAAGCTTGTCCTGAAAGCCGTCTTGGGAATATCTTGCTCACGAATTCGAATCTGATGATAACCCATACGGAGATCAAGCTTGGAGAATACTCGAGCACCTTTGAGTTGTTCGAACAGCTCATTGATGTTGGGAAGTGGATATTTGTTCTTGATAGTCTTCTTGTTCACTGGACGGTAATCAACACAAAGTCGGTCCGTTCCATCCTTCTTCTTCACAAAAAGAACACCACAACCCCACGGAGAAGAACTAGGCCGGATGAGACCCATTTTCTCTTGAATATCGAGTTGCTTCTTCAGCTCCTTCAACTCTTCAGGTCCGAGCTTGTAAGGACGTTTGCACACAGGTTCCGTGCCAGGCTCAAGATCAATAACGAATTCAACTGGCCGGTGCGGAGGCATTCCTGGAAGCTCTTCTGGAAAAACGTCTTGATATTCGCAAACGACTGGAATTTGCGAGATAGCATCCAATTCACCCTTCTCATTGAGAGAAAACAGACGGATGGTATTATCCGAGCGGCAAAGACAATTACATCCTCAGACGAATGAGTCAATTGAATCTGCCTGGCAGCACAATCAAGATGTGCCTTGTGCTTAGAAAGCCAATCCATCCGAGAATAAGATCAATATCCGAGTCACCGAGAACCGTTGGAGAAGCCAAGAACTTGTAGTCACCCAAAGTGATAGAAACATCCGGAACGATGGAGTTAGCCTGCATGCGCTTACCGGGAGAGACAACTGCTAAAGGACTAGGCAAAACTTGCGAAACCAATTCATGCCTATTTGTAAACGGTCTCGAGATGAAGCAATGCGATGCACCAGTGTCAAAAAGAACTTTTGCAGGTATATCATTAACAGGAAGGTTACCCATGATCACATCTGACGAGTCCTCTGCCTGAGCTGCATTCATCAAGTTGACCTTGGCGTGCTTGGGGTTATGCTTGACCACAGCTGTACTTGCCGATCTGACAGGAGGAGGAGGAGGAAGACGCCTCTGGTTGAAACACTTGTTGGCATAGTGACCCTTCTGTTGGCACTTGTTGCACGTGACCTCTGAAAGCGGACGGTGATACGGAGCACTCGATCTTGGAGCTTGAGACGAAGTCTTGTTCTGAAAGCCAGGGTTGGGTGGGTGGGAAGAACCACTGCCACCTTTGCTCTTCTGCTGATACGGCTGACGGAACGGAGGAGGAGGAAGCCAATACTTCTGCTGCTTGGCCACTTGAGTAGAGGAAGAAGGAGTAACATCTCTGACTCGCTTCTTGGAAGCATCGCACCTCAACTGAGCAGCCTCTTGCTTCAGTGCCATGTTGTAGAACTCACCGTATCTCAAGGGTTCAAAGAGGACAAGAGCGAGCTGAATTTCTTCTCTGAGACCACCCCTGAACTGATATATCATGCTCTTCTCATCAGGGACGTCCTGCTTGGCAAAGCGGGCGAGCTTCTGGAACAACTTGTTGTAGTCATAGACAGACAAAGAGCCTTGCTTCATATTGAGGAATTCCTCACGCTTGCTTTCAACCACGCTCTGGGGAATATGATGAGCTCGGAAATCTCGATGGAAATCATCCCAAGTGATAACACGCCCACCTCTGGAGTCCTTGTACTGCTGGAACCATTCTGCAGCTTGATCTTTGAGTTGGAAGGAAGCGAACTTAACAAAGTCCTCAGGCCTGACGTTACTGCACTCGAAATGCTTACACAGATCCACAAGCCAATCGTCAGCATCGGTTGCCTCAACACAATTGCTGAAAGTCTTTGGCCCGTTAGCAAGGAACTGGTTGAGTGTAGCAAAGTGATTCTGATTGCTGCCTTGATTCCCTTGGTTGCCTTGATTGCGCTCTTGAAGAATTTGCATGATCAACTGTGTGTTTGCATTGGTTGCGGCCATCACAGCTTGCCATGCCTCTGGAGGAGGTGGAGGTGGTGGCGGATCAGGATTCGGAGTCGTGCGCGTTGGAGGAGCCATCCTGAAGAGGTTGACCACCATTAGCACATTGACAGACAAATATTGAAGCTGAATCCAACGGAATGAAAATTGCAACATATAGTCTTCACATCCGAACAAAATGAACGAATGCATTCCTCTTGAAATGGTCACATATCCATAAATTGAGAAGCCACGTAGAATTAAGGTAGAGAAATAAATCAACAAGGTACGGATCAAGAACGAATAATCGGTAAGAAATCCCAATCTCAAACCAATATCCGTGGAAGAAGAACTAGAGCTACTAGAATTCCCACCTATGAAACTCCCGAACCTTTCCGGTTATGCAATCAGGTGTTGGGGATACAGGGGAAGCATAATATCTCACCCAAACTAGCAAATCCTACATCCAGCTGTATCCATCCTTCAACACATAACCAAGAAACCTTCGGAAACCATCTACCTCAACCTTCGAAAAGCATCCGTTATACAAGTTATGGCGATACTCCCGAACTCCCGCCCCAGTACTGGGTGGCGTCGAGGTTATCTCACCAACGAACTGCATAAAAGAGATTTTCGATGTCGGCGTACTAGACTCAGGTATTCCAGAACTGCAACGATAAAATTATGATGACAACACCTCAGAGCTCAACTCCCCGGGACACTTCCACTAAACCCCTGACAGGAGGCACCAAGACAATGTTCTCATCATAAAACCATCGGAACGATTCCAAGATACCCGCGTGATCCTAAAAAATTTTAGTGAAATTTGAGAAGAGAAGAGTCAAAACTCTACGTCAGGATGCCTTACCAGAGCGATGAGGAGACTGGGAAGTAAAAAGAATTCCTAATCTCTCCGATATATAATTCCTAAAGACTCAAAACATTTTTCTAGACACAACTCGGCCGCTAAAACGATCAAGCAATGGGGCTCCTAAGGTCGGGGAAGGCTCTGATTACCAACTTGTAACACCCTCGATGCGACTATAGCTCCCACGTGTCGAGGCACGACTTAGAGACATAATCGCATTGAAGGCATATGTCGCAAGTTAGGCAATCTTCACAACATCCCATGTAATGTAAATAATAAAGGGGAGATAACATAGTTGGCTTACACTCGCCACGTCAATCAAGTACATAAATAACATTACATCATCCAAACACTCATGGCCCGACTACGGCGCCAAAATAAAAGATAACCCAACATGCGACAACGGTCCCGTTCACCCCCAACTGGGCACCACTACTGATCATCGGGAAAGGAAACATAGTAACGTTGAGAGTCTTCGTCGAACTCCCACTTGAGCTCGTACGCGTCTCCTGGAGCGGAATCATCAGGCCCTGCATCTGGTGTAATAGTAATCTGTGAGCCACAGGGACTCAGCAATCTCGCACCCTCGCGATCAAGACTATTTAAGCTTATAGGTAAGGCAAGGTAAATATAGGTGGAGCTGCAGCAAGTGACTAGCATATATGGTGGCTAACTTATTCGCAAAAGAGAGCGAGAAGAGGAGGCAAAGCGCGAGCGAGAAACTAGAGAACAACCTGCGCAAACATTACTCCAACACCGTGTCCACTTCCCGGACTCCGCCGAGAAGAGGCCATCACGGTAACACACTCAGTTGATTCATTTTAATTAAGTTAAGGTTCAAGTTATCTACAACCGGACATTAACAAATTCCCATGTGCCCATAACCGCGGGCACGGCTTTCGAAAGTTCAAATCCCTGCAGGGGAGTCCCAACTTAGCCCATGACAAGCTCTCACGGTCAACGAAGGAATAGACCTCCTCCCAAGACGTTCCGATCAGACTCGGTATCTCGGTAATTCAAGACACTTCGACAGGTTAAAACAAGACCAGCAACACCGCCTGAATGTGCCGACAAATCCCGATAGGAGCTGCACATATCTCTTTCTCAGGGCACACTCAGATTGTCCTAGGTACGGGTAGGCCAGCCCAGAGTTGCCCCTGGTGGCCACCGGTAGCTGACAGGTGGACCAACACTCAGAGGAGCACTGGCCCGGGGGGGTTAAAATAATGATGACCCTTGAGTCTGCAGAACCCAAGGGAAAGAAAAGGCTAGGTGGCAAATGGTAAAACCAAGGTTGGGCATTGCTGGAAAAGCTTTAATCAAGGCGAAATATCAAGGGGTTCCCATTATAACCCAACCGCGTAAGGAACGCAAAAATCTGGGAACATAACACCGATATGACGGAAACTAGGGCGGCAAGAGTGGAACAAAACACTAGGCGAGAGGCCGAGCCTTCCACCCTTTACCAAGTATGTAGATGCATTAAGATAACATAGCAATATAATGATATCCCAACAAGTAAATAAAAGATGTTCCAACAAGGAACGGCCTCCAATCTTCACCTGCAACTAGCAACGCTATAAGAGGGGCTAAGCAAAGCGGTAACATAGCCAATCAACGGTTTGCTAGGACAAGGTGGGTTAGAGGTTTGACATGGCAAAATGGGAGGCTTGCAAGCAAGTGGTAGGCATCGTAGCATTGGCATAGCAAAAGAGCGAGCAAACTAGCATAGCAAAGATAGTAGTGATTTCGAGGGTATGATCATCTTGCCTGCACAGTTGTCAGAGTTGACTGGATCCTCAAAAGCAAACTCAACGGGCTCCTCGTTAGCGAACTCGTCTCCCGGCTCTACCCAAACAAGACAAACAAGCAACAAGGATACAATCAACCATGTGCAAACTCAAACAACGCAATGCAAAGATGGTATGCTATGCGGAATGCGATGCGGGAAGCAAAATGCAAGATATGACAGGAAATGCATGAACCTGGACTCAACTTGGAAAACCAAGTGTGCCACTGGAAAGATGAGATGAAATCGCTTGAAAACGATATAAAGAACGCCGGAATCGGAGTTACGGTTTGGAAATGGCAAGCGATTCAAAAATGACACCGGTCTGCGATTTACAGCAAGTAGGCATCTAAATACAATGAGATGAACATGCTACAGCACACAAACATGACAACAAAATACATGGCAGGGATGCACACAAGATGCTTAACAAAAGTCTAGCACTGAGCTACGTCCAATTCATCCATTAACAGGTTCAAACAAGCATGGCAAAAATGCATATGACAAACAGATCTCAGACTTAGTGAAATTAACACGTCTGGAATTTCAGATCAGGTAGCCCTCTTTGGAGCATGAAAACTAAATGCTACAGGACCTGAACAGGGCAAAGTAAAGCATGGCATGGAGCTACTCAAAGATCTTAACAAAAGTCCCTTAGTGACCTTGAGCCAAAAGGGATCATAAAATACAATTGCAAGCATGTGAACATAGTAAAAACATAATCAGTTTTCAGACTTAGTGAAAACTGGCACATGCTGAAATATAACTCAAGTAGGCATGTTTACGAGCTCAATGCACTCACTACGGTGAAAGTCATGGCAAGACAAGCATACCTCCATCAAGAAGGCACAAAATTCAAGCTAGACATGGCAAGAACAATAGCATAGCATGCATGGATCAACTACAACATCACCGGCAAAATTGCAAACAAGTTAACAATCTGCCCAGATTCACAAAGTAGCAAA
Source organism: Triticum aestivum (assembly GCF_018294505.1). Taxonomy (NCBI): domain Eukaryota; kingdom Viridiplantae; phylum Streptophyta; class Magnoliopsida; order Poales; family Poaceae; genus Triticum; species Triticum aestivum. The sequence continues at coordinate 365,381,771 of NC_057797.1, read as the reverse complement.
AGTAGAGCTCGATTGACTCAAGCTAGGTTGCTCCATAAATGCAAACAAAGACATGGATGGATAGAGCACTACAATATTAACAAAACATCCTTACCGAACATCCTCAAAAGAGGCACGGATCACTAGGAAACAACAAGAACATATGGTTGTTGGGGAACGCAGTAATTTCAAAAAAATTCCTACGCACACGCAAGATCATGGTGATGCATAGCAACGAGAGGGGAGAGTGTTGTCTATGTACCCACGCAGACATACTGCGGAAGCGTTGACGCAACATAGAGGAAGTAGTCGTACGTCTTCCCGATCCGACCGATCCAAGCACCGTTACTCCGGCACCTCCGAGTTCTTAGCACACGTACAGCTCGATGACGATCCCCGGGCTCCGATCCAGCAAAGCGTCGGGGAGGAGTTCCGTCAGCACGACGGCGTGGTGACGATTTTGATGTTCTACTGTCGCAGGGCTTCGCCTAAGCACCGCTACAATATGATCGAGGTGGAATATGGTGGCAGGGGGCACCGCACACGGCTAAGGAACGATCTCAAGGATCAACTTGTGTGTTTAGAGGTGCCCCCTGCCCCCGTATATAAAGGATCCAAGGGGGAGGGGGCGGCCAGCCAGGAGGAGGGCGCAGGAGGAGTCCTACTCCTACCGGGAGTAGGACTCCCCCCCCAATCCTAGTTGGAATAGGATTCCCCGAGGGGGAAAGAGATAGAGGGGGGCCGGCCACCTCTCCTTATCCTAATAGGACTAGGGGACGGGGGAGGCGCGTGGCCCACCTTGGGCTGCCCATTTCTCCTTTCCACTAAAGCCCACTAAGGCCCATACAGCTCCCGGGGGGTTCCAGTAACCTCCCGGTACTCCGATAAAATCTCGATTTCACCCGGAACACTTCCGGTATCCAAACATAGGCTTCCAATATATCAATCTTTATGCCTCGACCATTTCGAGACTCCTCGTCATGTCTGTGATCACATCCGAGACTCCGAACTAACTTCGGTACATCAAAATGCATAAACTCATAATAACTGTCATCGTAACGTTAAGCGTGCGGACCCTACGGTTCGAGAACAATGCAGACATGACTGAGACACATCTCCGGTCAATAACCAATAGCCGGACCTGGATGCCCATATTGGCTCCTACATATTCTATGAAGATCTTTATCAGTCAGACCGCATAACAACATACGTTGTTCCCTTTGTCATCGGTATATTACTTGCCCGAGATTCGATCGTCGGTATCCAATACCTAGTTCAATCTCGTTACCGGCAAGTCTCTTTACTCGTTCCGTAATACATCATCTCACAACTAACACATTAGTTGTAATGCTTGCAAGGCTTATGTGATGTGCATTACCGAGAGGGCCCAGAGATACCTCTTCGACAATCGGAGTGACAAATCCTAATCTCGAAATATGCCAACCCAACATGTACCTTTGGAGACACCTATAATGCTCCTTTATAATCACCCAGTTACGTTGTGACGTTTGGCAGCACCCAAAGTGTTCCTCCGGCAAACGGGAGTTGCATAATCTCATAGTCATAGGAACATGTATAAGTCATGAAGAAAGCAATAGCAACATACTAAACGATCGGGTGCTAAGCTAATGGAATGGGTCATGTCAATCAGATCATTCAACTAATGATGTGACCTCGTTAATCAAATAACAACACTTTGTTTATGGTTAGGAAACATAACCATCTTTGATTAACGAGCTAGTCAAGTAGAGGCATACTAGTGACACTCTGTTTGTCTATGTATTCACACATGTATTATGTTTCCGGTTAATACAATTCTAGCATGAATAATAAACATTTATCATGATATAAGGAAATAAATAATAACTTTATTATTGCCTCTAGGGCATATTTCCTTCAGTCTCCCACTTGCACTAGAGTCAATAATCTAGATTACACAGTAATGATTCTAACACCCATGGAGCCTTGGTGCTGATCATGTTTTGCTCGTGGAAGAGGCTTAGTCAACGGATCTGCAACATTCAGATCCGTATGTATCTTGCAAATCTCTATGTCTCCCCCTGGACTAGATCCCGGATGGAATTGAAGCGTCTCTTGATGTGCTTGGTTCTCTTGTGAAATCTGGATTCCTTTGCCAAGGCAATTGCACCAGTATTGTCACAGAAGATTTTCATTGGACCCGATGCACTAGGTATGACACCTAGATCGGATATGAACTCCTTCATCCAGACTCCTTCGTTCGCTACTTCCGAAGCAGCTATGTACTCCGCTTCACATGTAGATCCCGCTACGACGCTTTGTTTAGAACTGCACCAACTGACAGCTCCACCGTTTAATGTAAACACGTATCCGGTTTGCGATTTAGAATCGTCTGGATCTGTGTCAAAGATCACATCAACGTAACCCTTTACGATGAGCTCTTTGTCACCTCCATATACAAGAAACATATCCTTAGTCCTTTTCAGGTATTTCAGGATGTTCTTGACCGCTGTCCAGTGATCCACTCCTGGATTACTTTGGTACCTCCCTGCTAAACTTATAGCAAGGCACACATCAGGTCTGGTACACAGCATTGCATACATGATAGAGCTTATGACTGAAGCATAGGGAACATCTTTCATTTTCTCTCTATCTTCTGAAGTGGTCGGGCATTGAGTCTGACTCAACTTCACACCTTGTAACACAGGCAAGAACCCTTTCTTTGCTTGATCCATTTTGAACTTCTTCAAAATCTTGTCAAGGTATGTGCTTTGTGAAAGTCCAATTAAGCGTCTTGATCTATCTCTATAGATATTTATGCCTAATATGTAAGCAGCTTCACCGAGGTCTTTCATTGAAAAACTCTTATTCAAGTATCCCTTTATGCTATCTAGAAATTCTATATCATTTCCAATTAGTAATATGTCATCCACATATAATATCAGAAATGCTATAGAGCTCCCACTCACTTTCTTGTAAATATAGGCTTCTCCGAAAGTCTGTATAAAACCAAATGCTTTGATCACACTATCAAAGCATTTATTCCAACTCCGAGAGGCTTGCACCAGTCCATAAATGGATCGCTGGAGCTTGCACACTTTGTTAGCTCCCTTTGGATTGACAAAACCTTCTGGTTGCATCATATACAACTCTTCTTCCAGAAATCCATTCAGGAATGCAGTTTTGACATCCATTTGCCAAATTTCATAATCATAAAATGCAGCAATTGCTATCATGATTCGGACAGACTTAAGCATCGCTACGTGTGAGAAGGTCTCATCGTAGTCAACCCCTTGAACTTGTCGAAAACCTTTTGCGACAAGTCGAGCTTTGTAGACAGTAATATTACCGTCAGCGTCAGTCTTCTTCTTGAAGATCCATTTATTCTCAATCGCTTTCCAATCATCGGGCAAGTCAACCAAAGTCCATACTTTATTCTCATACATGGATCCCATCTCAGATTTCATGGCTTCAAGCCATTTTGCGGAATCTGGGCTCACCATCGCTTCTTCATAGTTCGTAGGTTCATCATGATCTAGTAGCATGACTTCCAGAACAGGATTACCGTACCACTCTGGCGCGGATCTCACTCTGGTTGATCTACGAGGTTCTGTAGTATCTTGATCTGAAGTTTCATGATCATTATCATTAGCTTCCTCACTAACTGGTGTAGGTGTCACTGAAACAGTTTTCTGTGATGTACTACTTTCCAGTAAGGGAGCAGGTACAGTTACCTCGTCAAGTTCTACTTTCCTCCCACTCACTTCTTTCGAGAGAAACTCCTTCTCTAGAAAGTTTCCAAATTTAGCAACAAAAGTCTTGCCTTCGGATCTGGGATAGAAGGTGTATCCAATAGTTTCCTTTGGATATCCTATGAAGACACATTTCTCCGATTTGGGTTCGAGCTTATCAGGTTGAAGCTTTTTCACATAAGCATCGCAGGCCCAAACTTTCAGAAACGACAACTTTGGTTTCTTGCCAAACCACAGTTCATAAGGCGTCGTCTCAACGGATTTTGATGGTGCCCTATTTAACGTGAATGCGGCCGTCTCTAGAGCGTATCCCCAAAACGATAGCGGTAAATCAGTAAGAGACATCATAGATCGCACCATATCTAGTAAAGTACGATTACGATGTTCGGACACACCATTACGCTGCGGTGTTCCGGGTGGCGTGAGTTGCGAAACTATTCCACAATTTTTCAAATGTACACCAAACTCGTAACTCAAATATTCTCCTCCACGATCAGATCATAGAAACTTTATTTTCTTCTTATGATGATTTTCAACTTCACTCTGAAATTCTTTGAACTTTTCAAATGTTTCAGACTTGTGTTTCATTAAGTAGATATACCCATATCTGCTTAAGTCATCTGTGAAGGTGAGAAAATAACGATATCCGCCACGAGCCTCAATATTCATCGGACCACATACATCTGTATGTATGATTTCCAACAAATCTGTTGCTCTCTCCATAGTACCGGAGAACGGTGTTTTAGTCATCTTGCCCATGAGGCACGGTTCGCAAGTACCAAGTGATTCATAATCAAGTGGTTCTAAAAGTCCATCAGTATGGAGTTTCTTCATGCGCTTTACACCGATATGACCTAAACGGCAGTTCCACAAATAAGTTGCACTATCATTATCAACTCTGTATCTTTTGGCTTCAACATTATGAATATGTGTATTACTACTATCGAGATTCAATAAGAATAGACCACTCTTCAAGGGTGCATGACCATAAAAGATATTACTCATATAAATAGAACAACCATTATTCTCTGATTTAAATGAATAACCGTCTCGCATTAAACAAGATCCAGATATAATGTTCATGCTCAACACTGGCACCAAATAACAATTATTTAGGTCTAATACTAATCCCGAAGGTAGATGTAGAGGTAGCGTGCCGACCGCGATCACATCGACTTTGGAACCGTTTCCCACGCGCATCGTCACCTCGTCCTTAGCCAATCTTCGCTTAATCCGTAGTCCCTGTTTCGAGTTGCAAATATTAGCAACAGAACCAGTATCAAATACCCAGGTGCTACTGCGAGCATTGGTAAGGTACACATCAATAACATGTATATCACATATACCTTTGTTCACCTTGCCATCCTTCTTATCCGCCAAATACTTGGGGCAGTTCCGCTTCCAGTGACCAGTCTGCTTGCAGTAGAAGCACTCAGTTTCAGGCTTAGGTCCAGATTTGGGTTTCTTCTCTTGAGCAGCAACTTGCTTGCCGTTCTTCTTGAAGTTCCCCTTCTTCTTCCCTTTGCCCTTTTTCTTGAAACTAGTGGTCTTATTGACCATCAACACTTGATGCTCCTTCTTGATTTCTACCTCCGCAGCTTTCAGCATTGCGAAGAGCTCGGGAATAGTCTTGTTCATCCCTTGCATATTATAGTTCATCACGAAGCTCTTGTAGCTTGGTGGCAGTGATTAAAGAATTCTGTCAATTGCGCAATCATCTGGAAGATTAACTCCCAATTGAATCAAGTGATTATTATACCCAGACATTTTGAGTATATGCTCACTGACAGAACTGTTCTCCTCCATCTTGCAGCTATAGAACTTATTGGAGACTTCATATCTCTCAATCCGGGCATTTGCTTGAAATATTAACTTCAACTCCTGGAACATCTCATATGCTCCATGACGTTCAAAACGTCATTGAAGTCCCGATTCTAAGCCGTAAAGCATGGCACACTGAACTATCAAGTAGTCATCAGCTTTGCTCTGCCAGACGTTCATGACATCTGGTGTTGCTCCAGCAGCAGGCCTGGCACCCAGCGGTGCTTCCAGGACGTAATTCTTCTGTGCAGCAATGAGGATAATCCTCAAGTTATGGACCCAGTCCGTGTAATTGCTACCATCATCTTTCAACTTTGCTTTCTCAAGGAACGCATTAAAATTCAACGGAACAACATCACGAGCCATCTATCGACAATCAATATAAACAAGCAAGATACTATCAGGGACTAAGTTCATGATAAATTCAAGTTCAATTAATCATATTACTTAAGAACTCCCACTTAGATAGACATCCCTCTAATCCTCTAAGTGATCACGTGATCCAAATCAACTAAACCATGTCCGATCATCACGTGAGATGGAGTAGTTTCATTGGTGAACATCACTATGTTGATCATATCTACTATATGATTCACGCTCGACCTTTCGGTCTCCGTGTTCCGAGGCCATATCTGTATATGCTTGGCTCGTCAAGTATAACCTGAGTATTCCACGTGTGCAACTGTTTTGCACCCGTTGTATTTGAACGTAGAGCCTATCACACCCGATCATCACGTGGTGTCTCAGCACGAAGAACTTTCGCAACGGTGCATACTCAGGGAGAACACTTCTTGATAATTTAGTGAGAGATCATCTTATAATGCTACCGTCAATCAAAGCAAGATAAGATGCATAAAAGATAAACATCACATGCAATCAATATAAGTGATATGATATGGCCATCATCATCTTGTGCCTGTGATCTCCATCTCCGAAGCACCGTCATGATCACCATCATGATCACCATCATCATCGGCACGACACCTTGATCTCTATCGTAGCATCATTGTCGTCTCGCCAATCTTATGCTTCTACGACTATCACTACCGCTTAGTAATAAAGTAAAGCATTACATCGTGATTGCATTGCATACAATAAAGCGACAACCATATGGCTCCTGCCAGTTGCCGATAACTCGGTTCAAAACATGATCATCTCATACAATAAAATTTAGCATCATGTCTTGGCCATATCACATCACAACATGCCCTGCAAAAACAAGTTAGACGTCCTCTACTTTGTTGTTGCATGTTTTACATGGCTGCTACGGGCTTAAGTAAGAACCAATCTCACCTACGCATCAAAACCACAACGATAGTTTGTCAAATAGACTCCGTTTTAACCTTCGCAAGGACCGGGCGTAGCCACACTCGGTTCAACTAAAGTTGGAGAGACAGTCGCCCGCAAGCCACCTATGTGCAAAGCACGTCGGGAGAACCGGTCTCGCGTAAGCGTACGCGTAATGTTGGTCCGGGTCGTCTCGTCCAACAAAACCGCCGAACCAAAGTATGACATGCTGGTAGGTAGTATGACTTATATCGCCCACAACTCACTTGTGTTCTACTCGTGCATATAACATCAAACCATAAAACCTAGGCTCGGATGCCACTGTTGTAGAACACAGTAATTTCAAAAAATATCCTACGCACATGCAAGATCATGGTGATGCATAGCAACGAGAGGGGAGAGTGTTGTCTACGTACCCACGCAGACCAACTGCGGAAGCGTTGACGCAACGTAGAGGAAGTAGTCATACGTCTTCCCGATCCGACCGATCCAAGCACCGTTACTCTGGCACCTCCGAGTTCTTAGCACACGTACAACTCGATGACGATCCCCGGGCTCCGATCCAGCAAAGCGTCGGGGAGGAGTTCCGTCAGCACGACGGCGTGGTGACGATTTTGATGTTCTACTGTCGCAGGGCTTCGCCTAAGCACCGCTACAATATGATCGAGGTGGAATATGGTGGCAGGGGGCACCGCACACGGCTAAGGAACGATCTCAAGGATCAACTTGTGTGTTTAGAGGTGCCCCCCTGCCCCCGTATATAAAGGATCCAAGGGGGAGGGGGCGGCCGGCCAGGAGGAGGGCGCAGGAGGAGTCCTACTCCTACCGGGAGTAGGACTCCCCCCCCCAATCCTAGTTGGAATAGGATTCCCCGAGGGGGAAAGAGATAGAGGGGGGCCGGCCACCTCTCCTTGTCCTAATAGGACTAGGGGACGGGGGAGGCGCGTGGCCTACCTTGGGCTGCCCATTTCTCCTTTCCACTAAAGCCCACTAAGGCCCATACAGCTCCCGGGGGGTTCCAGTAACCTCCCGGTACTCCGATAAAATCTCGATTTCACCCGGAACACTTCCGGTATCCAAACATAGGCTTCCAATATATCAATCTTTATGCCTCGACCATTTCGAGACTCCTCGTCATGTCTGTGATCACATCCGAGACTCTGAACTAACTTCGGTACATCAAAATGCATAAACTCATAATAACTGTCATCGTAACGTTAAGCGTGCGGACCCTACGGTTCGAGAACAATGCAGACATGACTGAGACACATCTCTGGTCAATAACCAATAGCGGGACCTGGATGCCCATATTGGCTCCTACATATTCTACGAAGATCTTTATCGGTCAGACCGCATAACAACATACGTTGTTCCGTTTGTCATCGGTATATTACTTGCCCGAGATTCGATCGTCGGTATCCAATACCTAGTTCAATCTCGTTACAGGCAAGTCTCTTTACTCGTTCCGTAATACATCATCTCACAACTAACACATTAGTTGTAATGCTTGCAAGGCTTATGTGATGTGCATTACCGAGAGGGCCCAGAGATACCTCTCCGACAATCGGAGTGACAAATCCTAATCTCGAAATATGCCAACCCAACATGTACCTTTGGAGACACCTGTAATGCTCCTTTATAATCACCCAGTTATGTTGTGATGTTTGGTAGCACCCAAAGTGTTCCTCCGGCAAACGGGAGTTGCATAATCTCATAGTCATAGGAACATGTATAAGTCATGAAGAAAGCAATAGCAACATACTAAACGATCGGGTGCTAAGCTAATGGAATGGGTCATGTCAATCAGATCATTCAACTAATGATGTGACCTCGTTAATCAAATAACAACACTTTGTTTATGGTTAGGAAACATAACCATCTTTGATTAACGAGCTAGTCAAGTAGAGGCATACTAGTCACACTCTGTTTGTCTATGTATTCACACATGTATTATGTTTCCGGTTAATACAATTCTAGCATGAATAATAAAAATTTATCAAGATATAAGGAAATAAATAATAACTTTATTATTGCCTCTAGGGCATATTTCCTTCAATGGCATCATGAGATAAACAGCTCCAGGACTTAGTGAAATCACTAAGTCCCTGAAAACAGAATTATCAAGTGCACGACTTTGCAAGCTTGCACAAGTCACCACACACATCACAAAAATACATGGGTTGCACCTCTAGAAAGATGACAAAACCCTTAACAAAACACATGTAGAGTTTCAGGGCATATGATGCACACAATAATCATGGCAAAAATGACAAAAGTGCTAAACGGAATAGCAAATCTGACAATTAACTCAAGTATCCCTCTTCTAAAAGCATTTCGGGCATCAAGATGAGCTCAAATGAAAATGATGCAATGGAATGAAATGATCTACTCTCTGAGATGAATATTTTGATATGCTATATGCATGAATCGGAGCTACGGATGCAAAGTTACGGGGCTACGAACATGTGCATATGGACTGAGAATATCAGGGACTTAGTAAAAAAACAACCCCAGATCTAGGGTTTGACCGGCGCGGAATCCAAGGCGGGGCCGGCGCGCACTGTTCACGCCGGAGTTCGTCGCCGACGTCGCCGGAGTGGAGAGGAGAGGCCGGGCCGGGGCCGGCGGTGGCGGCCGGAGGCAGCGGCCGGGCGAGGCGGCGACGACCGGGAGGCAGCGGCGCGCGGGCCGGGAGGTGGCGGCGCGGCGGCTCGGGCCGCGGGGGCCCTCCCTGGGCCTGGCGGGCCGCGGCGGCGGGGATGGCGGCGGTGGCCATGTGGCGGTGCGGGAGAGGCTGGGCGCGGCGGAGCGGACGCGTCTGGTCCATCCCGGACACGTCCGGCGGCGGCGGTGGATGGATCTAGGGTTAGGGGAAGAGTAGAACCGTGAATTTGAAGGAGGGGGTCTATATATAAGCATAGAGGGAGCTAGGAGAGTCCAAATGAGGTGCGGTTTTCGGCCACGCGATCGTGATCGAACGATCTAGATGATGGAGCAGAGTTAGGTGGGTTTTGGGCCAAATTGGAGGGGTGTTGGGCTGCAACACACACGAGGCCTTTTCGGTCCCTCGGTTAACCGTTGGAGTATCAAATGAAGTCCAAATGATACGAAACTTGACAGGCGGTCTACCGGTAGTAAACCAAGGCCGCTTGGCAAGTCTCGGTTGAATCCGGAAATGTTTAATCCCCACACACGAAAGAAGGCTAGAAATGACCACCGGAGGAGAACGAAGCGCCGGAATGCAAAATGGACAACGGGAAAAATGCTCGAATGCCTGAGACGAGCACGTATGCAAATGCAATGCACATGATGACATGATATGAGATGCATGACAATGATAACAACACACGGAGACAAAACCCGAACCCGAGGAAATAAATAATTTAACACCGGAAACGGCAAGAGTTGACGTACAAATAGGGAAAGTTATATCCGGGGTGTTACAGCGTAAATGTACTAGTTCTACACAATAGCATCGTCCGTCCAGCTTAGTGCGGTGAGGTGGTTTCTCAAATAAGATGAAGGAGAAGGAAGTCAGCGAAGAGTGAAAATGATGGTTGCTTCGTCCGTGCTTTGTGATTTGACGCCTCATTGCTTTGTGATTTGTGATAGAATGGACAGGGGAGTAGACTCCGTGCTCTATACTGTACACGCGTCCAAGCACGGGAGAAAGAGGGGAGACGTTGCATTGTTCTATTCCCTCAATCAATCAATCAGGGAGGTTCAGATCCATCTTTTTGGCTTTCGCAGCACCGTCCACAATGGTTCCCATCGATTACAAAAGCTATGTTCACATTTGGCTACACATTGTCGATTCCCTTAACCATACCACTCGGTTTTGCTCCTGTGTGCTATCTATACAAGTCTCAATTATATTGATCTAAAAAATTATAGAATCAAGATTAGTAAAAAGGAGGTGATTTTGCCGCGCGGATTTGGCGGGGGAGGTTTCTTACTTTTGGAGGATGTTGGCCTGGTGGTTTGCTAACATGCGGTCCCATATGTCAGTGCTTTACCATGCCCATCCGCATCCCACATGAGGCAGAACAACGACAGAAGCAACACGTGGTTAACTTGAAGAAGATGAGGGAGAAGCGGATTTAGCAACAAGTGAAATGATGGTAGCTTCCTCCCTCCAATTTATTTTTTAGCTTAATTACTTCGTCCCTCCAACTTAACTGCGGGAAAGGTGCAGCTTTGTGATTTGACGCCTCATTGCTCATTACTATGCTGGCCCCTTGACTGGGGTGCTTCACCCTTGCTGCTCTGCACTATATTTCGGTATGGCACGTGGACCCGGTAGCTTGATGTCCCACATGTTGGCGAAAGGGACTAGAACATTTATGAAAGAGAGCGCTCCACTCTTACGACGGAGGAGTACATGACACGGCGGCCCAGTGAACTGTTACTTATATTGTAGTACTAGTACTAGTATAGTTTTGTTGTTTCGCACGATCCATCGATACAAACCCAATTAAACAGGAAAGGGCGGGATTTTTCCCGCGCGGTAGATGATGCTGGCCATATATTTCAAAGGAAATTTTAATATATGCAAACTGAATAATTAAGTAACAATATGATATCTAGTAAAACTAAAAACACATATGATTTATTGTGTTTGAGTGTAGTAGTAGTGTTGTATTTCATACTTGTTAGATGTAACATGCGAGAACGTGTAGAGATGTAGTTTTGGAGGGCCAACAGAGGGAAAAGTATAATACGGTCACCAGACTTCAGAATACAATCATTACGGTCACTATATACGTTTTGCGGTGATTATACGGTCACTTGCTCACTGTTCAGCATCGGATTGCACTCTATTGACTGGCAAAATAGCCTGCATGGCACTATGTTGACTAGTTAAATTGACCACATTCCTTGTGGGTCCCACTTGTCAGTTCGCATAGGAAAAAGGTCAGATAAACACAAATTTACGCAGGCGCGACAAGACTCCAACCAGTGTGTAGGAACCACCTGGTTATGTAGGTGTCTATCAGGGCCTGATGTGTGCGCATGCACGTGTAGGTTGGGCACTTGAGCGTGAGAGTGTGTGTTGGTCGTGTGGTGTGTGCATGCATGTGTGCATGTGTGCGTGTGAGTGTTGTGTGCATGCATGGCTGCATGTGTACGTGTGAGTGTTGCGTGCGTGCGTGGCTGCATGTGTTCGTGTGAGTGTTGCGTGCATGCAGTTCGTGTGCATGCGTGTGTGTGTGTGTATAATCACCACACCAGCTCCTGTGTGTTAAAATAGACGGCTCAGCATACCAATACAAGGCCACCTTGTCCGCTGTGCCCGCGGTCATGACTTCGAACCACCGTCCAATATTTTTTGTCGTTTGTTTTCATTCTTACTAGCAAGATGCCCGTGCGTTGCATGTAACATCAAGATGCACTTGTATGAGTAGTTTATCTTGTGAGAGAAAAGGATGAACGAGGGAAGGCCTTATTTGCAAATGTGGAGAGGTGTGTGGGTACCTTTTTGCAAAATTGCCATAGTTTCCTTCCTATCCATCAGATATAAATTAGATGGCTTATATTGTAGGATGGCAGGCACACCATCATCACCAACTCTGTTTTTTATAAGAGTGTGGATGTAGAGTAGATACACACCGATAGATGGGCCCAATGGTAGTGAGATAATGTGTTGCGACACTAGAGGTGCCACGTGGAGCGTTTAACTGGTCAACTAGTTGTGTCTTGAGCAAATACAGAGTTGTACGGTGACCCATGACTGTACAATAACCACAAAACGTAAATGGTGACCGTAATGAGTGGATTTTGAAGTCCAATGTATGTATCATGCTTTTGCTTCAAATACAATGATCGTCACTGTATATATCGTAAGAGAAAGATGAAACATGCATGAATGTGCTGGGGGCATACCTTTAGAGGACCTGGAGATAGTTTGTGTGCATACGTTAAAGGGGCGTACATGGGGTGTATGCGATGGAGAAAGAGATGCTCTTCGTTTCTCTTTATTATGACTAACTTTATATATATTATAAAAATATAAAAATTCACAATGTAGAATAAATATCATTGTGGGCAGCATGGAATGCAAATTAATGTTCATACTACTCCATATAACTTTGTAATGTTGTACTCCCTCCGTTCCTAAATATTTGTCTTTCTAGAGACTTCAATAACTGACTACATACGAAGCAAAATGAGTGAATCTACACTCTAAAGTATGTCTATATACATCCGTATGTGGTAGTCTATTTGAAACCTCTAAAAAGACAAATATTTAGGAACGGAGGGAGTATATATGTAGAAATTCTAAAATAATTTTTTGGCCACACTTTGTTCAAAAGGAATGTTGTATGCGAAATAAACGTGAAGAGTGGGATTTTTAGATAAATGGGGTACATGATGTAACATGTGTGAATGTGTAGTTGATGTATTTGGCAGGGCCTAGAGAGGTATGCATGTGTATTACGTATTCGAGAGAGGCATGGATAGAGGGGTCGGCGATGTGGGAGAGATAGCACGAGAAATGGGAGAGGTCTAGAGAGAGAGAGACGAATATGATGTCACGGCAAGAGATGCCCTTGAGCGTGTATATGCAAGGGGGGGATAGAGTCATGAGGAGAATTTTCTTATGTGGTGTCTGTGTTGGTATGTGTGGGTGTAAGAAGATAACGAGACATGGGGGCAGAGGGCGTGTCACCACGTGAGGTCCGATGGGCCGAGGTGAGGCCCTTGGTTTGGTTCCGTCCTGCGCCACATTGGTCGGCCCGTGACGCATTTAGGGACACCCATGGATGACTAGTCATACAAGACAAAGATAGCAGAATCGTGAAGCACTCTGTGTCCACTAACACAGTCGGCTAGCATTTGTAACCCTAGGACCTCGAACTAAGGTAACCCCTTATCTCTCATTTTACTATTCATCCAACCTAACTTTAAGGGGCATCCTACAAAATGCTCTGGTAGAATCATACTCATCGATTAGGAAGAGAGGTGTGAGACAATGCGTGAGAGACAGGCCTAAAGATAATGTGTGTATGGGAGACACGTAGGCAGGTCTTTGTATATAGAAAGGGTCGATGTGGATTCTATGTGTGTATATATGCTTGTGAGACGAAGAGTGCTTGTGATAAAGGTCAGTGAAAACAGTCGTAAATGATTAAGAGAGGGAGGGAGGGTTATATCAAGAGCATGTCTGCGAGAAAGGCACCCCGGGAGAGAGTGTGTGAGCATGTGTGAGAGACCACCGATGGAGATTGAAAACTACAAGTAAAAGACTGATGTACACATTGATTAAAAATATAAATTGTATCCAAATATTAGGATGGGATCATGATATTTGCAATTCGCATAAGGAACGATCATTGATCCACGAGACATCTAGATTCTATAGAATTTGAGCATGTCTATGTTATTATTCGACATAACTGATGCACATAGTTAGTATTTTGAACTCCAGACAATGCATCCCTTTAGCAATCGAATATAAACATGAGTATAGTTCATGTTGTGTGTGTAAAGCACATTATACATACAAAAGTTACACAATGAACATTATAAATAGCTAGCTATGAACTAGCATACATTTGAATTCAACATAAGGTGGTTTAAAAAATTCGAATTCAACATGAAGTCCATTCACTTATTTGAATTTGATATCATGGCATTTGTAAATCATACATAAATTATGGGGGCACCAATCTTTGCTCTGCTTTTGTACATAATAGCATATATAGTCGTGCACAAAATAGATTCAAATTTACCTCCTCCATTCCAAAATAATCGTAGTTATAGGATTTTCAAGTGTCAAAATTTCAAAAGGAAGCTCATAATTTAATGAGGTTTTCAAACATACAAGGTCAAATTTAACGTTGTGTATTTAGGTCAATCCTCAAAGTTCAAGAGTAGTCCAAAAAATTTGAACGAAGGGCCAAAATAGCTTCTACTCGCCCGAAACCGCATGAGACCAATGTTTGGTAGAAGGAAATTACTTTTCGAACTCCGACCCGTGAAATCTACCGGCCCAACGTCCAAAGGTCTATACCGGGGTAGGTTTGTAGCTTCATCTAGACGCCACGCAACCGCCTCCGAAAAACATTGATACACAATGGTCGCCTAAGCACACATGCGCGCGGCCGAAATTGCTCCCGGCCACTATTTGGGACACCTGGGATTACCATCCTACCCCCAACCCATAGTAGGTCCGAAATTTAAGTGGGGGAAAAATTTGTACTTTCCCCAAATTTCAAACAAGCGCGTCCCATCTGTTCAAAAAAAAACAAAAACAAGAGAGTCCCAGACCGAAACTTAGTTCTCCCTAGCTCCCCCCTCGCTCCCCCCATCCGATTCCCCATTCGTACTTTGTGGGCGCCAAAACTACCTCTCCACCAGCCGCGAAACCCCAGTGTCCTCCATCCGCCACCCCATCCCCCAACCACCGCCCTCCTCCATCACTCCGGAGCCGAACCCTGACGTCGTTGTACACCGCAACCTCAACCGCAACACCCTCCAAAGCTAGTAGTTGAAGCCGAGGCCGAGCTGTCTGTATCCGAGCCAGTTCAACCACGCAGTACTGCACCTCACCGATGCCGCTCCAACTTCACCACCGTCCACCGCACCGGAGCTGTTCCTGCTACGCCGTCCTTCGCCACCTCGGATCTGCTTCCCCTCTGCTGACATACGGCCACAGCAACATAGTCAACAGTTTGTCCATGGGTTCATCCAAGGCTCCACCCTCCTCCAAAACATCGGTTCCCCCTGTAAAAACAAGAAAATCGCCGTGACATCTGGAGGACACAACAGTAGCAACCGGAAATGGTACTCCTCTTCCCTTATTCATGCAAATCTTGCGTGTCTTCTTGCACGGTATGCATCCCACAAAAGACACTAGTTGTCTGCTTCTTCTTGATACTAGATGTTCCTAGTAACTCTCGATGCGCAAGGTTTCTCCTCATATACTATTTCACATTAGCTAGAGATCTGTTAAAGGAAGCATTCCCCGGCGTAATAGGCGCTAGGCCGCCTATTACGTCAGGGAAGCAGCGCCCGATCTGGAGGTCGGCTGGGATTAAAGGGATGGCCGGGGGTGCTGCCAAGCATGGCGGTGGTGTGAGGTCGAGGGGAGGGCAGGGTGGCGGAGGCAGGGGTCTTGACCGGTGGTTGCTGGCGGTTCGAGAAAGATCGTCAACAGTGACTGGCGGGAGTTAGATGATGGCCATCTGTCTATTCCTTATAGATCGGACGGTTCATAAAAAAATCGACTGACCTATTTATTTTCAGTCGACTGTTATTTTTATAGGACCACATGTGGTGGTGTGCTGGAGGAGTACCTGCATTTCCTAGCCATCCCTGTGCTCATATATTACAAAATCATACAGAGTAGAATCTAATTTGGTTTGCCATGCAATGTTGTAGAGCTATCATATGTCTCGTGTCATTTATTTTTCAGCCACCTGCTATCTGCTACTTTTACAGTGCACTAGTTCTGCACACACTTCAACCATACTCTCACTATTGTGTTTTTATGCAAGGGTATTTCAGACTCTGCCTTGACATAAGTAGAAAAGAAAAGAGAGAAGTCGATCCAGCTTTGTACGCGGGAAGGCAAGACACTTTTCAGCACTTTAAAGGGTGTAGGGTCAGTAGATGGAGACGGTAAGCGTAGCTCTGGAGTTGATGATCTCGCTCGCCATGTACCACCATCCCAGGTGCCTGCTTTAAGTTTGTGGTTTCATATGTGGTTGCATGTTGCATATGGTGTCTAGATTGTATTTTAAAGGCCTAAGTTGGTCTTAATTAAGATCAGGAAAGATATTTTTACATGAACCACCATCCCGGGAGCACCCGAAGACAAATAGCTAGTCATGGCATGATGTCGCTTGAAGCTACGTCAGTATTTCCCCAAAGAGGAAGGGATGATGCAGCACATCGGCGGTAGGTATTTCCCTCAGATATGAAACCTAGGTTATCGATCCAGTAGGAGAACCAAGCAACACAACATAAACAGCCCTTATACACAGATAACAAATCCTCGCAACCCGACGTGTTAAAGGGGTTGTCAATCCCTTTCTGGTACGGTGCCAGAAATTGGTGCGTGGCGGGAAAAAAGTTGTAATAGATTGGATAAATAGATCACAAATAAAATAAAGTGCAGCAAAGTATTTTTGCATTTTTGGATTAATAGATCTGAAAATAAAAGCAAATAAAAGTAGATCGCAAAGTCAAATAATATGAGAAAGAGACCCGGGGGCCGTAGGTTTCACTAGTGGCTTCCCTCGAGAAAAATAGCAAAGTGGTGGGTGAACAAATTACTGTTGGGCATTTGATAGAACTTCGAATACTCATGACGATATCCAGGAAATGATCATTACATAGGCATCACGTCCAAGATTAGTAGACCGACTCCTGCCTGCATCTACTACTATTACTCCACACATCAAATGCTATCCTGCATGCATCTAGTGTATTAAGTTCATGGAGAAACGGAGTAATGCAATAAGAACGATGACATGATGTAGACAAGCTCTATCTATGTAGAGATAGACCCCATCGTTTTATCCTTAGTAGCAACGATACATACATGTCGGTTCCCTTTCTGTCACTGGGATCAAGCAGCGTAAGATCGAACCCACTAGAAAGCACCTCTTCCCACTACAAGATAAATAGATCAAGTTGGCCAAACAAAACCTAGATATTGGAGAAGAAATACGAGGCTATAAGAAATCATGCATAAAAGAGATCAAACAAACTCAAATACTTTCATGGATATAAAAACATAATTCTGATCATAAACTCAAAGTTCATCGATCCCAACAAACACACCGCAAAAAGAGTTACATCATATGGATCTCCAAGAGACCATTCTATTGAGAGTCAAGAGAGAGAGAGAGAGATGAAGCCATGTAGCTACTAAATACGGACCCGAAGGTTTATAAAGAACTACTCACGCATCATCGGAGAGGCACCAATGGATGTGGTGAAGCCCATCCCATATGGTGTCTAGATTGGATCTGGTCGTTCTGGACTCTGCGGCGGCTGGATGAATATTTCATCGACTCCCCTAGGGTTTTGGGAATATTGGGGTATTTATAGAGCAAAGAGGTGGTCCGGGGGGCACCCAAGGTGGGCACAACCCACCAGGGCGCACCTAGGCCTCTTGGCGCGCCCTGGTGGGTTGTGACTCCCTCGGGGCACCACCCAGGCGCAGCCAGGGCCCGTTGTGTTCCTTCTGGCCCATAAAAATTCTCCGTAAAGCTTTGTGGAATTTGGACTCCGTTTGATATTGATTTTATGTGATGTAAAAAACATGGAAAAAACAGCAACTCGCACTTGGCACTAGGTTAATAGGTTAGTACCAAAAATGATATAAAATGATTATAAAACATCCAAGATTGATAATATAACAACATGGAACAATCAAAAATTATAGATACGTTGGAGACGTATCAGCATCCCCAAGGTTAACTCCTACTCGTCCTCGAGTAGGGAAGTGATAAAAACAGAATTTTTGATGTCGAATGCTGCATAACATGTCATATCATTTTTTCTTTATGGCATGGACATTTGGACTTTTATATTGTTCAAAGCACTAATCCAATTTTGACATGATCATTTAAATACTCAAGCATATCAACAAGCAACCACATATTTCAAAATATCAATGGTAAAGTAAGCTATCCCTAGCCCATCATGCTCAACCATTTATCCATTCATGAAACACACACGCATATTAGCTATGTCCAATACTCAAGTATGATCATATTACCTCCTAGTTGGTGCTTTTTATAAGAGAAGATGGAGACTCAAATTCAAAATAAAAATTTCATAAAGTAAAAGAAAGGCCCTTCGCAGACGGAAGTAGGTATTTGTAGAGGTGCCAGAGCTCAAAGCGAAAAACTTAGAGATAAAAACATTTTGGGAGATGTATCCATCACACCTACGAAAACGACTTAGAGTTCCCAATACTTTCCATGCTTAGATATATCATAGGCGGTTCCCAAATAGAAGATAAAGTTTATTCCTTTTTCCACCATACTTTCACTTTCCATGGGTAACCGTATCCACGGGTGCCCTCCATACCAACACTTTCCAACGAATTTATTATTTGACAACATAAAGTAAATTCATTTTTTTGCATTTCGGGACTGAGAATACCTAATACCTTTGCCTTACTCTTGTGCAATGACAAGTGAATAAACACTCATCTTGAGAATAACACATCTAGCATGGAAAATATTAGCCACCCCTCACCGCTCCGCGAGTGAAACAAACACACAAAAGAGAAGTTTATTTTTGAAAATTAGAGACGACACATGCAAATTTGCTTAGAACGGCAAAAGAATACCGCATATAGGTTGATATAGTGGACTCATGTGGCAAAACTGGGTTAAAGGTTTTTGGATGCACAAGTAGTGATCATACTTAGTGCAAAATGAAGGCTAGAAAAAGATTGGCGAGTGACCAACCAAGAAACGAATAATCTCATAAGCGAGCATTAAGCATAACTAACACCGAATAATGCACCACAAGTAGGATATAATTCCGTTGCATAACTATTGACTTTCATGCTTGCATAGGGAATCACAAACCTTAACAACAATATTCTTACTAAAGCATAATTACTCATCAAGATGACTCACATATCACATCATCATATCGCAATACTATTACTAAGAATCAAGTTTATTTTGTTCAATGATCTTCGTGAAAGTTTTTATTATATCCTTCTTGGATATCTATCACTTTGGGACTAATTTTCATGTGTTGCTTTTGACAAGCTCAAACAAATATAAGTGAAGATCATAAGCATAATATTTATTTCTCACAAATTAATTTAAGTGAAGCAAGAGAGAATTTCATGAAAATTTTACTAACTTTAAATAAATTTAAGTGAAGCAAGAGAGCGTTTCTTCAAAAATACTAAGCACACCGTGCTAAAAAAGATATAACTGAAGCACTAGAGCAAGTCCATAACTCACAAAAAATTAAGTGAAGCATAGAGAGCAATTCTAACAAGTCATGACATAATTTTGGCTCTCTCAAATAGGTGTGTCTATCAAGGGATCAATTCTTAAAACTCAAATTAAAAAAAGGAAAGACTCATATCATACAAGACGCTCCAAGCAAAACACATAGTATGTGACGAATAAAAATATAGTTTCAAGTAAAATACTGATGGTCGTTAGAAGAAAGAGGGGATGCCACTCGGGGGCATCCCCAAGATTAGTTGGATAGTCATTTTTGGATAATAGCTTGGGATGCCATGGCATCCCCAAGCTTAGGCTCTTCTACTCCTTATTCCTTCATCCATCGTAAGATAGCCAAAAACTTGAAAACTTCAATCACATAAAACTCAACAATACCTTCATGAGATCCGTTAGTATAAAATAATAAATCACTACTATAAGTGTTGTATCAAACCAATTCATATTTTTTCTTGTATTATATCTACTCTATTGCAATTTTCTATGGCAAAAACTCATCAAAGAAAACCATATAGCCATCAAAATAAGCACACAACACAAAGAAAACATAATCTGTCAAAATAGAACAGTGTGTAGAAATCTGACTATTTCGAATACTTCTGTAACTCCAAAACTTCAGAAAATTTAGGACGACTTGAGAAATTTGTATATTGATCTATAGAAAGTGGAATGGCTATTTTATAGCTCTCTGATTAAAGTGATAATTATTTTCGTGAGCGTAAAAGTTTCTATTTTTTAGCAAGATCAAACAACTATCACCCAAGAACATCCTAAAGGATTTACTTGGCACACACACTAATTAAAACATAAAAACACAATCATAATAGTAGCATAATTATGCTAACACTCAAAAACAGGAAACAAAAAGCAAAACTAAATTTTATTCATTGGGTTGCCTCCCAACAAGCGCTATTGTTTTACGCACTTAGCTAGGCATAAAGAAAGGATCTAAGTTTTGTCATCTTTGTCCAGCTCTTCAATCAAACACTTAGAATCCTTCAAAGATTTATCATAAAGATTTTCAATAACAACCACTTCTTGGAATAAATCCAAAGATGTCATTCTTGAAAAAAGGATCTCTCATCACTTCAACAAAATCCGGCTGGATACCAATCATCTTAAGATCTTCTTTATTACTATCACTAGAGGTTGCACCCTTGTTCTTGGAAGCTCTACCAACTTTTACGGGAGTTTTTTCGATAGTTTTAGCGGAAGCGAAAGCCGTGCTTAGATTACTAAACATTCTTCTAATTTATTAATCCGAGAAGGGCTTTCTTCTATTCTTTCATGAATTGAGGTACCCTTTTCCCTTAGAAACTTAACAATATCTCCCGCGTTTGACCCCATATTGGTGGCAAAATTATGCATATTTTTTATCTATAATTACCATATGATCTTCGGTGAGCACTTTCTTTTCCATAGCATCTAGTCTTTCCATAACATGCTCAACAGTCAAAGTTGTTTCATTAATCATGAGGGGTGGTGAGCCCACTAATTTCTGATAGCCTTAAAGGCATCAAGAGTAGGACACATCAAGAAATTTCCATCGGTAATCGTATCAAGGATGAATCTATACCAAGTGGTGATGCCAACATAAAAACAACAAAGAAGAACAACGGTGGATTGCTTACGGGTAGATCTATTATGAGCATTGCAAATCCTATACCAAGCATCTTTTAAATTTTCTCCTCCCCTTTGTTTAAAGTTGAGAACCTCGTTCTCAGGAGTGCAAGAAATAGTGGGAGAACTATCCATAATGAATAAAAACGACAAACAAGGTTGCACACGAAAACAGATCCGGCAAGAAAACGGCGAGAGAAAAAGAGAGGCGAATAAAACAGCAATTTTTTGTGAAGTGGGGGGAGGAAAACAAGAGGAAAATGGAAAATAATGTAAACTGCAAGGAGATGAGATTGTGCTTAGGAACCTGGTATATGTTGAAGATCCTCCCCGGCAATGGCGCCAGAAATTCCTTTTGATGTGGCTTGAAGCTATGTCGGTATTTCCCCAAAGAGGAAGGGATGATGCAGCACAGCGGCGGTAGGTATTTCGCTCAGATATGAAACCAAGGTTATAGAACCAGTAGGAGAATCAAGCAACACAATGTAAACAACCCCTTCACACAGATAACAAATCCTCGCAACCCGACGTGTTAAAGGGGTTGTCAATCCCTTTTGGGTACATTGCCAGAAATTGGTGCGTGACAGGAAAAAAGTTGTAATAGATTGGATAAATAGATCGCAAATAAAATAAAGTGCAGCAAAGTATTTTTGGATTAATAGATCTGAAAATAAAAGCAAATAAAAGTAGATCGCAAAGGCAAATAATATGAGAAAGAGACCCGGGGCCCGTAGGTTTCACTAGTGGCTTCTCTCGAGAAAAATAGCAAAACGGTGGGTGAACAAATTACTTTTGGGCAATTGATATAACTTCAACTACTCATGACGATATCGAGGCAATGATCATTACATAGGAATCACGTCCAAGATTAGTAGACCGACCTCTGCCTGCATCTACTACTATTACTCCACACATCGACCGCTATCCAGCTTGCATCTCGTGTATTAAGTTAATGGAGAAATGGAGTAATGCAATCAGAATGATGACATGATGTAGAAAAGATCCATCTATGCAGAGATAGACCCCATTGTTTTATCCTTAGTAGCAACGATACATACGTGACGGTTCTCTTTCTGTCACTGGGATCAAGCACGATAAGATCGAACACACTACAAAGCACCTCTTCCCATTGCAAGATAAATAGATCAAGTTGCCCAAACAAAAAAAATATTGGAGAAGAAATATGAGGCTATAAGAGATCATGAATAAAAGAGATCAAAGAGACTCAAATACTTTCATGGATATAAAAACATAGATCTGATCATAAACTCAAAGCTCATTGATCCCAACAAACACACCGCAAAAAGAGTTACATCATATCGATCTCCAAGAGACCATTGTATTGAGAATCAAGAGAGAGAGATGAAGCCATCTAGCTACTAACTACGGACCCGAAGGTCTACAAATAATTATTCACGCATCATCGGAGAGGCACCAATGGAGGTGGTGAACCACATCCGAGATGGTGCACAGATTAGATCTGGTGGTTCTGGACTCTGTGATGGCTGGATGAATATTTTGTCGACTCTCCTAGGGTTTTGGGCATATTGGGGTATTTATAGAGCAAAGAGGTGGTCCGGGGGTACCCGAGGTGGGCACAACCCACCAGGGCATGCCTGGGCCTCGTGGCACACCATGGTGGGTCGTTCCTCCCTCGAGGCACCCCTAGGCACTGCCAGGGCCCGTTGCATTCCTTCTGGCCCATAAAAATTCTTCGTAAAGTTTCGTCGCATTTGTACTTCGTTTGATATTGATCTACGTGATGTAAAAAACAAGGAAAAACAGCAACTGGCACTTGGCACTATGTCAATAGGTTAGTACCACAAAATGATATAAAATGATTATAAAGCATCCAAGATTGATAATATAATAGCATGGAACAATCAAAAATTATAGATACGTTGGAGATGTATTAGGGCACTAGCCGAGCCAGTGACAAGCCCAGCACAAACAGGCATCACCTGGAAGCCAACTAAAAACCATGATGGTGGCGAAGCAGCCCGCCTCCCACCAGGCTCTCATGTCCTAGATAATCATGGTCACCACTCCAGCCGGATGTCTAGCTTGTATTGCTTCCAATTTGGTTAAATTGCATTTGCTTATCTTACACATTATACCTTTGAATAAGACATGCCTTCCTGTTTTTGGTGCATACTAGTACATTTATCTGTTAACCATGTTCTTACATCAAACTAATGTTCCTGTGTATCCCTCATCTATCACTTATGATGAGGCAGTCAGGCTAGTGGACTAATGTGAGTAAAGATCCTCATTTTAAAGAATGCAGCGTCAGCCACCCCACAAGATTCTCAAGAAACAGCAAGGTTAGATGAAGATAGTGAACATAGCTCTGTAGTTGATTACCGCATTTCCCCTACACGAGCATCACAGGTGCTTGCTCTAACTTGGTAGCATGATATGTGGTTGCATGTTGCATATGGTGTCTAGATTGTAATTCTTCCAATCTGGTTAAATTGCATGTGTTATTCTGCTTTGTTTATACATTATACCTGTTAATGTGACATGCCTTCCTGTTTTTAGTACATAGTACATCTATCTATTAAGCATGCCTTTACATAAATTTATTGCTTTTTTGTATCCCTCATCAATCAATATGATGAGACACCTTTTGTATAAGCAGTGCGATATTAGTTGCATCTTTCATATGATTTATAGCATGCGCTACTTCTAATTTGTTGAAATAACATTTATGATGGGACGCTTTTAACTTGGCAGAGTCATATTGGTTGCATCTTTCATGTGGTGTCTAGCTTGCATTGCTTCTTATTTGTTCAAATGGCTTCTGCTTAGTTTACACAAACAATTGTGTATATTCCATGCCATCCTATTTTCGTACATATTCCATCTAGGTATCATGTGTTTTCCTTACATCAAAGTAGTCATTGTCAGTATCATGCACAATTGAGTTCTGAAGAGTGAATTTTATTGCTTTTTATTGTCGGTTTTACTTGAAAATTCAAAATCAATAAAGCGGAAGGAAGTTAGCAAGTCAGCAGGTAAAGGTGCTCCTTCCAAACGGAGGGCCTCTACAGATTCTACTCCTCCACTCCTGCAAGATGATTTGCAAGACAACACATGCATAGACACTCAACGTAGTTGTGTTGATGATGAGCACGTCTCCCCTAGTGCACCATCATAGGTGCTCCCTCTAACTTGGCACTGTTATATGTGGTTTGCATGTTATGTATAATGTCTGGCTTCTATTGCTCCTAATTTTGTTGAATTCCATCTGCTTACTTTACACATTATACTTGTGAATAAGACACGTGTTCTTGTTTCTAGAAGATAAAATATCTGTCCATCACACCATGTTCTTACATCAAATTACTACTGTTGTGTAACCTGCAACAATCACTTATCATAAGACACATTTGACTTGGGAGTGTGATATAGGTTACATCTCGCATTCTTTTCTAGTTTGTACTACTTCTAATTTGTTGAAATGGCACTTATGACGAGACAGTTTTAACTTGGTAGAGTGATATTCGTTACATCTTTCATATGGTGTTTAGCTTTCGTTGCTTCTAATTTGTTGAAATGCCTTCTTCTCAGTTTACACATCATAGCTGTGAATATGCAATGTTGTCCTTTTTTGTTACACATTCAATCATCCTATCATGCGGTCGCCTTACATTAAAGTAGTGCTCATCAGCATCCTGGATCAATGAGTTCGGAAAAGCGAATTTTTTTTCATTTTTTCATGTGGGTTTGACTTGACAAGGCAATAAAACTAAGAAGCAGGAAGGGAAAAAATAAGGCAGGGACTGATGGCGGTCTTCTGGCAAAACCGGCATCCCAGGTGCTTTCTCTAGCTTGGCAGTGTGATATTGTCTTGCATGTTGCATACAGTGTCTAGCTTGCATTACTTCTTATTTGTTGAAATGGCTTCTTCTTAGTTTACACAAACAATTGTGAATATGCCATGCCGTCCTGTTTTTCGTACATATTCCATCCTGGTATCATGTGATTGCCTTACATTTCGCATTCTTTTCTACCTTGTACTACTTCTAATTTGTTGAAATGGCACTTATGACGAGACAATTTTAACTTGGTAGAGTGATAGTTGTTGCATCTTTCATATGGTGTCTAGCTTTCATTACTTCTAATTTGTTGAAATGCCTTCTGCTTAGTTTACACATCATAAGTTGTGAATATGCAATGGCACTAATGACGAGAGACCTTTAACTTGGTAGTGTGATGTTGTTTGCATCTTGCATATGATTTATTTCTTGTACTGCTTCACATTTGTTTAAACGCCAGTTATGACGAGACATTGTTAACTTGGAAGAGCGATATTTGTAGCATCTTTCATATGGTGTATACCTTCCATTGCATTCCTTCTAATTTAGTGAAATGTCTTTTGCTTAGTTTGCACATCATAGTTCCGATTATCTCATTATGTCCTGTTTTTCGTACATATTACATCCTCCTATCATGTGGTTGTCTAACATCAAAGTTTAGTTCGTCTGTATCATGCATCAATTTGTTCTGAAGAACTAAATTGTTATTCCTTTTTCTTGTCGGCTTGACTTAACATGGCACATAGAAAGAGGAGGGAACACAAAATAACAGGGGATGGTGTTAGTACTAAGGACACATGGAAACAAAAGCGGAATAATCCTGCAGATTTTGCTGGTACTGATGGTGCAATAAAAGGTCAAAGGCCAGCGGAAAATTGTACACGAGCTGCAGAACAAGCCAAACAGAAACCAATAGCTGCCACCAAACAAGCACACACAACCCTAGTTGTTGCAACACCTTCCACAGCTCGATTAGATGAACTTTGTACACGAGCTGCAGAACAAGCCAAACAGAAACCAATAGCTGCCACCAAACCAATAGTTGCACGAGTTACTCGTTCGGCAATTCAGCTAGCAGCATGTTCCCAAGCTCCCTTGCCACCTGGCACTACTTCTGAAGCACTCTTGACACAACACGAGTTGGCAAGATTAGATGAACTTTGGGAGCTTCAACAACAAGAAGGTAGTTGCTGGAGTCAAGTTACAGTTGCATCCTTCTTTATATGTAGACTCACAGTTTGTTGTACACTAACACTTCCTGTGTTCGTTGTTGGACTAGAACCTAGGCGCAAGAAGAAACAAGCATCAGGGATAATGCTCGATAGGTTAACTAAATCTAGAGGAAGAATGGAGATCCATTTTGAGGCAGGTTTAAAAAGGCCACGTGATACTATAGAGTCAGCCAAGTTAGTATCAGAGGCAGCATTTTTGCCGTTAGGTTTCATGTGCATATCCTCCCCACATGGATTCAGTACAGGAATGACAAAGACGAAACCTAGTTCAACACCTTCCTCGACCATTTATCTGTAAGTATGGTTATGTATGGAAACTAGTAATATCGTCTTGTTCTGTCCCATAATTTCTAGGTTGCCGATAATGAGACTCCCATAATTTTCAATAGATGAGGTTCAAGTTGGATAGCCAAGATGATGCAACCAGACAAGCTTGCACCCATGTTTTCAAGTCTGCTCTGCGACAGTATCGGTGTAACTTGAGGAAAAATCACTTTGAAGGCAAGGCTAATAGTAAACTTTCCCAAACATCTCTAGTGGAAAATATATCGGATGAAGACTGGAGAGGCCTTGTTAAACATTGGTCTGATCCAAAGTATCAGGTAAATTATATACATGTGATTAGATCACATGTGGAACTCCTATTTACGCATGTGCCTCAAAAATCTATCTTCTTCTAGGTGAACTGTTCAAAGAATAAGGCCAACCATATGAAAGTGAAATTCCAACAGACGACAGGATCTCGTAGCTATAATGCACACTGCGAGGCTCCTGTAATTAGCTGTTGTTTCACTCTTTTCACTATACCATATTATTAGATCTATATTGACTTGCTCCAAATGCAGAGGAAATCCCATAAGGACCAAAAAGTACATGAACCAAATGTTGTGGAAATCTTCAAGGACTGTCACACTAGCAAGACGAAGGGCATGCCTACACCAGTCAAAGTCGTTGTTGTAAGTCCTTAATCCTCATGCCTTTTAACTACTACATACTCCGACTTGTGCATTGAACTACATGGTTTGCAGCCAATGTCTATTACTCTTTTCAATTTTATACACAATTATCTTAGCGTACCATTGCACCTTACAAGGTTTAAAAGAGAGGAGTGATGTTCCTTTGATCTTGATCTGTAATCTAGTTCCATGCTGGACTTGCCCACACAATGTTACAATTGCTTGTTTGTCTGTTCTCAGTTGTTTTGTGATATGAATGATGGCATACTATGCTTACCTTATTATAAACTTTGTTTCTTTATCCTTAGTTGTCAATACAATGTGAAGAAATAGACAATACATTAGCCATGGTACATGGTCATATGTTTGGAACCTGGTTTTATTATGTACTTTGCAGTAAAATACAACTAATATTTTACATGGGTTCACCAGAATAAGTTCTATATATAGACCAAAGCTATTTTGTTTGGTTTTGCTGCCTCCTTAATATCTTCTGTTCTGGTACTACTAATGTAAAAACTCAACTTTTCAGGAAGCTAGGGAAATAATGGTGGAACCGCCACCGTTTGAATGTGACGAGGCAACTATAACTGCAATGTCACCACTCACTGCACTGGGTCAGTACCTGTCGTCTAACAGTGCCAAAAGCACGTTCTTGCATAATACTGGGTTGGTTGTTAAGGAAATCTCGTTCAAACTGCCTCATGATCAAGATATGCAAGCTCAAAACAATTTTATATCTGCGCTCCAGACACAAGTCCATTCCCTAACAAAGACCCTTTGTGAAACAAGAGCAGGCATTGTTGGATGTCATCAAGATATGCATGGTTTTGAAACCATACTATCAGACATTTGCTATGTTGTTCATGAGCCTAGGAGAAATGAAGGCAAAGGTTGTGGTGCTCCATCAGACAATACAGCGTGAAAACGTAAGAGTCAGGTCAAACGAACTGAGCTTCTGAACTTCAGGTGGTGCATTTATCTGCTAGACTGTTAACTTTTATGCCAACCTTCCTTTTGTTTTATGGTTGTAATTTGTTTTGTTGCGATACAAAATTTGTTCTTAATGTGCAACCATCGATTGAAGAAAACAGCAAGCCATTTTTGTATAGTCTAGGGTGTTCCCTATATCTGCACTGGTGGCGAAATTTGATGCTCAATGGATGTAATCTGTGGAATCGCCTTAATAGCCTAGCGTTAGTTTCGGGCTTATTTATTTCCTTGTCTTCTTTCTCCCTGGTTTGCTAGTGGCTGCAACAACCATGGGACATATACGGACCGTGGTAACCTTGACCCTGCTACGGGCCATAGGATCCATGGGCCTCCTATGGGACGTCGGATAAATGGGCCTCCAACGGGCCGTAGAATCGGTGGGCCTCGGGCCGTTAGATAAATGGGTCCATATGGGCCGTAAACGGGCGTAATTGGTATTGGCCCAGCACAGTAATGGGCCGTTAACAGGCCGGAGGACAGCAAAGGCTTAATTCTGTCACAGAGATAACAGGTCGTTAATGGGCCAGAATATAGGACGGGCTGGAAATGGCGCAACGGGTTAACAGGCCACAAACGGTCCGATTCTAGCCACAGCCCAAATTTGTCCCATTAGGGGAATAAGCCAGTAACGGGCCGGAAGTATTCGAGAGCCGAAAAGGAGCCCAAGAATGTATGGGCCGTCAGTAGGCCGAAAGCTAACACGGGCTGGAACAACCCATGTGAATCATGGGCCTTTAATGTGTACAAAGAAATTTACTATTGATTATGGGCTAGAGTCGTCGTGGGCCATTAAAGGGCCTAAAGATATGAAAGGCCTCATATGGGCCGACAGACATCGTGGGCCATACATGGTCCTAAAGTGAAATGGGCCGGTGTTATATTTGATGGCCCACATGACATTGTTGGGCCGATTTTGGGAAGGCCCTAATGGGCCGTGAGTTACCGGGCCGTAAAATGGGCTATTTGCGAATAGACCCTTAACAGGTTTTCATGGGCCGACCCGCTAACTTTTGACCAAGTCAAACGGGCCGGCCTTTGTAAGCTAAATGGGCGAGTGGTGGTCCGTCACATGTGTCGACATGTCATAGGTGCCTGTCTGACCCAATGACGAGTTGACACGTGTTTCCTTCTGCCAATGAGAATTTTACACGTGGAAAATCGCCATTGGTCCGGGATGTTAACGGGTTATCGGATCCAAAATTGGACCCGATAGCTTAATGGCGACCCATTAAGGTGGATGCCACGTGTTGGTTACCCTTGATGAAAGCACTTCCATGACACGTTATTTATCGTCATGGAAGTGAACACTTCCGTGATGATAATTTTGGTATTGTCATGGAACACTTCTACGACAATACAGTTATGACTATCTTGATTTTGTCATAAAATCATCATGGATGTAGATACATGACAGAAAAGGTGACCTACTGTGATAAACACGTATCATCATGGAAGTGTATTTTTTGTAGTTCCCGTAGAAAGTTATCCCTACAAAATCATACAGTCTGGCTATGCTCCATCTTCATCACACAAAGTATTTCATCAGGCACAACCCCGATGTCAAGACAAGCAATTGTTTCATACTTTTGATGTTCTCAAACTTTTTAAACTTTCACGCAATACATGAGCGTGTGCCATGAATATAGCACTATAGGTGGAATAGAATATGGTGGTTGTGGATAAGACAAAAGAAGGAGAAAGTCTCACATCAACTAGGAAAATTATTGGGCTATGGAGATGCCCACCAATCGATATTGATGCAAGGGAGTAGGGATTGCCATGCAACGAATGCACTAGAGCTATAAGTGTATGAAAGCTCAAAAAGAAACTAAGTGGGTGTGCATGTGAACAAATTGTCTTTCAAGTTCAATTACAAGCAAAGATATTGCATCTGCAATGCTATTGGTTTTATTAAGAATTGACCCTCCTAGCATGGGTATCGTACCGACACAAGTAAAGAAATCTTGAATAACACCTTTTCCAATAATATTACCGCTACGCACGCGGAGTTTTTTAGTATGCATAATAGTAGGTTCTTCATGAGGATCATTATTAGCAAAGTCATGAAAGTTTCCTCAATATTATCACTATCTTTTTCAATGATATCCTCCCCAGATTTAAACTAGCACACAAGCATACAGAAGCAAATGAAAAGGCAAACGAAAGAAGGGCGAATAAAAAGGCAAACATTTTTTCTTATTTTTTTGAAACAATTTTAAAAGTGGGCGAGAGGAAAACGAGAGGCAAATGCCAAATAATGTATGTGCAAGAGATGAGAGTTTATGATGGGTACTTGGTAGGCTTTATGCAGAACCTCCCTGGCAACGGTGCCAGAAATTCATCCTACTACTTCTTGATCTTTCATTGATTTTTCCCTTGAAGAGGAAAGGGTGATGCAACAAAGTAGAGATAAGTATTTCCCTCAGTTAAGAACCAAGGTATCAATCCAGTAGGAGGCACACGGAAGTCTCCAATATATGCACCTGCACAAATTAACAAACACTTGCACACAACGCGAAAAAGGGGTTGTCAATCCCTTCACGGTCACGAACAAGAGTGAGATCTAATAGAGATAGGAATAAAAGATAAATAAAAGAGCAAACTAAAGTAAATATAAATAAATCACAGCAAGGTATTTTTGAATTTTTGGGTTTATAGATATGGAAATATATGATCTAAAATAGACCTAGGGGCCATAGGTTTCACTAAAGACTTCTCTCTTGAAAGAAAACATACAGTGTGTAAACAAATTAATGTTGAGTAATTGATAGAAAAGCGCATAGTTATGACAATATCTCAGGAAATGATCATGAATATATGCATCATGTCCGTGACAAGTAGGCTGACTCCTGCCTACATCTACTACTATTACTCCACATATCTACCGCTATCTAGCATGCATCTAGAGTATTAAGTTCATAAGAACGCAGTAACGCCTTAAGTAAGATGACATGATGTAAAGTGATAAACTCAAGCAATATGATGTAAACCCCATATTTTTATCCTTGATGGAAACAATACAATACGTGCCTTGCTACCCCTACTATGTCCCTGGGTGAGGACACTGCAAGATTGAACCCAAAACTAAGCACCTCTCCCATTGCAAGAAAAACCAATATATTTGGCCAAACCAAACATATAGTACTACAAAGATATCTTAATCATGCATAAAATAGTTCAGAGAAGACTCAAATAATATTCATAGATAATCTGATTATAAATCCACAATTCATCGGATCTCAACAAATGCACCACAAAAGTGTATTACATCGGATATAACTCCAAGAACATCAAGGAGAACATTGTACTGAATATCAAAGAGAGAGAAGAAGCCGTCTAGCTACTAGCACCTCTCCTGTTGCATTGAATAACAAAGAGAGAGAAGAGGCTTGCGGCAGCGGAAAAGTATTTTGAGAATATATAGAAGTGGTTTTAGGGTTGGAGGACTCCCGAGGGGTCTAGAAGCCCTCAGGGCGCCCTAGAGGCTTGTGGCCTCCTCAGGACTCTTTTGGCCCTTCTCTAGGTCACGTAGGCATATTCTGGTCCAAGAAAAATCATAGTAAAATTTTATTCCGTTTGGAGTCCGTTTGATATTCCTTTCCTGTAAAAGTCAAAAACAAGGAAAAAACAGAAACTGGCATTGGGCTCTAGGTTAATAGGTTAGTCCCAAAAATAATACCCCCTCCATTCCTGATATAAGGTGTGTAAATTTTCGAGAAAAAAAATCTGAAATATAAGGTGTATTGCGTTGCACCACTCGTTTGGATAATTTTTTAGGGATTTCATTATATTTCCTTATATCAGGAAAGCTCCTCTATTTTCTCATGTCGATTAGTCATGCGCAATCTCACCCAAAACTTGTGAAATTTACCCTCGAAGTGCGTTCTTTAATTTCCATGACAAAAAGTATATATTTTATATTTAGGAACATAGGGAGTATAAAATAGCATATTAATGCATATAAAACATCCAAAATAGATAATATAATAGCATGGAACAATAAAAAAATTATGGATACGTTGGAGACGTATCACCATGACCTGGTAAAAATTGGAGAAGGTTTGGCTTATGTCGTCATGCACGCTCTTCATAAATTGAATCATCACCGAGGAAGTTTCATGGTTTCGAGAGGGAAATTGCCAAGATTGAAGGGAAATCCAAATTTCCTTCGTCCTTTGTCCTTGAGTTTTTTCTACATTGAACATACGCCTGGCTGATACGTCAATTTAAATCATGCTTTTATATTAATATTTATTGCATTATGGGCTGTTATTACCTGTTATATCACAATACTTATGCCTATTCTATGTTATTTTATAAGGTTTACATGAAGAGGGAGAATGCTGGCAGCTGGAATTCCGGACTGGAAAAGGAGCAAATATTAGAGATCAATTCTCCATAACTCCAAAAGTCCTGAAACTTCAAGGAGCAAATATTAGAGATAGAATTACTGTTAATCATAAGTGGGAGGCTTGTCTATGGAAGGGCGGCACCCAAGCACCGGTCCAACCACATATCAAATTATCAAAGTAACGAACGTGAGTCATATGAGCATGATGAAAACTAACTTGACAACAATTCCCATGTGTCCTCAGGAGCGCTTTGCTTTATATAAGAGTTTGTCCAGGCTTGTCCTTTGCTACAAAAAGGATTGGGCCACCTTGCTGCACCTTGTTTACTTTTATTACTTGTTACTCGTTACGATTTATCTTATCACAAAACTATCTGTTTTCGATAATTTCAGTGCTTGCAGAGAATACCTTGCTGAAAACCGCTTATCATTTCCTTCTGCTCCTCGTTGGGTTCGACACTCTTACTTATCGAAAGGACTACGATAGATCCCCTATACTTGTGGGTCATCACTTGCATATCACCATTTTCAAATTTTGCTCTTTTTTGGGCTCATTAACCATATTTAGTCAATTATGTGCATTTTCTAGGGATAATGCACATAATTCAAATTCAAACAATCGGTGCATGAAAAAGTGCAGAAAAACGGTCTGGAATGCCATGCTTGTGGTATCTAGTAAATTCTCATCCCCTTTACAAGGAATGGACAGAGATTTCAAGGATATGTGTCGCAAGAGTCAACCACAAACGTGTCGTTTATTGGTTTTTCAACTATATAAAAATGAAATACATGCTTGAAAAACATGACGCCTGTCCTGGTGCCATGGTATGGCCACCATGCCCTGGTAAAAATTTGAGAAGGTTTGTCTTATGTTGATGTGGAGCATCCAACGATAATCCCCATGACACGAGCACGAGCTAGAGCTCTCAAGAACGAGGTGACTTCTTTCCTTAGTGATATCCCACTTGATCCTCTCGAGTCATGGCTACTACCTAAGTCCGGAATGTTATGCATGGTTAGGTATCAAGAGGACCCTCCCGAAGATGCACGTGAAGTCGGACAAACCGCCAAGTCCACGGATGAAGAGAAATGCCGAAAGGAGAAGAAGGCAGCTCCAGAACCCGAACATCCGGCTCCAGGCCCGAACATCCGGCCGCTGGAGATGACCACTACAGCAACATCTGCCCAGCCGCCAAGTGCTACAGGCCCCGGACATCCGGCGCCTCACCAAGTCCCGGACATCCGGCCTCACCCCCAGAAATCCGGCACCCTCCAAACAGAGAGCAACAAAGTCAGCTCCTCCAGCCCGGACATCCGGCCTGCCAGCCCGGACATCCGGCTCTCCGTGAAGGCCCGCACATCCGGCCCGTCGCCCGGACGTCCGGCCTCCCCTGCCTGCGTGAAGTGCATCTGGGCCAATGCCCATGTACCCCTTCACCCCTTAGACTATATATACTCCCCCTCCACCTACATTTTAGGGTTAGCGTTGTGTTAGCTCATTTGTGAGATAGAGCTTCGCTCATCCATATCGGATCTACTCCTTGAGAGAGACCGCGACCCCTCTTCGGAGAAGATCCACCTTGAATTAAAGACCCCTTTATGGGAAGATCCCCTTGTGGATTCAATACCTCCTCACGGAGAAGAATTGGTTACCTCTTCTATCATCCTTTGTTGACTTTGGATCGTGTATCTCCCTTTGTGTTCATGGATCTAGCGCATGTGTGATCATACTTGTTGGTTTGAGTGTTTCTCTCATGTTTCCCCTCATGATTCCCCTCGTTTTCTCCCTCGTGTTCTTCGTGTTATTCACGGGATCCGCTCGTTTCGTGAAAGATCGGTCGTATAGGGTTCCACCCTACATCATCTTGGTATCATGATCCACGTTGATCACGATTTTGGAGCCTCCCCTCGTTGTTTTCTAGCCTAATTTTGCTGTGTTCTTCCCCAATTTTGAAAATCCCCACCGAAAATAGCCCCAATTTTTTTTTGTGATTTGTTGGTTTGAGGAAGTTTTGTTGATTTTGATCAATGGATTTGCTTGGTTTCGAGTGGATCAAGCATATCCCCAAGTTTCCCCACTTTCCATCCACGGAATCTCATCAATTTTGCCCTTGGAATCATAAATTTCCGCCCCCAATTCGAAAATTTCCGTCCCAAACGAGATCTGGATTCGTCAGGCCAGACATCCGGGCAATCGGGCCAGACATCCGGCTCCTGGAGCACCAAATCTGCTCCGTTCTGGACATCAGGTCCCGGATTTCCGGCCCCTGTACATTTCAGCTTTCCCGTTTCACCGTTTTGTCCATAACTAATTCATCCGGAGTCCGGTTTTCGCGTTCTTTAGCTCGTTGCAAAGCTCTTGACATCCCCCTTCCAACAAAAATACTACTATAACCATTTGAATCCATCAAAATTTTGGAAGTTTGGCATCTTTTCCTAGGGCTTCCACCACAAGCTCCGCATAACCACCACCGACTTCCGCAACCTAACCAATTTTGTTCCTTATAGCATTTGTGGCTTCTTGAGTAGTGATTCGAGTCTTCTAAGGTGTTTAGGCTACTTAGGGATGATTGCTTCTTCATCAACCACCACCACCACCATAACTCCCACATAGGCTTGCCCACCATACACTTCCACCACCCCAACTTAACGCAATTTTGTTTGTTTGTGAGTTGTGTCTCCTAAGGTGTTTCGGCTACTTAGGGACCGTGCTTCCAACTATGACACCGTATATAGTCCACCACCTTACCCTCCATTTACGCATTGCGTACTCCACAACCCATCATTGCATTTCCGCAATCCCATTGAGCTTCCGCAACCACCACCGCATTCCCGCTACCACCATTCGACATTTGAGATTTTGAGTTCGCGGTTTTTCCGTTTCCTAAGGTGTTTTGGCTAGTTAGGGACGAGTCTCCATCATCTTGGTATCAACATCAAGAACACCGCCACTCATCATCGCCAAGGACGTTAACCTCCATATCATCTTGGTATCGTGGTATCCCTCCATTGTATATTCCCTTGCCATTGCATTGATAACCCCTAGCCCATTTTGTGTCACTTGCCTATCGAGACTAGCCATTTGAGTATTGCCGTCAATGTTACTTGTGCACATTAGTGATCTACACCATACATTGCATACATACCATATCATGTCGGTATCATATCATCCCTTGTGCCACAAGTTTGTTCCCGCATATGTACAATTGCTATCCTGGTTTGTGCATTTTGCATTGTAGCCATATACAAAAAAAATAAGCTCTTAAGCAAAAGAGAAAGAGCAAAGAAGCTTGTAAGCAA
Organism: Triticum aestivum; assembly: GCF_018294505.1. Lineage (NCBI taxonomy): Eukaryota > Viridiplantae > Streptophyta > Magnoliopsida > Poales > Poaceae > Triticum > Triticum aestivum. The sequence continues at coordinate 365,345,727 of NC_057797.1, read as the reverse complement.
GTGCCATAGCATCATACCCCATTGCATATAAGATTGTCATATCCGATCATCTTGCATCATCTTGAGATAAACACCGGGAACACCATATACATAGCATACTTGGGATAGAAGTCGTTGCATTTTTGTCTCCTATAGGTTGTGCACAAGTGTAGTATCCGCCTATTTGAGCAATCGTGCTAGTGTCTCTCTTGAGTTGTGCAACACGAGCGTTTTCCGTGGATTCCACATTTTGTGCTCGTCCGTGGTTTCACGACCCCATTTATCTATCTGTGTGTGCATTTCCGTGTGCCATTCACTGCTATTGGTCTACTTGTTTCACTTGCGAATTTGTGAATCTCTTTCAAAATTATTGACTCTTGCTAACATTTTGCATCAAATTTTTTGTGCCACTATCCTCACCGAGCTCCACCATAAGCCTTACTTGTGTAGGTGTGAGAAACCGACAAGAATTGGTACCAATTGTGTTATTTCCTTGTCCACATTGGAGTGATCATTGATCCACTTTCATCTTCGGTCAAGGTACATTTGGTATTCGTTCTTCTCTTTCTACCACTCACATTTTTCTCTTGGAGTGATGGATAGGCAAGGCATTTCATCTCCGGTCTTCCACAACAACGACGGCGTGAACAACTACATCACCAAAGTGTCAATCTTCGATCTACAACGACAAATGCAAGGCGCACAATCAAGATTACGAGAGCGCGTCGAGAACCTCTCCATTGATATCCGCCACTCCGAAGCGAGGAAAAAGGACTACATCGACAACAAGCTTTCCGCACAAAAGGAGGAGCAAGAGGCAAGGATGGAGGAGATTCGGACCTTGTTGATCAACCGTTCTCCCCCTTCATCATCCTCAAGGCGGCGACATTCCAATCACATGTCTTCGGAGCACAAAAATGATGCAAGCGCAAGTCGTCCACGTCCACATCTCCATGGCGACCACCATCACGTTCGTGATCCACCTCATCATGAAGGGCAAGTCACCTCCAAGCAACATGTGCACGACGACAACGCACGACATCTACTACGAGCTCAAGTGCGACAACGCCAACATAATCATGACGATGCTCACCAAGCACAAATGCACAAGTCCCAACAAGCCCTACTTCACGCCAAGGCCAAGCTTCAAGAGAAAAAGAGAAGACCGCGAGACGACCAACACCAAGATGGCGCTACGGCTACTACCACCACCACTTTGGCATCTTCGTCAAGTGCTATCAAGGAATCTTCGCCTTTGGACGTACGGCATCTTCGCCTACTTCCCGTGAGTTTGCCTACATCGACATCATCAAGTACAAGGCGACCACCTATAAGCGAGGGTGACACTTCCATCTTCGGAAGCCCCCCAAGGAAGATGGCCGAGCATGGGACATTCCCTTCGGTCATGGATACATGCTACGAGGTGCCACATCATATGGGCCTCCTACAACAAGACGGTGACAAGAAGGTCGAGCAAGGGTCATCCCCTTCGACCACGGCTGTGACGCCCCGAGACCGTTGCGCTAGGTGTCTTACAGTTATTCGCTGTCTTTGCCATGTCATTCGCTTGCGTGTTCCAACTTTTCATGTCATCATGTGCATTGCATCATCGTGTTTTCAAAACTTTCATCCATCCCGGCCTCCCCGTTCCTTCCGTTGTCCGTTCTGAGCCCAGACACACTCACACGCGCCGCGGCACGTCCGAAATAGTATTTTTATAAGTGGCTAGGAAATGTTCTCGGAATGGGTTTAAAGTTGGCATGCGGTGTTGTTATGTTGTTAGTAGGTCGCCTGCCAAGTTTCATCGAATTTGGAGTTCGTTTGATGCCCCAACGGATAACTATAGCGGCAGTATAGCCGGTCTAACGTCGGACGTTTTCGGTCTTCGGATGTTCCTGTCAGGCCTCTCTCTCTCCTCTCTTCTCAGCCCATCTCTCTCTAGCACAGCCCACTAGCCCACCTATTTGACCCCCCTGCACTTCGGACCGTCGCCGTCATCTGCGTACTGCAGCTCGCCGCCGTTAGGGATGCTCGCGCCGCCACCCGGAGTGTCTTCTGCCTCCTCTGCCTCCCCTGCATCGCCGAGCGCCATCGCCCACGGTAGCCGTCGTCTCGATCCAGGCGGGATCGAGCCCGACGACAACGACGACTAGCGCCTCGTCCCGCTCCAAGCGTTGACCGCTTCCTCTCTGCGCCTGGGCCACGGGCCTGCTGGATTGCATGCCTCCGCCCTGAGCCACGCCCAGGATCCAGTGCGCCCCAACCGGCCCACCTTCCCCCCACGGTCTGCTGCCTCCGCCGAACTAGGCCAAAGCCCATGGTGGGCAGCCCAGCTCCTCCAGTTTTGGCCCGATGTGAGCGCCCCACCTTATCTTGTGCACTGTGCGCCCTGTTGCTATCTTGCGCCCACACTTTCGGCCCAGAGTCTCTTTTTTAGGCTCTGTGATTTTGTCTAATTTTCCAGAGAATGCTGTTTTGCAGAAAACCCCCTAGACTTCATGCATTTAATAACTCACAATCTATGCAGCATATGTAAAAACCTTATATATGAAAAAACTTAGATTTTCATCTAGATTTATAATATCCAACTCTCATGCATGTTCAAAATGTTTAAATTGTTGTTTGCTTTAATTTTCCCCTATGCCATGTTAAAATGATTTAATTCATAACTAAATAACTGTAGCTCCAAAGTTAATAAACTTTATATGTAAATGGGGTAGAAAATTCCTAGTTTAACATGGTGGTTTTACTTTGCATGTTTAACAAATCTAAAATATGGTTTAGGGCAGAACAATACCAAACCTAAAATATGCACATGAGGTTTTTTTGGATTGTTGCTTGTTGTTCCGGCCACATTTAAACTTGCCTAGATAGGTAGTTTTCATATGCTTCACCTCTTGCCATTCTAATCAACATTTAAATTTGCTGAGTACATAAATGGGAGAGAACTAAATAAGTCACGTGGTGTTTCATCAATATGCAACTCGTTGCATATTGAGCTCCACTTAATTTGTAGGATTGCTTGTGCACTTTGCCATGCCATGCTTCATTAAACTAGACATGCATCATACTTGGTTGTGCATCATGCCATGATTAGGTGATGGTTGTTTACCATGATTGTTTGTTCTTTCTGGTGTTGTTTCTTCGGGTTGGATCCGATAACGTAGCGTCGGTGAGGATCTATTCGACTACGTCCGGTTGTTTCTTCTTCATGGACTCGTTCTTCTTCCTTGCGGGATCTCATGCAAGATGACCATACCCTCGAAATCACTTCTATCTTTTCTTGTCAGTTGCTTGATCTTTTTGCTATGTCGCGATACCTACCACTTGCTATATCATGCCACCCATATTGCCATGTCAATCCTCTAACCCACCTTTCCTAGCAAACCTTGTTTGGCTATGTTACCGCTTTTGCTCAGCCCCTCTTATAGCGTTGCTAGTTGCAGGTGAATGTGAAGTTTGTTCCATGTTGGAACATGGATATGTTGGGATATCACAATATCTCTTATTTAATTAATGCATCTATATACTTGGTAAAGGGTGGAAGGCTCGGCCTTATGCCTGGTGTTTTGTTCCACTCTTGCCGCCCTAGTTTCCATCATACCGGTGTTATGTTCCTTGATTTTGCGTTACTTACGTGGTTGGGGGAATGGAACCACCTTGACAGTTCGCTTTGAATAAAACTCCTCCAGCAAGGCCCAACCTTGGTTTTACCATTTGCCAGCTAAGCCTTTTTCCCTCGGGTTTCCGGAGCCCGAGGGTCATCTTTATTTTAAACCCCCGGGCCAGTGCTCCTCTGAGTGTTGGTCCAAACTAGAGCACCGTGCGGGGCCATCCCTTGGCAAGTTGGGTTACGTTGGCTCCCGTACACTTAGCTTATCCGGTGTACCCTGAGAACGAGATATGTGCAGCTCCTGTCGGGATTTGTCGGCACAACGGGTGGTCTTGCTAGTCTTGTTTTGCCATTGTTGAGATGTCTTATAACCGGGATTCCAAGTCTGATCGGGTCTTCCTAGGAGAAGGAATATCCTTATTTGACCGTTAGAGCTTGTGATGGGCTAAGTTGGGAAACCCCTACAGGGTTTTGAACTTTCGAAAGCCGTGCCCACGGTTATGGGAATATGGGAATTTGTTAATGTTCGGTTGTAGAGAACTTGACACTTAATTTAATTAAAACACATCAACTGCGTGTGTAGCCATGATGGTCTCTTTCCGGCGGAGTCCGGGAAGTGAACACGGGTCTCGTGTTATGTTTGAATGTAAGTAGTTTTCAAGATCACTTCTTGATCACTTTTAGTTCATGACCATGCTTTGCTTCTCTTCTCGCTCTTATTTGCGTAAGTTAGCCACCATATATGCCAGTGCTTGCTGCAGCTCCACCTCATTACCCTATCCTACCCATAAGCTTAAATAGTCTTGATCTCGCGGGTGTGAGATTGCTGAGTCCCCGTGACTCACAGATTACTTCAAACAGTTGCAGGTGCCGATGATACCAGTGCAGGTGACGCAACCCAGCTCAACTGGGAGCTCGATGAAGTTCGTGTTCGTTGTGTTTGTCGGCGTTCTGGGAATGGGGGTCCCCATACTTCCCTACCTGCAGCCTGCGACCTGCGGCGTGGCTCAAAGGGGGGCCCAGCACGGCCCATCTTCACCAATACAAACTCAAGACCCTCGCGAGGGGCCAAGCCTCATGGGGCGGACGACACGGTGCCTCCTCAGGCACGGCCTCGTCAGGCTGGCTCGCGAGGAGGCGGAGAGATCAAGGCGGGGTACCTCGCGAGGTGCCCGTGACACAAGCCATGATGACTCAGGGCGCTAGGCGGGTGCCAGGCCGCGCAGCGTCCTCCTTTCCTCTTTGGTGCAAAGGGGGCAAGCGCAGCCGCGGAGTACCGAGGCCTTAGGCAAAGGTTGCCATTTCGGTGCAACGAGACCAAGACCAGGAGGACTACGAGACGGAGGTCACCGTGGAGCCCAAGACGGCGTCATCACCAGAGCTTTGCGCAGGTGAAGACTACTTTTTTCAGGATAGCTGATACTTGCTGTCCCCCTTCAAATTAGCCCGCCATTGTTGGCTCCCTTCCCGCTCAATATTTGGGAAGAGGACCAGGGCCTCTATAAATAGGACCAGCTACCCACATAGCTAGGGGGAGAGAGGGTCTCTAGGGGTCGACCGGTTGAAAGCAGAGAGAGAGAGAGAGAAGGGTGGCTGAACTCCTCCCAGCAGTTCATCGCCCCAGTCAAGAACAGACCCTCGCGAGGCTGTTCTTCCTTGTATTGTTCATCATCCTAAGCCCAAGAGGCAATCCACACACCACACACTGGAGTAGGGTATTGCACCACAACGGTGGCCCGAACCAGTATAAACCATGTGTCTCTTGTGTTGTTCTTTCGAAAGTTTTGATCCTAGCACGGTGGAGGGGTGCAGGTAGGTAGGAGGCGAAATCTCCGCACGCATCCCAGTGTTCGAACCTCAAGGGTCTGCCGGAACCCGAAATCCGACAGTGTTATTTCGTTTCCAGTTGATCAGTAGTGGAGCCCAGTCGGGGCGATCGAGGATCTAGTATTAGTGGTTGTCTTTCTTTATGTGGTTCCATAGTCGGACCTTGATTGTATTCTGGATGATGTAATGCTATATTTATGTATTGTGTGAAGTGGCGATTGTAAGCCAGCTCTTTATCCCTTTCTTATTCAGTACATGGGATGTGTAAAGATTACCCCTCTTGCAACATGCCTACTATGCGGTTATGCATCTAATTCGTGCTCCGACACGTGGGAGATATAGCCGCATCGTGGGTGTTACAAGTTGGTAATCAGAGCCTTCCTTGACTTAGGAGCCCCCTGCTTGATCGAATCGCTGACGTTGTTGAGTCTAGAAGAAAATGTTTTGAGTCTTAGGATTATATATCGGAGAGTAGGATTCTTTGTACTCCTTAGTCCCTTCGTCGCTCTGGTGAGGCATCCTGACGTAGAGTTTTGACTCTTCTTTCCTCAAATTTCACAAAAAAAATTTAGGATCACGCGGGTATCTTGGAAATGTTCCGATGGTTTTGTGACAGGAACATTGTTCTTGGTGCCTCCTGACATTTATGGGTTGTGGTAGTGTCCCGGGGAGTTGAGCTTCGAGGTGTTGTCGTCACAATTTCATCATTGCAGTTCTGGAATACCTGAGTTCGCCGACATAGAAAATCTCTTTTATGAAGTTGTTGGTGAGATAACCTCGACGCCACCCAGTACCGGGGCAGGAGTTCGGGAGTATTTCCATAACTCGTATAACGGATGCTTTTCGAAGGTTGAGGTAAATGATTTCCGAAGGTTTCTTGGTTATGTGTTGAAGGATGGATATAGCTGGATGTAGGATTTGTTAGTTTGGGTGAGATATTATGCTTCCCTTGTATCCCCAACACCTGATTGCATAACCAGAAAGTCTCGGGAGTTTATAAGCGGGAATTCAAGTATATCATAGGATATCTTTCCAACATACACATGATACGATATGGGGTCTATCATATGTTTGTTTCCGGCTTATTTTGCAAGCCAATCCTTTGTTTTGTTTTTAAGTTGTGGTATTCGAGCTGCTTCTATGTTAAGTGTTGAATCCATACCTTTTCCTAAATGGTGTTCTCATATTTATATGGGAATATTAATCCTTCTTGATCATCGAGTTGGTCATCTCAATTTCTTCTCAACCGGTGTGCTCCTCTTCAAGCGGATCTGATCATTTTCAACATCCGCAAGATCAACTCAAAGTCTACTCAACGTTATTTGTTTCATCCGTCCCAAGTTGCCTTTGTTTTCCCGCCCTCCCACCCTTTTCTTCAAGGACTCGGATTTCTTAATCAAGTACCCTTTTATGGATGTGAAGTCTCTTCATTCTTTTCAATCAATGTTCTTACCCGGTGGTTCTCGTGAAGATGCTCTACAAGTTCAACATTCTTCGTTCTCTTTCTTCTCCGGTGGATCCAATTCAAGCTTTGTTGCTCATATCATTTTCCTCGTTTCAAATGCTTTCTTATGTCGGTGCACTTCTTAATCATCCACTTCTCGATATTCAATTGTTCCGAAGTGCTGAAGATATCTCATGAGATTCGCGTTTCCATTCCTAATTCGCTTAAGCTATCTCGAGATTGTTATCTTATTCAAGCCATTTAATTCAACCGACGCAATCTATCTTTTAAATCTTTCAATGGTATTTCTTTTGAGTGGGACCTAGCCCACAGGTCTTTTCCAGGATCTTACACGACTCTTCTAATTTTCCCGGAGTCACTCTCAAAATCTTTTTAAAGTTTGACGTAAGAATAAATTATCACCAGTCTTATGTCTTTCTCCAAAATCTTTCAAAATCTTTTCGTCGATGGTTCAACTTTTCCATTCTTCTTTATTTTGGAGTGTCTCAACAATTTGGTGGTGTTTCTCGTCATCATTATTAGATTTTTAAGACCGAAGAAGAGCTCCTCTTAAATTCTTATTCGTTCTTCCAAAGATTCAGGGTTCTAGCTTGATGCCATCCTCTCATAATTGTTTTCGATTGTGAGAATTCTTTTCACCCATCCAGAGCAATTTAGGAGTCTTTTCAGTTTGATTCTTCGGAGCCCATCATTTTGGGTTTATTCATTCTCAGCTTTCAGCTCTCATTCTCGAAATCGTACCGGTGCATCATTCAAGTATTCTCTTATCAGCTCATGATCTGTTCGTTCTCATGTATCTAAATCCCATCAAGTATCTTCATTCGTTCTCTAATTCTTCCCGGTGTTTCTTTACCTTTTATTCAATTGTTTTCAATTCTTACGGTGGTTTGTTCAAGATTCCTCTTCCTAGGTTATCATTTCAATTTATTCGTTGGTTAAATCCTATCGGCGGTCCATTGAGTTTGCGTTATACATCTCTTTAATCCTTTCTATGAGAATAAGTAGTATGCCAAATCCATTGCTTGTCATCAATCTAAATTGATGAAGGATAAGCATAAACTAATTCTTATTCTTGTTTCACCGAGTAAATTCAATTCCTTATTCCAGAGGCTAATCAAATTCTCGTTTTCAATTTTTCATCTTTCTTTTCCTGAGTTCCAAGTTTTCTCGGTTATATCATCATGAAGCTCCTTCTAATCATTGCAAGGCTGCACCTTGTGTTTTCAACTTCTCTTTCCTTTCGTTTGATCATTCTTTTATTACCGGAGTTCTTCATGGAGGCTCTACAAGATGGTTCATCAAGGATTTAATTCCTTCTCGAAGTGTTCATCGAGATTCTTTTCAGAGGAGCTCAAGTATTCTTCATCTTGCATTCTGAAGTGAAATTCCTTCTACCTTATCTTTTCAGGTGGTGTTATGTCATTCTTGACAATTTCCCTTTGGTGTTTCATGATTTGCATGTTGTCAAGTATGAGATAGTTAAACCCATCAATTTCTTCGAGCATGAGCTTTTCTCAATCCATCATACTCTTCGTGGAGTTATCTTGGGTTATATTTCACCTAAAGCATTCCCTAAGGATTGTTGCTATCTATGGTGCTTATAAATGACCCAAGTTCTTCAGCTACCCTCCTAGTGAATTAAGTTTCTCGTATCCTTGTTCATATCAATCCAATCCATTGTTCTTTTCGGTGAGTGGCAGGTTGTCACCTCATAATTTTGAGGTGTCTTCTATAAGCCCACATCAAGCTTATCCTTTCGTTGTTGATAATCCAACAACTCCGTTCTAGCATTTGTTGTAAGCATGCTCTCTCAAGATCTTGTTTCCTTCCGTTCATTTCATTCCATTCTTTCTTTCTTCCGGAGGCATTGTGATGTTGCTCTCTTCGACCCATCATCTTGTTTGTCAAGATCATGTTCAATTCTTCCATTTCTGGTCGGAGTGCTAACCAAATTATATCATTCTTATTCCTTCTATATCCTGTTTAACCGGAGTGTTGTGTCTATCATTCCTCTTCCAACCGGTGTCTCATCCAAGTGCTTTCATTTTTCCAAGCCCATATTCTTTACTTTCCATTTCCAACCAGAGTGTTGTCGTAATTGATCCTTATTGTTCCTTGTACATCTTGTTTCTATCGGAGTGCTTGCATGTACTTCTTGTCCATTGCAACCTTTTTTTCTTATGTCTTTCAACCTACAAGGCTCTAGTAATGTTCCTTGTTCCTCTCTTCTAACGGAGTATTTTCAACTTTGTTCATCTTTGTTGTTGTTCTTTCTTTCAATTTGTTTATCCTCACAAGGTTCTTTGGTTTCACTCAATTGTCAAAGAAGCAGCTTAGTTTTACCTCTTCTCTTCCTCTTCCGTTTTCTCTCTGGTGCCATCCTAGATATCGGAACGAGATTCTCTTGTAGTAGTGGAGTGTTGTGACGCCCCGAGACCGTTGCGCCAGGTGTCTTCCAGTTATTCGCTGTCTTTGCCATGTCATTCGCTTGCACGTTGCATATTGTCATGTCATCATGTGCATTGCATCATCATGTTTTCAAAACTTGCATCCGTCCCAGCCTCCCCGTTCCTTCCGTTGTCCGTTCTGAGCCCAGACACACTCACACGCGCCGCGACATGTCCGAAATAGTATTTTTATAAGTGGCCGGGAAATATTCTCTGAATGGGTTGAAAGTTGGCATGCGGTGTTGTTATATTGTTAGTAGGTTGCCTGCCAAGTTTCATCGCATTTGAAGTTCGTTTGATGCCGCAACGGATAACTATAGCGGCAGTATAGCCGGTCTAATGTCGGACGTTTTCGGTCACCGGAAGCTGCTGTCGGGCCTCTCTCTCCTCTCTTCTTAGCCCATCTCTCTCTAGCACAACCCACTAGCCCACCTATCTAACCCCCCTCCGCTTCGGATCGTCCGATGGTGATCGAACGGATTCGAAACGGAGCTAATCCCCCTAACCTAGCCTCCTTGCCTATAAATAGCCACCTCCCCTTCCATTTCTGGAAAAACCTAGCCCCTCCTCGAAATCCGCGCGCCGCCGGCCTCCTCCCACCTCCTCCTTGTTTTCCACGTCGGGCTCACCCGCCGCCGCCACTTGGCGCGGCCCCTGCGGGCGAGCCTCCACCTGAACCTCCATCGCCGCTGCCTCGGGCCAGTGGCAGCGCACCACGTGCCCCTGCCAGCGCCTCCCTCCTTCCACCTCGCGCCAGCCCTGCCAGGCCCATCTGGGGCCCGATGAACCCATCCAAGCCCGAGGCGCTCTCTCGCGCCGCCGTCTCCGATCTGGATCGGGAGAGCCCCGAGCTCCTCCCGTCTGACCGCACCTCCTCGCGCCCACCTCGACCCCCAACGGACCCCGCTGTCGGCCGTCATCCCCGCCGCCTCGCTGGAGTCGCCGCCGGTGACCTCCACCACCAGGCCGACCCTGCCCCACTCTTGCTTCCTTCCCTTTCTCTCGTTCTCTCTCTCTAACCGTCGCAGTCGTCTGCGTACTGCAGCTCATCGCCGTCAGGGATGCTCGCGCCGCCGCCCGAAGTGTCCTCTGCCTCCCCCTCGTCGCCGAGCGCCATCGCCCGCGTTAGCCGTCGTCTCGATCCAAGCGGGATTGAGCCCGACGACGACGACGATCGACGCCTCGTCCCGCTCCAAGCGTTGACTGCTTCCTCTCCGCGCCTAGGCCATGGGCCTGCTGCATCGCTTGCCTCCGCCCTGACCCACGCCCAGGATCTAGTGCGCCCCAACCGGCCCACCTTCCCCCCGCGGCCTGCTGCCTCCGCTGAACCGGGCCAAAGCCCATGGTGGGCAACCCAGCTCCTCCAGTTTTGGCCCGATGTGAGCGCCCCACCTTATCATGCGCACTGTGCGCCATGTTGCTATCTTGCGCCCACACTTTCGGGCGAGAGTCTATTTTTTTAGGCTCTGCGATTTTGTGTGATTTTCCAGAGAACACTGTTTTGCATAAAACCCCCTAGACTTCATGCATTTAATAACTCACAATCTATGCAGCATATGTAAAAACTTTATATATGAAAAAAAAACTTAGGTTTTCGTCTAGATTTATAATATCCAGCTTTCATGCATGTTTAAAATGTTTAAATTGTTGTTTGCTTTAATTTGCCCCTATGCCATGTTAAATGATTTAATTCATAACTAAATAACTGTAGCTCCAAACTTAATAAACTTTATATATAAATGAGGTATAAAAATGCTAGTTTAACATGGTGGTTTTACTTTGCATGTTTAACAACTCTGAAATATGGTTTAGGGCAGAACAATATCGAACCTAAAATATGCAAGTGAGGTTTTTCCGGACTTGTTGCTTGTTGTTTCGGCCTCATTTAAACTTGCCTGGATAGGTAGTTTTCATATGCTTCACCTCTTGCCATGCTAATCAACATTTAAATTTGTTGAGTACATAAACGGGAGAGAACTAAATAAGTCATGTGGTGTTTCTTCAATATGAAACTCATTGCATATTGAGCTCCACTTAATTTGTAGGATTGCTTGTGCACTTTGCCATGCCATGCTTCATTAAACCGGACATGCATCATACTTGGTTGTGCATCATGCCATGATTAGGTGAGGGTTGTTTACCATGATTGTCTGCTTCTTTCCGGTGTTGCTTCTTCGGGTTGGTTCCGATAACATTGCGTCGGTGAGGATCCGTTCGACTATGTCCGTTTGTTTCTTCTTCATGGACTCGTTCTTCTTCCTTGCGGGATCTCAGGCAAGATGACCATACCCTCGAAATCACTTCTATCTTTGCTTTCTAGTTGCTCGATCTTTTTGCTATGTCGCGATACCTACCACTTGCTATATCATGCCTCCCATATTTCCATGTCAAGCCTCTAACCCACCTTTCCTAGCAAACCATTGTTTGGCTATGTTACCGCTTTTGCTCAGCCCCTCTTATAGCGTTGCTAGTTGTAGGTGAAGATGAAGTTTGTTCCATGTTGGAACATGGATATGTTGTGATATCACAATATCACTTATTTAATTAATGCATCTATATACTTGGTAAAGGGTGGAAGGCTCGGCCTTATGCTTGGTGTTTTGTTCCACTCTTGCCCCCCTAGTTTCCGTCATACCGGTGTTATGTTCCTTGATTTTGTGTTCCTTACGCGGTTGGGAGAATGGGACCCCCTTGACAGTTCGCTTTGAATAAAACTCCTCCAGCAAGGCCCAACCTTGGTTTTACCATTTGCCACTTAAGCCTTTTTCCCTCGGGTTTCCGGAGCCCGAGGATCATCTTTATTTTAAACCCCCGAGCCAGTGCTCCTCTGAGTGTTGGTCCAAACTAGAGCACCATGCGGGGCCATCCCTTGGCAACACTACAAAAAAATACACTTCCGTGATGATACATGTTTGTCACAGTAGGTCGCTTTTTTGTCATGCATGTACATCCATGACAAATTTATGACAGACTCAAAATAGTCATACCTGTGCTATCGTAGAAGTGTTCCATGACATTATGAAAATTATCATCACGGAAGTGTCCACAGAAGTGCTTTCGTCAAGGGTGACCGACACATGGCATCCACCATAACGGAACGCCATTAAGCTATCGGGTCGGGTTTTGGATCTGATAACCGGTTAACAGCCCCGACCAATGGGGATTTTCCACGTGTAAAATCATCATTGGCTAGAGGAAACACGTGTCGGCTCATCGTTGGGACAGATGTCATCCCCTCACGGGATAGAAGGCGCCTATGATACGTCAACACGTGGCATGGCCCAACAGTGGCCCATTCCTGTGAAAAGGCCGGCCCATTTTACTTGGTCAAAAGCTGGCGGGCCGGCCCATGGAAAGCCTGTTAACAGCCTGTTCGCATATAGCCCATTTACAGCCCGCTAATCCAAGGCCCGTTACGCCCTATCCGAATGAGGCCCAGTAGTGTCATCTGGGCCGTCCAATATGATTCCAGCCCGTTTTCACTTTTGGCCCATGTATAGCCCATGACGTCTTTCGGCCCATATGAGGCCCTTTGTAACTCTTGGCCCATTAGCGGCCCATGCAGAAAATGGCCCGTAATGAACAGTGTATTACTTTACAGCCATTAACGGCCCATGGTGAAACTGGCCCGTAATGAACAATGTATCACTTTATACCCATTAACGGCCCGTTATTCTGTTGGGCCGTTTCTAGCCCAAGTTAACTTTTGGCCTTCTGAGGGCCCATTTATTCTTGGGCTCATTTTCAGCATTCGGTTACTTACGGCCCGTTTCTGTCATTTTCTGTTTGTGGGCCAATTTCAGCCCGTCGTTACAGTTGGCCCGTTTGCGGACCGTTAGTCTGTTGGGCCATTTTCATAGCATCACCAAATACGGCCTATTAACGACCCGTTATGGTCAGCCCATAAAACGCACGATTTCCATTGAAGGCCCATCTACGGCCCATTAAAGGCCCGTAGAAGACCCATAAATGAGCCGGCGGCCCATGGATCCTACGAGACGTACAAGGCCCATGGATCCTACGAGACGTACAAGGACCATGGATCCTACAAGACGTACAAGGCCCATGGATCCTACAAGACATAGAAGGCCCATGGATCCTACGATACATAGAAGGCCCATGGATCCGATGGCCCATGAAAGGCCATGGTCGAGCGAATTAGCCCTCGTTTGAACGATATAGCATATTCAAAGAATTATCCTACTCAATACTATCACCTCTAAAAAGCCTACACTATTACAACAAAGAGATCAAGGCATAGAAAGCTAGAATAATCCTACACTATACAATAAAGAAATTACAGCCAATTATACCCACTGGGCATTATGGTTTAGCACAGGTGATAATAAAGCATACACAAAGAAAAAATTACATACACCGGGCAAATACAGCTCATACATCATGGACGCGCATCAACTTAACTCCATTTGAACTATAATCTCTTCAGAAAATAGGTTTGGCTAGATTCAGATAGCACAAATTTCAGTCTGCAAAATCTCCAATTCCTTCATGGTTACCTCAGTGTCTTGTTTCATTTTTTTGACTCCTGCATCTAATAGCTGCATGTCCAGTCTCACCTTGTTGATTATACATTGACAATCATGTACACGTTGTCTTGCCAGCTCTAGTTGATGCTCGAGAACATCAGCACATTCCAATTCCAATCCATAATCATTCGGTAACGGCCATGCCGCACTGCTCGCAGATCTTTGTGTTGATGTCACTTCATCCTGAAATGTTTCTATAAGTACACATGACTAGGGCAAAAATATAGTTACAACAGTGAAGCGAACAAGACACTATTTTGTACTACATGGCAAAACAGGACTAACAATATGTTACACGTCACTTTCAAAAAAAATGTTACACGTCATGAAGCATAAGCAGGTAATATTTTAAAAATTATAAAAAAGATAGTCTGTGCAGCCTGCATACAGAAATCCCTCTTAGCTCTGAAGGAAATATGCCCTAGAGGCAATAATAAAGTTATTATTTATTTCCTTATATCATGATAAATGTTTATTATTCATGCTAGAATTGTATTAACCGGAAACATAATACATGTGTGAATACATAGACAAACAGAGTGTCACTAGTATGCCTCTATTTGACTAGCTCGTTGATCAAAGATGGTTATGTTTTCTAACCATAGACAAGAGATGTCATTTGATTAACGGGATCACATCATTAGGAGAATGATGTGATTGACTTGACCCATTCCGTTAACTTAGCACTTGATCGTTTAGTTTGTTGCTATTGATTTCTTCATGACTTATACATGTTCCTATGACTATGAGATTATGCAACTCCCGTTTATCAGAGGAACACTTTGTGTGCCACCAAACATCACAACGTAACTAGGTGATTATAAAGGTGCTCTACAGGTGTCTCCTAAGGTACTTGTCGGGTTGGCATATTTCGAGATTAGGATTTGTCACTCTGATTGTCGGAGAGGTATCTCTGGGCCCACTCGGTAATGCACATAACTATAAGCCTGGCAAGCATTGCAACTAATGAGTTAGTTGCAGGATGATGTATTACGGAACGAGTAAAGAGACTTGCCGGTAACGAGATTGAACTAGGTATTGAGATACCGACGATCGAATCTCGGGCAAGTAACATACCGATGACAAAAGGGAACAAGATATGTTGTTATGCGATTTGACCGATAAAGATCTTCGTAGAATATGTGGGAGCCAATATGAGCATCCAGGTTCCGCTATTGGTTATTGATCGGAGACGTGTCTCGGTCATGTCTACATTGTTCTCGAATCCGTAGGGTCCGCACACTTAACGTTACGATGACAGTTTCATTACGAGTGTATATGTTTTGATGTACCGAAGGTTGTTCGGAGTCCCGGTTGTGATCACGGACATGACGAGGAGTCTCGAAATGGTCGAGACATAAAGATTGATATATTGGAAGCCTATGTTTGGACATCGGAAGTGTTCCGGGTGAAATCGGCATTTTACCGGAGTACCGGGAGGTTACCGGAACCCCCCGGTAACCTAATGGGCCTTAATGGGCCTAGTGGAGGAAGTAGTGAGGAGGCCAAGGTGCAGCCGCGCGCCCCTCCCCCCCCCCCAAGTCCGAATTGGACAAGGAGGGGGGCGGCGCCCCCCCTTTCCTTTCCCCTCTTTCTCTCCTTCCCCCCCCAAGTCCTAGTCCAACATGGAAAAGGGAGGGAGTCCTACTCCCGGTGGGAGTAGGACTCCTCCTGGCGCGCCCCTTTCCTAGCCGCACCTCCTTCCCCTTGCTCCTTTATATATGGGGGCAGGGGGCACCCCATAGACACAACAAGTTGATCAAGTTGATCGTCTCTTAGCCGTGTGCGGTGCCCCCCTCCACCATATTCCACCTCGGTCATATCATAGTTGTGCTTAGGCGAAGCCCTGCGTCGGTAGCAACATCATCACCGTCACCACGCCCTCGTGCTGATGGGACTCTCCCGTGAAGCTCTGCTGGATCGGAGTTCGTGGGACGTCATCGAGCTGAACGTGTGCTGAACTCGGAGGTGCCGTGCATTCGGTACTTGGATCGGTCAGATCGTGAAGACGTACGACTACATCAACCGTGTTGTGCTAATGCTTCCGCTTTCGGGCTACGAGGGTATCTGGACAACACTCTCCCCTCTCATTGCTATGCATCACCATGATCTTGCGTGTGCGTAGGAAATTTTTGAAATTACAACATTCCCCAACAGTGGCATCCGAGCCTAGGTTTTATGGGTTGATGTTGTGCATGAGTAGAACACAAGTGAGTTGTGGGCGATATAAGTCATGCTGCTTACCAGCATGTCATACTTTGGTTCGGCGGTATTGTTGGATGAAGCGGCCCAGACCGACATTACGCGTACGCTTACGCGAGACTGGTTCTACCGACATGCTTTGCACACAGGTGGCTGGCGGGTGTCAGTTTCTCCAACTTTAGTTGAACCAAGTGTGGCTACGCCCAGTCCTTGCGAAGGTTAAAACAACACCAACTTGACAAACTATCGTTGTGGTTTTGATGCGTAGGTAAGAATGGTTCTTGCTTAAGCCCGTAGCAGCGACGTAAAACTTGCAACAACAAAGTAGAGGACGTCTAACTTGTTTTTGCAGGGCATGTTGTGATGTGATATGGTCAAGCCATGATGCTAAATTTTATTGTATGAGATGATCATGTTTTGTAACCGAGTTATCGGCAACTGGCAGGAGCCATATGGTTGTCGCTTTATTGTATGCAATGCAATTGCGCTGTAATGCTTTACTTTATCACTAAGCGGTAGCGATAGTCGTGGAAGCATAAGAATGGCCAGACGACAATGATGCTATGATGGTGATCAAGGTGTCGTGTTGGTGACGATGGTGATGATGACGGTGCTTCGGAGATGGAGCTCACAAGCACAAGGTGATGGCCATATCATATCACTTATATTGATTGCATGTGATGTTTATCTTTTATGCATCTTATCTTTCTTTGATTGACGGTAGCATTATAAGATGATCTCTCACTAAATTTCAAGATAAAAGTGTTCGCCCTGAGTATGCACCATTGCCAAAGTTCGTCGTGCCCAGACACCACGTGATGATCGGGTGTGATAAGCTCTACGTCCATCTACAACAGATGCAAGCCAGTTTTGCACACGCAGAATACTCGGGTTAAACTTGACGAGCCTAGCATATGCAGATATGGCCTCGGAACACTGAGACCGAAAGGTCGAGCGTGAATCATATAGTAGATATGATCAACATATTGATGTTCACCATTGAAAGCTACTCCATTTCACGTGATGATCGGTTATGGTTTAGTTGATTTGGATCACGTGATCACTTAGAACATTAGAGGGATGTCTTTCTAAGTGGGAGTTCTTAAGTAATATGATTAATTTAACTTAAATTTATCATGAACTTAGTCTTGGTAGTATTAGCATATCTATGTTGTATATCAATAGCTCGCGTTTAGCTCCCCTATTTTATTTTTGATATGTTCCTAGAGAAAACTAAGTTGAAAGATGTTAGTAGCAATGATGCGGATTGGATCCGTGATCTGAGGTTTATCCTCATTGCTGCATAGAAGAATTATGTCCTTAATGCACCGCTAGGTGACAGACCTATTGCAGGAGCAGATGCAGATGTCATGAACGTTTGGCTAGCTCAATATGATTACTACTTGATAGTTTAGTGCACCATGCTTAACAGCTTAGAATCGGGACTTCAAAGACGTTTTGAACGTCATGGATCATATGGATGTTCCAGGAGTTGAAGTTAATATTTCAAGCAAATACCCGAGTTGAGAGATATGAAGTCTCCAACAAGTTCTATAGCTAAAAGATGGAGGAGAATAGCTCAAGCAGTGAGCATGTGTTCAGATTGTCTGGGTACTACAATCGCTTGAATCAAGTGGGAGTTAATCTTCCAGATAAAATAGTGATTGACATAATTCTCTAGTCACCATCACCAAGTTAGTAGAACTTCGTGATGAACTATAGTATGCAAGGGATGATGGAAATGATTCCCGAGCTTTTCATGATGATGAAATCGATGAAGGTAGAAATCAAGAAAGAGCATCAAGTGTTGATGATTAACATGACCACTAGTTTCAAGAAAAGGGCAAAGGGAAAGAAAGGGAACTTCAAGAAGAACGACAAGCAAGTTGCTGCTCAGGTGAAGAAGCCCAAGTCTGGTCCTAAGCCTGAGACTAAGTGCTTCTACTACAAAGCGACTGGTCACTAGAAGCGGAACTGCCCTAAGTATTTGGCGGATAAGAAGGATGGAGAAGTGAACAAAGGTATATTTGATATACAGATTATTGATGTGTATTTTACTAGTGTTCGTAGCAACCCCTCGGTATTTGATACTGGTTCAGTTGCTAAGAGTAGTAACTCGAAACGGGAGTTGCAGAATTAACAAAGAGTAGTTAAGGGTGAAGTGATGATGTGTGTTGGAAGTGGTTCCAAGATTGATATGGTCATCATCGCACACTCCCTATTATTTCGGGATTAGTGTTGAACCTAAATAAGTGTTATTTGGTGTTTGCGTTGAGCATGAATATGATTCGATCATGTTTATTGCAATACAGTTATTCATTTAAGTAAGAGAATAAATTGTTGTTCTGTTTACATGAATAAAACCTTCTGCGGTCATACACCCAATGAAAATGGTTTGTTGGATCTCGATTGTGGTGATACACATTCTCATAATATTGAAGCCAAAAGATGCAAAGTTAATAATGATAGTGCAACTTATTTGTGGCACTCCCGTTTAGGTCATATTGGTGTAAAGCGCATGAAGAAAATCCATGCTGATGGGCTTTTGGAATCACTTGATTATGAATCAGTTGATTCTTGCAAACCGTGCCTCATGGGCAAGATGACTAAGACTCCGTTCTCCGGAACAATGGAGCAAGCAACTGACTTATTGGAAATAATACATACTGATGTGTGCAGTCCGATGAATGTTGAGGCTCGCGGCGGGTATCGTTATTTTGTGACCTTCACAGATGATTTGAGCAGATATGGGTATATCTACTTGATGAAACATAAGTCTGAAACATTTGAAAAGTTCAAAAACTTCAGAGTGAAGTGGAAAATCATCGTGACAAGAAAATAAAGTTTCTACGATCTGATCGCAAAGACAAATATTTGAGTTAAGAGTTTGGTCTTCAATTAAAACAATGTGGAATAGTTTCACAAAATCGTGCCACCTGGAACACCACAGCATAATGGTGTGTCCGAACATCATAACCGTACTATTATTGGATATAGTGCAATCTATGATGTTTCTTACAGATTAACCACTATAGTTTTGAGGTTATGCATTAGAGACAGCTACATTCACGTTTAATAGGGCACCATGTAAATCCGTTGAGACGACACCGTATGAACTATGGTTTGGCAAGAAACCTAAGATGTCGTTTCTTAAAGTTTGAGGTTGCAATGCTTATGTGAAAAAGTTTCAACCTGATAAGCTCAAACCCAAATCGGAGAAGTGCGTCTTCATAGGATACCCAAAAGAAAATGTTGGGTACACCTTCTATCACAGATCCGAAGGCAAGATATTCATTGCTGAGAATGGATCCTTTCTAGAGAAGGAGTTTCTCTCGAAAGTAGTGAGTGGGAGAAAAGTAGAGCTTGATGAGGTAACTGTACCTGCTCCCTTATTGGAAAGTAGTTCATCACAGAAATCTGTTCACCAATTAGTGAGGAAGCTAATGATGATGATCATGTAACTTCAGATCAAGTTACTACCGAACCTGGTAGGTAAACCAGAGTGAGATCCGCACCAGAGTGGTAAGGTAATCCTATTCTGGAGGTCATGTTACTTGACCATGACGAACCTACGAACTATGAGGAAGCGATGATGAGCCCAGATTACGCGAAATGGCTTGAGTCCATGAAATTTGAGATGAGATCCATGTATAAGAACAAAGTATGGACTTTGATTGACTTGCCCAAAGATCGGCGAGCCATTGAGATTAAGTGGATCTTCAAGAGGAAGACAAACGCTGATAGTAGTGTTACTATCTACAAAGCTAGAATTGTCGCAAAAAGGTTTTTGACAAGTTCAAGGTGTTGACCACGATGAGAATTTCTCACTCGTATCTATGCTTAAGTCTGTCCGAATCATGTTAGCTATTGCCGCATTTTATGAAATCTGGCAAATGGATAATGCAAACTGCATTCCTTAATAGGATTTATTAAAGAAGAGTTGTATATGATGCAACCAGAACGTTTTGTCGATCCTAAAGGTACTAACAAAATATGCAAGCTCCAGCGATCCATCTATGGACTGGTGCAAGCATCTCGAGTTGGAATATACGCTTTGATAAGTTGATCAAAGCATATAGTTTTATACAGACTTGCGGTGAAGCCTGTATTTACAAGAAAGTGAGTGGGAGCACTACATCATTTCTGATAAGTATATGTATGACATATTGTTGATCGGAGATGATGTAGAATTATTCTGCAAAGCATAAAGGAATGTTTGAAAGGAGTTTTTAAAAGAAAGACCTCGGTGAAGCTGCTTACATATTGAGCATCACGATCTATAGAGATAGATCAAGACACTTGATAAGTTTTTCAATGAGTACATACCTTGACAAGATTTTGAAGTAGTTCAAAATGGAACAGTCAAAGAAGGAGTTCTTGCCTGTGTTACAAGGTGTGAAGTTGAGTAAGACTCAAAACCCGACCACGGCAGAAGATAGAGAGAGAATGAAAGTCATTCCCTATGCCTCAGCCATAGGTTCTATAAAGTATGACATGCTGTGTACCAGACCTATTGTATACCCTGCCCTGAGTTTGGCAAAGGAGTACAATAGTGATCTAGGAGTAGATCACTGGACATTGGTCAAAATTATCCTTAGTGGAATAAGGATATGTTTCTCGATTATGGAAGTGACAAAAGGTTCGTCGTAAAGGGTTACGTCGATGCAAATTTCGACACTGATCCAGATGACTCTAAATCTCAATCTGAATACATATTGAAAGTGGGAGCAATTAGGTAGAGTAGCTCTGTGCAGAGCATTGTTGACATAGAAATTTGCAAAATACTTACGGATCTGAATGTGGCAGACCCGTTGACTAAACTTCTCTCACAAGCAAACATGATCACACCTCAGTACTCTTTGGGTGTTAATCACATAGCGATGTGAACTAGATTATTGACTCTAGTAAACCCTTTGGGTGTTGGTCACATGTCGATGTGAACTATGGGTGTTAATCACCTGGTGATGTGAACTATTGGTATTAAATCACATGGCGATGTGAACTAGATTATTGACTGTAGTGCAAGTGGGAGACTCAGGGAAATATGCCCTAGAAGCAATAATAAAGTTATTATTTATTTCCTTATATCATGATAAATGTTTATTATTCATGCTAGATTTGTATTAACCGGAAACATAATACATGTGTGAATACATAGGCAAACAGAGTGTCACTAGTATGCCTCTACTTGACTAGCTCGTTGATCAAAGATGGTTATGTTTCCTAACCTTAGACATGAGATGTCATTTGATTAACGGGATCACATCATTAGGAGAATGATGTGATTGACTTGACCCATTCCGTTAGCTTAGCACTTGATCGTTTAGTTTGTTGCTATTGCTTTCTTCATGACTTATACATGTTCCTATGACTATGAGATTATGCAACTCCCGTTTACCGGAGGAACACTTTGTGTGCCACCAAACATCACAACGTAACTAGGTGATTATAAAGGTGCTCTACAGGTGTCTCCGAAAGTACTTGTTGGGTTGGCGTATTTCGAGATTAGGATTTGTCACTCCGATTGTCGGAGAGGTATCTCTAGGCCCACTCGGTAATGCACATCACTATAAGCCTGGAAAGCATTGCAACTAATGAGTTAGTTGCGGGATGATGTATTACAGAACGAGTAAAGAGACTTGCCGGTAACGAGATTGAACTAGGTATTGAGATACCGACGATCGAATCTTGGGCAAGTAACATACCGATGACAAAGGGAACAACGTATGTTGTTATGCGGTTTGACCGATAAAGATCTTCGTAGAATATATGGGAGCCAATATGAGCATCCATGTTCCGCTATTGGTTATTGACCGGAGACGTGTCTCGGTCATGTCTACATTCTTCTCGAACCCATAGGGTCCGCACGCTTAACGTTACGATGACAGTTTCATTATGAGTTTATATGTTTTGATGTACCGAAGGTTGTTAGGAGTCCCGGATGTGATCACAGACATGACGAGGTGTCTCGAAATGGTCGATACATAAAGATTGATATATTGGAAGCCTATGTTTGGACATCGGAAGTGTTCCGGGTGAAATCGGCATTTTACCAGAGTACCGGGAGGTTACCGGAACCCCCCGGTAACCTAATGGGCCTTAATGGGCCTAGTGGAGGAAGTAGAGAGGAGGCCAAGGGGCAGCCGCGCGCCCCTCCCCCCAAGTCCGAATTGGACAAGGAGGGGCCGGAGCCCCCCCTTTCCTTTCCCCTCTTTCTCTCCTTCCCCCCAAGTCCTAGTCCAACATGGAAAAGGGAGGGAGTCCTACTCCCGGTGGGAGTAGGACTCCTCCTGGCGCGCCCCTTGCCTGGCCGCACCTCCTCCCCCTTGCTCCTTTATATACGGGGGCAGGGGGAACCCCATAGACACAACAAGTTGATCGTCTCTTAGCCGTGTGCGGTGCCCCCCTCCACCATATTCCACCTCGGCCATATCGTAGCGGTGCTTAGGCGAAGCCCTGCGTCGGTAGCAACATCATCACCGTCACCATGCCATAGTGCTGACAGAACTCTCCCGTGAAGCTCTGCTGGATTGGAGTTCGCGGGATGTCATCGAGCTGAACGTGTGTTGAACTCGGAGGTGCCGTGCGTTTGGTACTTGGATCGGTCGGATCGTGAAGACATACGACTACATCAACCGTGTTGTGCTAACGCTTCCGCTTTCGGTCTACGAGGGTACATGGACAACACTCTCCCCTCTTGTTGCTATGCATCACCATGATCTTGCGTGTGCGTAGGAAAATTTGGAAATTACTATGTTCCCCAACAAGCTCACCAGAGGAGCAGGATGTTGGGGCCCAATCGAAAACACATACAAGTTACAAATTTAGACAACACGTTGCGTATAAGTAAGCAAGCAGTTGGCCATTCTGTGCCTCAATTAAAGTCTTAGGGAGCATAATGAACAGTAAAGGGTTTCATACAAACATACTACAGCAGGCAAAACTATGCAATCATTAGCGTAGTATAAACTAGATTGTGAGCCTCATGCAATAATAGTTGGTTAATATACTCCAAAGCTTCAGGCACACTTTGGTAGAGTAATTAAATGGTAAGGCCTTTAATTATGTCAACTAATAATGATACAAGTACCGAACATCAGGCATGATTATTTGGGCATCTCATTAACTAAGGACAAATAAAGCAATTGAAAAGAGAAAATTAACTATGCCGGAAACAAACAAGGAATTGAACTGTTGAGTTGCATACAGTGACTTACCTTAGCAGGTTGAAGAGGCTCAGCACAGCTCCTACTTCTCTTGCAAGGCTCCTTCCTAACATCTTGTACTTGGAAATCCTCAATCTTATCTTCATTGCACCCCCTCTGCAAGGTGACACAAACTAGTTACTCGTCTCCTTGGAAGATAAATATGCATACTTTCCAGTCTGTGAACACAAAAGAATGAGATTATAACAAAACAACACCACATAATGAAACATGCCGCATCTCTTGCACTTCGACACAATGAAATGAGCATTTACTATGTCTGCACTATGTAAAAACTAGGCATACCTTCGAACTGGATCTCCAGGTACTCTTGGAGAGCCTACTGTAGTGTACAACCAAACCTTTATGTCACCTATGAGTTAGACAAGGCCCCACTACCACAGCCCTTAGTGTTTAAATCGTTGAAAAGCTTTGTTAGAGTGTTATGTCAAGAACAGCAAGTAATCAAAGCAAACTGTCCTAGTATGGCTGGCTGATGCAAACAAGCAATTGAACAGATGTGTGAGCAAATCTTACATATCAAGAAAAGAAGCAAAGAAGGAGGCTTAAAGACCATCACTTGACTGACCAGATTTAAGGGGCATTTAAACATCATGTGCAACATATGAACTAACATAAACATTGCATATTCTAGATTCTACAATGGAATGCACATGTATTAGGTTATGCCATGTATGGTGATGCCTAAATGTACAGATAGCAGGCATGAGTGATTCATCATTGCACGCACAATTGAATTGCAGGTAAAGGGCCAGTTCGATTCCGCCTTTGTCGGGGGTTGGGTGCGACATATGCCAAAGGATGGCTTATCATGGTGGGGGCGAGTAGAACGTCGTCGGTGCCTGGAAACGGGATGAGGCGTAGACATGCACGCCGGCAAATCTTACCCAGCTTCAGGGCTCTCCGTGGAGATAATACCCCTACTTCTGCTCTACGGGGTCTCCGCATGATCACTATGGCAAAGTGTTTACACGATTGCTCCTTGAGCTGTTTTCTGGGGGTAGGAGAGGGCAAGGCTAGCTCTCTCCCTCCTATATGATCTGGTCTAGAGCTAATGGATGCCAACCCTTTGCATGGGTGCCCTGGGGGGTTTATATAGGCCTACCCCCTAGGGGTACAATGGTAAT
The DNA here is from genome assembly GCF_018294505.1 of Triticum aestivum. Classification (NCBI taxonomy): domain Eukaryota; kingdom Viridiplantae; phylum Streptophyta; class Magnoliopsida; order Poales; family Poaceae; genus Triticum; species Triticum aestivum. Next base: position 365,321,294 of record NC_057797.1, on the reverse strand, counting down.
CCGGCTGGGCGCGGGCCCAACCGTCAGTGCCTCCGGCCTCCGTCTTCTCCGCCGACTGCTGGGGCCCACCGACTGGTGGGCCCCGCCGACTGGCTAGGTACGGAGCCGACAGGCTGCGTCCGCCGCGGGCGGGTCTTGCCGGCTGCTAATTACTGTAGCCGTGCTTCTAATGACGCGGGCTTCGTCATGGGGTCGTGGCAACAGCCCCGCCGCCTGGCGGGTGGTCACTATTGCCACTCTCCGTCACATCTGGTTAATGGCGTGTGGGCCCCGGGGGAGGAGCTGGCCGACTCTCGGGGGCCGACACCAAACGAGTCCGACTTGTGGCGCACTGGCCGTCTTCTGGGATCCCACTGGCCGGTGGGACCCGCTGCCCAAAGGTCGTATAGACAAGCCGTCGTGGGCGCAGGATTCGGTCCACCGGTGCTGATGTCAGGGCCGGCATGGCGACATTGCCACGCCACACGGAGATCTCCGCGGGTATAGTGTACTGTGACCATGCTTTCCTTTGGAAAGGGGTGGGAGCAGTCTTCACTGTAGCCACTCCCCTGTCCTGTCCCTCTTGATGAGGACATGGGGTTTTGCTGGAGTCGTGGGCCGACTCCCCAAGGTCGGCTTCTCTGGAAGTCTCCAGTCAGGAGTCGGCTTATCCTGAAGTCGTCCCCGAGACTCGGCCATGAGTGGGTAGTCGGTCGCCTTGCCGCCGACTTCTCAGAAGGCGGCTCTTCGTCCTGGGGTCTTGAGGGGCGCAGCCTGCCCCGATGTCTTGAAAGGTTCTTGGGTTCGGGTTAGCCTACCCATGGCCCATTACTCCGACAGTAGTCCCCGAAGCTGGTGAGGCGCCGCGGACGATCGGCCGAGAAGCCTCGGCAGTTTCTCTTTCCGGGTGCTCGACACATGGTTCTTGATTGATTTGCGCCGGGCCGACTAGAAGGAGTCGGACCCGCCCAACTCTGACTTGCACAGTATTTCGAACGTCATGGCGGGATCCAAGTAGCGTGCTGGCTAAGCCTCTAGGCCGCCGCCCGTTCCAGGCCTGTCACGTGATAACATGCAGCTTGGCCAGTCTGCCAGCCTACGCGCGTGACGGGACAGGCCCGTAGGCGGGGCCCCCCACTACCGTGCCTCGGCGCCCGAGCGGATCCGCTGTGGCCCAGGCGGACGGTTGGGATTCCCATGGAGTTACTGCGCGCAGTAACTTTGTCATGGAAATGTGGGGGTCGTGGGGCCGTGGGCGCAGTAAATCTCACGACCACCCCCTCGGCTTTGCAGCCCCTGAGGCTATAAGTAGGGGGAGGAGGGGGGCGCGGCAGAGCACGCGCGCCCCTCCTTCCCACTACTCCTTGCTCTTCTCCTTCTTCTTCTTCCTCGCCCCGCCGTGCGCCCAAGCTCTGACGAACGCCATGACGATCAGCTCACGATGAGTTCTTCTTCTGCCGCCGCGCCTCCCTCGGTGCGTTCCGGCACCTGGGACGGCTCAGAAGTTCACGACGACCACATCGAGTTCCTTTGCAAGACTCATCGGCTCCCCGGCGAAGACTACGTGCGGGTGCGTCTTGCACCGAGGGAGGAGATTTCCCCAGCGCCGGAGGAGGGCGAGCGGGTCATCTTCCGCTCGCACTGCCTGCGCGGATTGGGGCTGCCGCCGAGCAGCTTATTCCGCTCTTTTCTGGAGTTCTACGGCCTCCGGCCACACCACCTCACGCCCAACATGGTGGTGCTTCTGTCCGCCTTCGTGGCCTTGTGCGGAGGCTTCCTCGGAGTCCTCCCACCCTCGAGCTCTGGGGGGAGTTCTTCTACTGCAATCTCGGCACCCAGGCTGCAGGCGTGCCGGCTCAATGCGGCGCGTTCATCGCCTGGCGGAGATCGGGAGCCGACAACCCCTTCCCCACCATCAAGCTGATAAAGTTAGTGAAGATGTGGCAGCGATCATACTTCTACGTGAAGAGCATCTTCGGGGGGGGGGGGCGATTGGGTCAACCTGCCGGCTTTCGAAGCCGGCCCGCCGGCTGGGAGACTGCCCAACTGGTCGTACCGGGCCAAGTCGCTGACGCTTGCAGGAGCCGGCGCCGTCACACGACTCCGAGTGCTGACACAGTCGGAGGGCCTGACTGGTTCGGACCTGCTGGCCGCCTTTGTGGCGCGCCGAGTTCTCCCGCACCAAGGCCGCCCCACATAATATGCCAAATGAGCGGCCGCCGTGACCCAAGTCGGATGTACACCAAGGACATGCCTCACGAGGAGGTGGCCTACATGGTGAGCTACCTCTCGGACAGCAAGCTGCTGGAGGACTTTTTTCTCATAGACAAAAGAGGGCATACTCGTAGGCATAACTTTTTTCTCATAGACAAAAGAGGGTAGTCCCTGAGCTCGTCTCGGGGGGCCCGAAGTCTTGGTACATTAATACAAAAGGTAGTGTGGTACATACTGCATCAACTGTAAAATCTTCGGAGGACATTTGCATTCCATGGCCGCTCTGTCTCTTTGCCGGAGTCGTCCCTCTTGCGTGCTCGGGGCTTCTGAGCGTCAATCAGGTAGTAGGAGTCGTTGCCCAGCACTTTGCTGATGATGAAAGGGCCTTCCCAAGGTGCCGACAGCTTGTGCTGGCCGGCTGTTCGCTGGATCAGCCGGAGCACAAGGTCACCTTCTTGGAAAGATCTTGGCTTGACCTTCCTGTTGTAGTATCGGCGCAGGCTCTGCTAGTAGATGCTGGACCGGCTGAGTGCCAATAGTCGGCCATCTTCCAGCAGACCGACGTCGTCTTGACGTGCTTCTTCTGCTTCCTCCTCGGTGTACATGGTGACTCGCGGGGAGTCGAACTCTATGTCCGTTGGGATGACGGCTTCGGCACCGTAGACGAGGAAGAAAGCCGTGAAGCCGGTTGACTTGTTTGGAGTCGTGCACATACTCCAGAGGACGGCTGGCAACTCATCGAGCCAGCAACCAGCCGAGCGGTCCAGAGGCTCGACCAGCCGGGGCTTGATGCTGGACAGGATGAGACGTTTGCTCGCTCCACCTGGCCGTTTGACTGTGGGTGGGCGACAGACGCTAGGTCCAGTCGGATGCCCTGTGTTGCGCAAAAACGGGCCAAGGCGCCTTTGGCAAAATTTGTGCCATTGTCGGTGATGATGCTGTGTGGTATGCCGTACCGAATTATGATATCGGAGATCAAAGTCACGGCAGTCGAACCGTTCAGTTTCTTGATTGGCTTCGCTTCTATCCACTTGGTGAACTTGTCCACTGCGACAAGTAAGTGAGTTAAGCCACCTCGTGCCGTCTTGAATGGTCCCACCATGTCTAGACCCCAAACTGTGAAAGGCCCGGCAATGGGGATGGTCTTGAGTGCAGAAGCCGGCTGGTGCGGCTTGGAGCTGAACTTCTGGCACCCTTTGCATTTTTGGACCAATTCCTTGGCCTCTTCTAAGGCAGTTGGCCAGAAGAAACCATGTCGAAAAGCTTTGGCGACAAGTTCTCTTGAAGCCGCATGGTGGCCGCACTCGCCTTGATGGATGTATTTGAGAATTGCCTGGCCTTTCTCTGGCTCTACGCAGCACTGGTAGACACCAGTGATGCTACGCCTGACCAGCTCTCTGTTGACTATGGTGTAGGCTGCCGCTCGGCATTGTACTTGCCGAGCTGAGGTCTCATCAGTCGGCAGCTCTTTGCTCACCAGGAATTTGAGGATGGGCTGGGCCCATGAGGGTGCTGCTATTTCTTCGACTTTGAGAACTGCGACTTGGACGAGGGCGGCTGGGCTGGGAGGCGGCGGGTTGGAGTCAAAAACCGCTTGCTGTGTTAATGAAGTCCCCAAGCCGACTGGCTCAGCTCTTGGGCCAAGTTCTGGAGTCTTCGAGCCCGCCGCCGTAGTCCCCGGGCCAGGTACTGCAGTCCCTGGGCCGGCCTCGACTGTGGCGGCTTTGGAGCCATCTACCAAAATCCCCGTACCGTCTGCCGGGGCTCTGGAGTCGGATCCAACTTCTTCGGGAGGAGCTGGTATGAAGATGGAGTCTGATTCTGGTGAAGGCTTGACAGACGGCTTGAGGAGGCATTGAAGGGCGACGCCGGATGGTATTGCTTGGCGGGTAGAGCCGATTCGTGCCAAGGCGTCTGCTTGGTCGTTGTCGTTTCTTGGCACATGGAGGAAATCACACCCCTCGAAATACCCACTGAGTTGCTACACGAGGAAACGGTAACTCGCCATGTTTGCATCTTTGGCGTCCCAGTCGCCAGATGACTGTTGGACCACTAAGTCCGAGTCGCCATAACACAGGATCCGGCGAATGCCAAGTTCTTTGGCAAGCCGGAGCCCGTGAATGAGCGCCTCGTACTCGGCGACGTTGTTCGAGGCAGCAAAATGGATTTGCAGTGTGTATTTGAGCTTGTCGCCTTTAGGGGAAGTGAGGACGATGCCAGCTCCCAAGCCGGTGCGCATCTTGGAGCCGTCGAAATGCATCCGCCAATGGGTGGAGTCGGGAGCTTGATGTAGGTACTAGGTCTCGGCCCAGTCGACGAGAAAGTCGGCCAGTGCTTGTGACTTGATGGCGGTTCGGGGCTGGTAGTGGATGGTGTAGGGAGCCAGCTCTATGGCCCACTTGGCCACTCGGCCAGAAGCATCTCGGCTTTCGATGATCTCGGCAAGTGGGGCCGTGCAGACCACAGTGATTGGATTCTCTTGAAAGTAAGGCTTCAATTTCTTGGCGGTGAAGTGTACGCCATAGCACATCTTCTGGTAGTGGGGGTAGTTCTGCTTGGAGGCCGACAGTACTTCGCTCAGGTAATATACCGGTCTCTGGACAGGTAGTGCCTTGCCTTCCTCCTTGCGTTCCACTACAATGACCGTGCTGACTACCCGGCTGGTGGCGGCGATGTACAGGAGCATAGGTTCCTTAGGAGTCGGAGCCGCCAGAACGGGTGGAATAGTCAGCATCTTTTTCAACTGGAGAAAAGCTTCGTCCGCCTTGTGGTTCCACTCGAAAAAAGTGGTCTTCTTCATGAGTTGGTATAAGGGGAGAGCTTTCTCGCCCAGCCGACTGATGAATCGGCTGATGGACGCCAAGCAGCCGGTGAACTTTTGCACGTCCAGCAGTCGGCTCGGTACCTCCATCCTATCGATGGCCTTGATCTTTACAGGGTTGCACTCTATGCCGCGTTCAGAGACCAGGAAGCCAAGGAGTTGGCCGGCTGGTACTCCGAAAATGCACTTCTCGGGGTTGAGCTTGATCTAGAATCGGCGCAGGTTCTCAAAGGTCTCCTTGAGGTCTTCCAGCAGTGTTCCACGCTTTTCCGTCTTCACCACCACATCGTCCATGTAGACGTGGGCGTTTCTCCCGAGTTGCTTGAGGAGGCACTTCTACATGCAACGCTGAAAGGTGGCGCCGGCATTCCTCAAGCCGAACGTCATGGTGAGGTAGCAGAAGGCTCCAAATGGCGTGATGAAGGTGGTCTTCAGTCTGTCAGCCGGGTTCAGCTTGATCTGGTGATATCCTGAATATGCATCCAAAAAACTCAACAGCTCGCATCCGGCGGTGGAGTCTATCACCTGATCAATTCTTGGCAGAGCAAACGGGTCCTTGGGGCAGGCCTTGTTGAGGCTCGTGTAGTCAATACACATTCGCCACTGCTTGTTTTTCTTCAGTACCAGGACCGGATTGGCTAGCCACTCTGGAAAGAATACTTCCATAATGAAGCTGGCCGCTAGGAGCCGGGCTATTTCTTCTCCGGCAACTCTTCTCTTCTCTTCTGATAGGCGGCGCAAGGGCTGCCTGACCGGCTTTGCATCAGATCGGACATGTAACTTGTGCTCGGCGAATTCCGTCGATACACCTGGCCTGTCTTTGGGGGACCATGCAAAGATGTCCCAATTCTCACGGAGAAAATCGACGAGCTCGCCTTCCTATTTGCTGTCGAGGTTCGCGCCTACGACAGCGTACCTCTCTGGGTGCTCCAGATCCAAGGGTATCTTCTTTGTCTCCTTGGCCGGCTTGAACGAACCCTCAGCCTCCGACTCCTTTGGGTTGGGCGATCCCTCTGGCTGCTTGCCGGCCATCGCCACAACCCGCTCAAGGATCCGCTTCTCGGCCGCAGTTACCAGGGACTCGGCTAGCCGACTACTCTCAGCCGCACAGGCAGACGACTTCCGGTAGTCGCCGGCTATGGTCAGAATCCCCCTGGAACTGGGCATCTTCATTTTGAGGTAGGTGTAGTGGGGGACCGCCATGAACTTGGCCAAGGCAGGTCGGCCAAGTAGTGCGTGGTATGGTCTCTCGAGGTCCACCACCTCAAACCAAACTGACTCTCGACGGAAGTGCTCTTTATCTCCAAAGAGGACGTCCATCAGGATCTTGCCAATTGGTGAGCAGGAAAGCCCAGGAACAATGCCGTGGAACACAATTCGGCTATTCTCAAGTTGTCTTTGCTTGATTCCTAATTTCTCCATGGTGTCTTTGTACAGGATGTTGATGTTGCTGCCTCCGTCTATCAGAACTCGCGAGAAACGTGTGGCTCGTCTATCCGTGGCAAAGGGGGCATCCAAGACCAAGGCATAGGAGCCCGGACTCGGCATCACCTCTGGGTGATCAGCCCTGCTCCAGCTGATAGGCTTCTCGGACCAGTGCATGAACTCTGGCGTCTCTGATACTGCGTTCACCTCTTGTCGCTGCAGCCGCCTGCTGCGTCGATCATCAGCCATACTGGTAAATACTATGTAGGCTCCGTGTTCTTCGGGGTATTCGTCTTGTACTGCGCCGACTGGTCTGATAGCCGGCTGCTGGGGCGGAGGCGACTGCCCAGCAGGCGGGGGAGGTAGGAGGTCGTCTCCCTTGGCGATCCTGGTGAGCCAGTGGCACTTTCGGGTGGTGTGATTCGATGGCTTCGTGCCGCTATGGAACTTGCAAGGTCCATTCAGAGTCTGCTCGTAGGAGAAGGCCGGCAACCAGTTGGGCTTGCCGGCTTTCTGTCGCTTGGGCGAGGGCTGCCCATCCGGCTGCTGGGCTTCAACTATCGCGACCTGCCGGCTGCTGGAAGCCGGCTGCGGGGCCTTGCGCTTGTGGTCGCTCTGCTGTTGCCGCCGACTGGCATCTCCCGCCGGAGTTCTTGGAGCTTGAGGGGCCACTTTGCCAGTTGCGCTAACTTGAATCTCCGCCTTCATGGAGGAGTCGGCCATGGCGTACTTGTCTGCTATGAGCAGCAGCTCGTCGAGGGTTTCTGACTCGTCGCAGAGGAGCTTGTGCTTAAGGAGGGTGCCTTCTCTGCACCCGGCGGTGAAGTACTCGATAGCCTGTACCTCGTGCACGCCCTCGCAGGAGTTCCGAAGCTCGGCCCAACGCGTGAGGTAGTCGCGAGTCGACTCGTCGGGACCTTGCATGCACAAGGAGAGCTGACGAGGCTTGGGAGGACGCTTGTATGTGCTGGTGAAGTTGCGGACGAAGGCTTCGGTGAAGTCGACCCAGCTGTTGATGTTGCGGGGCTTCAGGCTGTTGAGCCATGTCCGGGCCGTGCCCTGGAGCATGAGCGGAATGTATTTTACGGCGACACGCTTGTTGCCATTCGCTATGCTGACAGCCGTGGAGTAGTCGACTAGCCAGTCTTCCGGCTTCACGGAGCTGGTGTACTTGGGCATGTCTCGTGGGAGTGTGAAGCCTTTGGGAAAGGGCTCATCTCGAATGCGGGGCCCGAAACAAGGCGGACCCAACTCGTCTTCTTCTTCCAGAGCTAGGGATCGGTGAAGCCGGTCGATCCGGTGGTGGGCGTCGTTTTCCCCGACTCCCTCTCGGCGGCCAAGGCAGTCGCCAAGAGTCGGATGATCAACAGGCGGCGGGGAGACTCGCCTTTCCTTGCGAGGAGGAGGAGGTGGACAGTCGTCCCGTCGTTCCACTGCTCTGGGGCAGCCGTCTCAGTCGCGCTCTATGGTAATGTGAGTCCGACTGTGGCTGATAGTCGGATCCTTGTCCTTTCTTCATCGGGCACCGCCAGTCGGCGTCCGAGACATCGCGCCTTGGTCTCGGCGAAGGTCGTCGTTTTTCCGCTGCGGCGCCTCTGTGCGGCAGCCGGCCTCGTTCTGCGCGGCAGCCGCGTTGAGGAGCCGCTGGACTCGCTCCATCATCAGGCGGCGGTCTTCGCCCTCGAAATTGTCCAGCTCGTCCGCCGCCGCCTAGGCGGCTCGAATGTTCTCCGCAGGTGTAGCGTACATAGGGCGTCTTGCCCCGAACAGGTCGGCGATGGCTACGTCGCGATGTTGGACCATGCCAAGGCGGCTGGGCCCAGCTGGGGCTGGCGAGCCACCAACAGCACGATCCATCTCTTGCTGGTAGGCTTCTGACAAGCGTCTCATGATAGCCAGCTTCTTCGCACCTTCGACGAGCTGAAGGCGGCGCGCCTCCAACGTCTCCACATCAGCGTCTTCCGGAATGGGCGCAGTCAGGTCTTGTAGCGCCGCGCCAAGCGGATCATGCGCTCCTCCACCGGGGAACTCATCATGACTAATGACGAGTACCTCGGTGACGGTGCTTCCGCCGCTCTCCGCACGAGGGAGAGGCTCGTCGTAGACCACCACATTAGTGGGGAACGCGTCGAGCGACGCGGTGTCGGACTCGACCAGCATCGGGTCGGTGGAACCTACAGACTCCAAGTCTACGGCAAGCTCGCCGGCGACGTGGAGTTGATCAAGGAGGTCTGCGAGGAGGCTCTCAGAGCCGCCCGTGCCTGCGTCGGATGCAGGTTCGTCGGAGATGCGAACCTCGCCGACAAGTTCGGCGAGGCGGCTAGCGGTGCAAGCGATCTCAATGCCGTTCAGCGCGTCGGCACAAACTCCGTCTGGCGTGCCTGGCTGGCTGCACTCGCCAGGGAGGAAAAGGGTTCCCGTCCAGAACAGGTCTCCGGACGACGGTGCACCAGGCCCCACGGTGGGCGCCAAATGTCGGGGGTTGGGTGCGACATATGTCAAAGGTTGGCTTATCATGGTGGGGGTGAGTAGAACGTCGCCGGTGCCTAGAAACGGGATGAGGCGTAGACATGCACGCCGGCGAATCTTACCCAGCTTCAGGGCTCTCCGGGGAGATAATACCCCTACTGCTGCTCTAGGGGTCTCCGCATGATCACTATGGCAAAGTGTTTACACGATTGCTCCTTGAGCTGTTTTCTGGGGGTAGGAGAGGGCAAGGCTAGCTCTCTCCCTCCTATATGATCTGGTCTAGAGCTAATGGATGCCAACCCTTTGCATGGGTTCCCTGGGGGGTTTATATAGGCCTACCCCCCAGGGGTACAATGGTAATCCGGCTGGGCACAGGCCCAGCCGTCAGTGCCTCCGGCCTCCGTCTTCTCCGCCGACTGCTGGGGCCCGCCGACTGGTGCGCCCCGCTGACTGGCTAGGTATGGAGCCGACAGGCCGCGTCCGCCGCGGGCGGGTCTTGCCGGCTGCTGATTACTGTAGCCGTGCTTCTAATGACGCGGGCTTCGTCATGGAGTCGTGGCAACAGCCCCGCCGCCTGGCTTGCGATCCCTATTGCCACTCTAAGTCACATCTGGTTAATGGCGCGTGGGCCCTGGGGGAGGAGCTGGCCGACTCCCGGGGGCCGACTCCCGATGAGTCCGACTTGTGGCGCACTGGCCGTCTTCTGGGATCCCGCTGGCCGGTGGGACCCGCTGCCGAAAGGTCGTATAGACAAGCCATCGTGGGCGCAGCATTCCACCGGTGCTGATGTCAGGGCCGGCATGGCGACAGTGCCACGCCGCACGGAGATCTCCGCGGGTACAGTGTACTGTGACCATGCTTGCCTTTGGAAATGGGTGGGAGCAGTCTTCACTGTAGCCACTCCCCTGTCCTGTTCCTCTTAATGAGGACATGGGGTTTTGCTGGAGTCGTGGGCCGACCTCCCTAGGACGGCTTCTCTAGAAGTCGCCAGTCAGGAGTCAGGTTATCCTGAAGTCGTCCCCGAGACTCGGCCGCGAGTGGGCAGTCCGTCGCCTTGCCGCCGACTTCTCAGAAGGCGGCTCTTCGTCCTGGAGTCTTGAGGGGCGCAGCCTGACCCGTTGTCTTGAAAGGTTCTGGGGCTCGGGTTAGCCTACCCGTGGCCCATTACTCCGACAGCCTTTTCAGGACATATTGTCAAAATAAGCCATAAAAGATGTAAAGAAGTCATTTTTGATTTATATGCTTGGGCTTAACTAATTTCGCTTTGGAGGGGGGTGTTTCAGGTAGAACCTCACTAAAAATTGAAGGGAAGGGGAATAGTGAAATGACTCTGTTGTTTGCCTATATTGGACTCAAAATGCAACTACTGACGCCCATGTCACACCTGACCCTCAAGTAAAAACAAACACGCAAGCATTCATTGCCCTGCCTGCTTGCATCTCCTCTCCTCTTTCCACTATACGATGAATTGCTATGAGCTGCTTCTGCTGCTGCTATATGATGCATTGCTATGAGCTGCTCCTGCTGCTGCTATATGATGAATTGCTATGAGCTGTTGCTGATGTATGATGAGTTGCTATGAGATGCTACTGCTGCTATATGATGAATTGCTATGAGCTGCTGGTGCTGCTATATGATGAGTTGCTACAAGCTGCTCCTGTTGCTCCTATATGATGAGTTGCTACAAGCTGCTCCTGATGCTGCTATATGATGAATTGCTATGAGCTGCTCCTGCTGCTGCTATATGATGAATTGCTATGAGCTGCTCCTGCTGCTGCTATATGATGAATTGCTATGAGCTGTTGCTGGTATATGATGAATTGGAGACTGTTGTTGTTGTATGATGAGTTGCTATGAGCTACTGCTGCTGCTGCTATATGATGCTTTCATGTGGTGCTGCTATACGATAATAACCATCCACTTGGACCATCGAATTACAATAAATAATTGTTCTTCATTTAAATGTGGGTCATGCATTCTTCGTTTAAATTAGGCAATGGGATCTCTATGGAAAACATTGACCAAAGTAGATTGTGTCAAGTAGATGGTATATTTGTATTTGCATTTTGAGCAAATAGTGATGGTATGTTTTCCTATCATATTAATTATTGCACTGGGTTCAATTTGTGATGTTTGCAAGTCAAATTAATTTCCATATGGGCAGCAAAACGAAACAAATATAATGCAATCTAGACTTTCCACTGATCATACCAAAGATAAGCTGAAAACGCAATGAAAAGAACTGGTTGGCTTATTACATGGAGCTTATATTCACAGGTGCTTATTTTCTTAGGATAACTCGTAATAACTATCCCTAAGAAACTTGGCTAATAGAACTGGCTTACAAATAACATGTCATGATGATTGCAATGGAGGAGTGACATACCATGGCAAACTGTATAGGCTCACCGCTGCCTCTCCTTTTTTTGCGACGTTCCATGAAATTGCCACATACATCTTGTACTTTTTCATTGTGTAACCCTATATGCAAGTTGACACGGCTAATTTCAGACATCTCTACATGATACTACATTGCATATCCCTTGCGCATATTTAAACCACCATTTAACGATTGTGTGCGTACCATAAACTAGCCATGACTCTGTATGCTGGACTAGCAGGCACTCTAAGGGAGCATAATGTAGTGCATTGGAATTCCTACATGCCACCTACGATTTTGTGTAATGTACTGCCCCTGTTCCTAAATATATGTCTTTGTAGAAATTTCAGTATGGACCACATACAGATGTCTATAGATGCAGTTTCGAGTGTAGATTCACTCATTTTGCTCCGTATGTAGCCTATAGTGGAATCTCTAGAAAGACTTATATTTAGGAATGGAGGTAGGAGGTAGTATCATGTATGACATCTACATATCTAATTTAGCAGCCAGTAGTAGAAATCATTGTCTGCACAAAGGGATTACTAGTCAAAAATCCTAGCAAAGCACGCTGGCAGGCACAGAACAATACAAGAGAGAGAGAGACGTGCTTACAAGATCATAGCAATGCCTCAGTCCAGGATCTTCGTTGGCCAAGCTGTTAGTTCCAGAAGAAACATCGTCCTTGTAGTTTTTGCCAGCTGCATAACAGGTAAGAGCGACCGGTTAGTATATTTGAAGTACATCGGGCAGGTGATGCTGGACGGGTTTAAAGGTGACAAGTACCTAGGCCATGGCGGGTGCTTGGTATCTCTCCAAACTGTGGGAATCAGGTTAGACACATCAAGGGTGATGATGCTGCGCTGGCTGTCGGGGTCCGGTAAGCAGATCTAGAACCGTCGAGTAGGGTGTTTGTGGAGCGGCTCCGGTAGGGTGGACTACGGTGTGGGCGAAGCGGATCTATGGCCGTGGACAAGGGCATAGGTGAAGCTGCTCCGGTGGTTGGGTTAAGGATGGTGTCGACGATGCGGATCTGCGGCCGTGGACGGGGCGTCAGAAGCTGCTCCGGTGGTTGGGTTAAGGGTGGTGTCAACGATGCGGATCTGCGGCCGTGGATGGGGCGTCAGAAGCTGCTCTGGTAGGTTGGATGAGGGTGCGAGGAAGTGGATCTGAGGCCGTGGACTTGTGAGATGGCAAAGCGGCCCCGGTAGGGTTGAGAATGATATAGGTGAAGCTACTCCGATAGGGTTGAGGAAGGTGTCGGCGAAGCGGCTCCGATAGGGTTGAGTAAGGTGTCGGCGAAGAGGATCAGAGGCCGTTGACGGGGGCGTCGGTGAGGCGGCTACAGGGGGTGTGGACGAAGCGTCTCCCGTGGGGAGTACGAATGAGCCGCTGCAGATGTGTGGCGGTTGACGAGAGTACCGGCGAAGCAGATCCGGCGTCGTGGACAAGGCCGGCACTGAATGGGCTATGGTACAGTGGTGGATGAGTAGTATACTTGTTTCTAGGGGAGGTGGGAGGGGTAGATGCGGCCGCAGAAGCAGATCCAGCGAGGTGGACGCCGCTGGCAGTGAATGGGCTATGGTACGCCGGTGGATGAGCAGTCTAGGGTTTCGAGAGGGGAGGGGAGAAAGGGCGATGAAGTACGGACGGCGTGATGTAAGATGCTCTGGTGCTGTGGAGTTAGTCGTTTTTGCGGGAGGGGGAGAGGAAATGGGGGTGCCGTGTAGTGGGGGAACCGGAAGTTACCAAAGCAGCCCCGACCTATCATGTAGATGAGGGCAGTATTGTAACTGTTGGTCTCCGTGCACCAAGGACAAAAGGTGGCGGAAATTTTAGAAGGAGGCGGGATATTTTGCCGCCCGTGGGATCGTTTTTATCCAGTTTCAACTAATTTTGGACCGTGCTAGCGGGAAGGTCATGCTAGACTGTGTACACAGGGCACGCGTCAGCAGTTAATAACTAGTGTGAAGTCCACCCCAGAAAAAAGACAATAACTCTGGATGATGCGCAGATTACTTGGACATTCACACGGGCGCAGCCAATCGTACGGGTGTAGTGGCGCGTTCACAAAAAAGGGATCAAACGCTCAGCCTATGTATTTCTTGTGTAAATAGATAATTTAGTGGCATTGGTTATTTACTTTAAACATAATGCATTGACGTGTTAGTGTAGAGGCGCACAAACAGAAATGGATATTGTAGTCAGCTACTTAAAAGTGTTACCTCATATGATTACATAGCCTCCATTTCATAAATTGCATACCCGTTAAATTCATATATGAATATTACATATATTACTTCAAAATAGAAACTTAAATCATCCAAGACTAATGAATTTGAATGCAAGAGTAACAATGGTGCATGTTCATGATAGCTACATTGGTTGTTTGAAGAAACATCACTGTAACTTTGGCATGCACAACTAAAAAGGCTTATTTAAATAGAAAAAAATGTGATATGTGAGAGTCCAATCTTTATAGCATTGAATCGATATTGTACCTTTGGCCACGATATGAAGTAGATATTGACTTATGTTCAAGCGATGCACGTCCACGATCGCTAGATAGTGATACGTGAATGAATTGTGCAATCTCTCTCACACGCATACATATCTCATTTCCCTGTGGGCATCGAAATCACACACGCGCACTTCGTGTATTTCTCTCCCTCCGTCATGGTTAAATTCGTCCTTCTACCCCGTCCTACAAGTCTCTCACACAGAAACACACACGCTCTCTATGTCTAACATGCCCACCCCTTTAATTCCGCCCACCCACAGCCACTAATATCTCTCACACATATGCTATCTACCTATCCCTTAATATAGCTAGATATGTGTCACACAAACTTCTTCTCCCTACTAGCAAGATGCCCATGCGTTGCACGGAACATCAAGATGCATTTGTATGAGAAGTTTATCTTGTGGGAGAAAAGGATGAACGAGGGAATGCCTTATTTGCAAATGCGGAGAGGGGTGTGGGTATCTTTTTGCAAAATTGCCATAGTTTCCTTCCTGCCCGTCGGATATAAATTGGATGGCCTATATTGCAGGATGGCAGGAACACCATCAACACCAACTCTGTTTTTTATAAGAGTAGAGATATGTGAGTGTCACTGCCCCCCCCCCACACACCCACACTTCCCAACACCGAAGGAGTAGGGTGACACCTCGATCTTGATACTAATCTATCGACTGGCTTCTCTCTCAAACATACACACACACTACCCGGCACCGAAGGAGCTAGTAGGGTGGCACATCGATCTTGATAATAATCTATCTACTCCTCTTTCAAACACACACACTCGCTAGGTATGCCTCTCTGCCTACCGCGCACACTCTCGATATGTCTTTCTCTCCCTCCCCCCCCCAACAATGACAGCAGAAGGGTGACAACTCGATCTGATCATAAATTGTCAATTGGTTTCTCTCTCAAAAATTGTGTCTCGGTGCCTCGCTCGGTAGCCCCCTCGATATGTAGACTTCTCGCGCGCGCACAGCTGTAGTGACGATGACGCTGAACCCAGTGTGCCTTGTTTTTACCGGCCTCATGTGATAGTTTTCACCCAGTCTTCTGTTAATTAACAAGGCAACCTTTTCTTTGTTACTACTAGTGAATCTGAAATCATTCGGGGCAGACATAAAATATATCACTTCAACCCAATTATCGTAGCAACTATTTTAAAAGAATAAGCTAGCTGCCCGTGCGTTACACGGAACATCAAGATGCATTTGTATGAGTAGTTTATCTTGTGAGAGAAAAGGTTGAATGAGGGAAGGCCTTATTTGCGAATGTGGAGAGACGTGTGGGTATATTTTTGCAAAATTGCCATAGTTTCTTTCCTATCCGCTAGATATAAATCCGACGGCCTATATTGCTGGATGGCACGCACACCATCATCACCAACTCTGTTTTCTACTCCCTCCGTCCAAAAATACTTGTCATCAAAATGGATAAAAAGAGATATATCTAAAACTAAAATATGTCTAGATACATTTCCTTTTATCCATTTTGATGACAAGTATTTTCGGACGGAGGGAGTATTTGTCTTTTTAGAGATGTCAACAAGTGACTATGACCGGACCTTACCAACATACTCAAAAAAGTAGTCCATAATTTTGATGTTACCCTCTTTTCTTGGCGGTGCAGTGCCATCTGGATACCTCATAAATAAATAAAGTACTACATGATACTAATATATGATACATGGCGCAGGAGTACTACGTATTATTAATACAGTTTTGCTAGAACTCATCTAGATGAGATATAATTTGGTCTCATTCATCTTTTATAGCCATTGGATGTGATGCTATATAAGATGCGTGTGTGCTGACGTGGGTTGTATTTGTTCTTGTCCAGCGAACTGAGCACTGCATCTCATGTTTGATAGTCTCAAGTCATTAAAAGCATACAAGCCCCACATCTCTTCTTGGTTGATTCCTCTATTTATGTCAAAAAATAAGAAACAACATGAGAGTTAATGCACCACTCCTATGTGTTTACTATTTGGTTTTCGTAAGATGACTTAATACTCACCTAGACGGAGGGAGTATTCGATTTGACAGCGGGCGGCGCAGTTCCCGATATGGCTTTAATGCAGACGAGGGAGGGAGTAGCGGTTCCCGATATGTTGAACGACCAATGCATCCTTCTTCAATTAATGCATGAGGGAAGTAATGGGAGGAGGTCCGGGAAAAGAGGCTGCACTATGTGATTGCAACGCAGTTTGCCCTCATTGCCCTCATATAAAGGCGCCCCTCCATTCCAATGCATCTACCACATCGTACACACCTAAGCATTTGCCTAAGCACCTACACTAAGCACAAAAGAGCTCACTCCAGACCCATGGCGGCGATGCTCGTGAGCGTCCAGCGGCTGCTTCAGATGGTCCACGACGCCGGCCTGCGGCATGGCGCCGAGGATCGTCTCCAGACGGTGTTGGAGACCGGCTGGTGGATGACCGCCTTCGACGCCAACTACGACTCTCAGTTGGACCAGATGATCATTGCCACCAGCAACAAGTTCACCGTCCTCAAGAAGATCGTGGACGACATCGCCGTACTCCTCCAGCCCGCGCGCCCGGGCTCCTCATTGCCTGCCACCCTAATCGGCCTCCATGGCCGAAACCTCTTTCAAGCACTGGTGGCCCTACGACTGCCCGCCGACGCCACGAAGAATGTCCACCTGGAGGTCGCGCTCGCCGCGAGGCGCCTCGCCCTGCAAGAATTCATCGACCTACACATCCACATGTACGAGGAAATTGTTTACATAGGTATCTACAAGGCCAGTGAGGACGCTACGACGTTGGCCTTCCTCAACCGGCTGGAAGCCTTGGATGCCTTTGCTGAGAAGCACCTCGACCTCGCCACAAAAGCCGCCACTCCTTAGCCGTCGGTTGGTGGCCCGGCGCACTAAGTTGAGGAGGAGGAGGTCGTACGTTCGTGGATCCATGTTTCTTATTGCCTTCTGTAACCACCACTGCGATCGCATCATCGTGGCCTTAATTCTTATTGTGCTGTTGCATTCTCGTTCCAATCAATACCGACATGTGCGATCCCTTTTCTTAATTATATGCATCACTGTAACTAGTACTCCATCCGTCAATTTATAAGTTGTGCTTACCTTTTCCATCAACTTTGTGCAACGTGCGGGCATCTTGCTAGAAACACTAGAATATCTCTATATAATCCGTATGTGATAGTCCATTTGAAATCTCAAAAAAGACAAATATTTAGGTACAGAGGGAGTAATATATTAGGAGTGTATCAAAACAATAGTGATTTCTTTCAAGTTTGTGAACAAATACTACTATTCTACTACTTTGGATCCGTCGCAACGCACGGGCACATTGCTGGTAAAAGGAAAAGGCCTACCGTGTTCGCGTCGCACCTCCACACGCCTGGGAATCGGGAGTACAACACGGCCCGTCCGGCACGACACATGGCTTAGGGATGGCGTGTTGCCTAGTGAGGGAGTCCTAGATTAGGGGGTGTCCGGATGGCCGGACTATACCTTCGGCCGGACTCGTGGACTATGAAGATACAAGATTGAAGACTTCGTCTCGTGTCCGGAAGGGACTTTCCTTGGCGTGGAAGGCAAGCTTGGCGATACGGATCTGTAGATCTCCTACCATTGTAACCAACTCTGTGTAACCCTAGCCCTCTCCGGTGTCTATATAAACCGGAGAGTTTTAGTCCGTAGGACGAACAATCATACCATAGGCTAGCTTATAGGGTTTAGCCTCTCTGATCTCGTGGTAGATCTACTCTTGTACTACCCATATCATCAATATTAATCAAGCAGGACGTAGGGTTTTACCTCCATCAAGAGGGCCCAAACCTATGTAAAACCTTGTGTCCCCTGCCTCATGTTACCATCCGACCTAGATGCACAGTTCGGGACCCCCTACCCGAGATCCACCGGTTTTGACACCGACATTGGTGCTTTCATTGAGAGTTCCTCTGTGTCATCACTTTTAGGCCCGATGGCTTCTCCAATCATCAACAGCGATGCGATCCAGGGTGAGACATTTCTCCCCGGACAGATCTTCGTATTCGGCGGCTTTGCACTGCGGGCCAATTCGCTTGGCCATCTGGAGCAGATCGAAAGCTACGCCCCTGGCCATCAGGTCAGATTTGGAAGTTTGAACTACACGGCCGACATCCGCGGAGACTCGATCTTCGACGGATTCGAGCCACAGCCGAACGCGCCGCACTGTCACGATGGGCATGATTTAGCTCTACCACCGAACAGTGCCCTGGAGGCCGCACCTGTGTCCGCTCCGATCCTAGCTCGGAGCCGATCACACCAATCGAGGATAGGTGGTTAGACACTGCCTTGGGGGCTGCAATCTCTACGGCGATCGAGCCGAACACCAGCCCTATTCTCTGCAAAGCCCGTGACTCCAAGGAGCCGGACTCCTCTCCAGACTCCGAGCCCTCCGCGCCCCGACTGATCGAACCCGATTGGGCGCCGATCATGGAGTTCACCTCCGCGGACTTCTTTCAGCACTCGCCCTTTGGCGATATTCTGAATTCACCAAAGTCTCTCTCTCTTTATCAGGAGAGCCCTGGCCGGACTATGGTCAACAAGGTTGGGATGCGGATGATGAAGAAATTCAAAGCCCACCCACCACCCACTTCATAGCCACTCTCGATAATTTAAACGACGTTCTCGACTTCGACTCCGAAGACATCGACGGTATGGACAACGATGTAGGAGATGAACACGAACCAACGCCTATAAGGCACTGGACAACCACCTCATCTCATGATGTATACATGGTGGACACACCCAAAGGAAGCGACGACGAGGAACACAGGGATGCAACGAGGGATCGTTCACTCAAAAAGCAATCAAAGCGGTGACTTAAGCGCCGCTCCAAGCCCCGCCTCGACAGAGACAGCAGTCATACAGACCCAACCATAGAGCAGGACGAGCCGGCGGACGACGAACATGCCTTCGAGCAAGCGTCTGAACAGGGAAACTTGGATAAACAAACCGAACACCCCGTCCCTAGTGAAAACAACAGTCCGGACAACCTTACATCGGATAAACTTATGGAGCAGAAGAACCTCCACAAAAGGCTCATCGCCACTGCGCATAGCCTGAAAAAGCAGAAGCGAAAGCTCAAAACTGCGGAAGATTCACTCAGAATCAGATGGAGCAAAGTACTCAACACCGCAGACAAATATGCCGGCAATCGCTGCACAAAAAGCTATCCAAAGCGAAAGCTACTACCTGAATTTGACAAGGAGGCCTTAGAGCCCCCGCGGTCAAAAAATAGGAAAGCCGTCCAGTCGGATGGACGACCGCATGCCCAGCATGGAGCGGCAAGCGGCGCCGCACACAAGCCAGCACGTGATCCACCAAAGGATCCGCATCAAAAAGACGGCCCAGCCAGATCTATATACGGGCCAAGAAAGCAAGCTCTAGTAAGCAATGCAACACAACAAATATCCGAACATCACGGCACACCCAAATACAGGGGTGCCGCACACCCACTATGTTTCACCAATGAGGTGCTGGACCATGAATTTCCAGCGGGATTCAAGCCCGTAAACATAGAGGCGTACGACGGAACAACAGACCGAGGATTATATCCTCCACATACACATGGGCAGAGGAGATGACCTCCACGCCATAAAATAACTACCCCTCAAGCTTAAAGGGCCAGCCCGGCATTGGCTCAAAAGCCTTCCTGAAAACACCATTGGAAGTTGGGAAGAGCTTGAGGATGCTTTTCGGCAAATTTTCAAGGGACCTATGTCCACCCTCCGGATGCAGAAGATCTCAGTCACATAACTCAATAGCCCGAAGAGTCAGCCCGGAAATTCTGGAACGGATTTCTTACTAAAAAGAATCAGATAGTTGACTGTCCGGACGCCGAAGCCCTAGCAGCTTTTAAGCACAATGTTCGAGACGAATGGCTCGCCAGACACCTCAGCCAAGAAAAGCCAGGAACAATGGCCGCATTGACAAGCCTCATGACCCGCTTTTGCGCAGGAGAGGATAGCTGGTTGGCAAGATGCAGCACCAGCGACCCAAGTACATCCGAACTTAGGGATGGAAACGGAAAACCCTGACGCAGCAAGGACCAGCGCCGGAATAAGGGAAACAACCCAAAGAGCACGGCGGTCAATGCCGGATTCAAAAGCTCGCGGTAGAATCAGAGAAAGCCGCCCCTCAAGGATAACAGGGACGGGCTATCCAACTTAAACAAAATCTTGGACAAGATATGTCAAATACACAGTACTCTCGAGAAGCCTGCGAACCATACCCATAGAGATTGTTGGGTTTTCAAGCAAGCCAGCAAGCTCAACGCCAAACACAAAGGGCTCGACACACCGAGTGAGGACGACGACGAACCCCACAAGCAGAGCACTAGGAAACAAAAGGATTTCCCACAAGAAGGCAAAACAGTAAACTTACTTCACGTAACGAACAGAACGGCGCCACAAGAGATATGCGCCATACAGCCTATCCCAAAGGAGTCTCGCCAATGGTTTTTAAAACTATCAGTGTCAAAACCGGCAGATCTCGTGTAGGGGGTCCCGAACTGTGCGTCTAGGCCGGATGGTAACAGGAGGCAGGGGACACAATATTTTACCCAGGTTCGGGCCCTCTCGATGGAGGTAAAACCCTACGTCCTACTTGATTAATATTGATGATATGGGTAGTACAAGAGTAGATCTACCACGAGATCAAAGAGGCTAAACCCTAGAAGCTAGCCTATGGTATGATTGTATGTACATGATCTATCGACTAGCCTGGCCTCGGTTTATATAATGCACCAGAGGCCTAGGATAACAAGAGTCCTAGCCGAATACGCCGGTGGGGAGGAGTCCTTGTCTTGATCACCAAGTCTTGTGGAATCTTCCTTGTATGCGGCAGCTGTCCGAACTGGCCCATGAGTATATGGCCATGGTGGTCCTCGGCCCAATCTAACAGATCAGGAGATGACGTGGTGAGTACCCCCTAGTCTAGGACATCGTCAGTAGCCCCCTGAACCGGTCTTCAAGTTAGAGACGCTCCTCGATTCTTCCGAACTATTCTTCATCTTCGATTGTCGGTCTTGGAAACTGGTTCAACAAATCTTCCCATCTTAGATCTTGACGATCGCCGAAATGCATTCGACGAGTTTACATGTCGGGTATCCGAGGAGCCCCTTCAAGTTTCCGGCCTTTATCAATGCCTTGTTATTTTTATGCCACGCCTCGGGTTTGAAGTTGTTCCCGGGAGGCAGTGTCCTTTTGCGTCCGAGCTCTAACGCTGGACTGCATTTCGAGGTATCTTTTGCAGTCAAGCACCAATGTCGGACCGCTTCCCAACTCTAATGCCCGAATGTATCCGAGCTCCAACGTCGGACTATGTACCCGAGCTCCAACGCCGGACTGTATCCAAGGTGTCGTAAATCACCTTGGTTCGAATAAGTTTGAAGGAGTTTAGCCAAGCTTAATGCCGGAAATGCCCTCTATGGAGCCAGCCACTAGCGCCCGAGCTTTATGCCGGACTGCTTCTGAGGTGGTGCACCACCCCGAATGTGGGCCGATTTTAGTCAATATTTTTGATTGGTGCAATTTATTGTCTGCCGAGATATATAGCCAGTAGCCCTCAAGGTGGGTATTCGGTCTAAAACCCAAGATGCACATGAAGAATGACATAAGACCGCTGATCCCAGTAGCCGTTGAGACTCAGGTTGATTTACAAAATCGGCCTGAGGATCAAGTCCTAGCTCGGCAGAATACTTTGGGACACTAAAAGCGGCGTGCTCAGTTCTCGAGACTCAGGTTGGGTGCGGCCGACCAACCTGAGGATCAAAATCTCCTCGGAAACTATATTGCACATAAAATTTTCTTCATTGAACCGGTAATGCAGTAGCCCCCGAGACACTGGTCGGGTGGCAACACCAGATCAGGGGATCGATGTGCCCCTTTAATATTTGTAAATAATAAGCCCTAAGCCCACTAGCCCCCGAGCCTTAATGCGGGCACGGGTGGCCGAATTAAGGATCGATATCCGTAGTAAAATCACAGATTATGTGTAATGACTCTATGTATCTAAGTACTTTACGTCATTAATGCTCGGATCCGCATTGTACAAAACTTTGTTGACCGACCATCGGCTTCCACCTCCTCGGCCAGTAGCTGAGGAGTGTTTGGCCTACTTTATAAAGCCTTTATGAGGGCAAAGATTTATGACAAACAAGGCAATCTGGCCACACGGTTTTATAAACAAAGGTACGCAGAGAGATATGTTATATTACTGTTTAACAGAAGAAATGTCTTCCAAAGAAAATAGTCCCGCTATAGGTTCCTTTCTTTGGGTTGTCATGCTAAGCATGATCATGAAACCTCAGCTCCAATGTAAGAGCAAAATATCGAGGATTTTGTTTGGGAGGCCAGTTAATAGCCCCCGGTAGTGTTCGGCGACAGTCGAGGTCAAGCCGTAAACACTTCGGCCATTGTTATGAGTGGCCTGTCATTTAACACAGTCATTGGATCGCTGACCAGTTTACGCGTATTGTGACAATCAGTTTTCGGCTTTCTCCAATGAGTTGCTTAACCATGTGAGCTGGAAGCACAATCGCAGTGGTTCTCCCTTTGCACGCCTAGCCAAACAAAACGAAACGTAGGAAGCAAGTGCAGGATCCGAGCAACCTAACTATTGACCGAAGACACAATTCGAAACCGGTGCATATATAGCAATATCTGAGAATGTTTTTGCCGAATCCCTAAAGGTGTCTAGCGTTGCACTATGAGACTAAAGCTGGAAAAGCACAAATAGTTTAATAGTGCCAAAAAGCTTGGAAAACCAAGAAACGTCAGTAAAAACATGATGTCCGAACAATATCAAGTGTTCGGTGCCAATCTGAAAGTTGGTCTTAGAAAAAAGAAGTGCTTTTGTTGTGCTTTAACATGATACATCCTATCTCAAGACTTCGAGCGGGTCAGCCTACGGCTTCAACCTCCTATCCCGAGGGCGGAGTACTTCTCATCAGGCCAGTTTAGCAAACTAAACTCTAGCAGCTTTGAGAGAGAAATTAGGCTCCCCGGCTAGTGACCGCACACTCGTGTCAAAAAAAGGAGTGATAAATAATAATAATAATAAAACTTTGCAATGACTAAGAAGAAGAACACTTATTATAAAACGGTTCAAATAAACTTAAGAGCCCCCAAGTGACTTGGGTAGAAGAATGATTGCATGTACCGAAGTACTTATATCATATCTATGTTCAACCGAACTTTAAACGCGTCTTAACCGACCGTCAGCTTCTCCCTCTTCGGTCAAGGACCGAAAAGTGTTATGTACTCCATCGGTGGAGAATATCGACGGTGTTTCCAATAACCAAGCAATCAGGCCATAAGGCTATAACAGACAAAGCGCGCTCAGGGAACTTATACTATATTACCGTGAAGTGTAAGAAGCATCTTCGAAGAAAATAGTACCCCCACCGATACCTTTATTCAGTGCTCATTGTTATTATGAGACTTGTGCAATAGATTTTTTGTACTCATGAGTTCCGTTGTGTGCCGGCCATCATTGAAAACTATAAGAGCGCTAGCTTTCGGCTTCACCCAGTCTGAGGTCCGGCTCAGGCGACCCGATCGTGACAATCGCAGAGGTGCTCCCTTTACTCCCCAGACGAACAATCGGGAACGTAGGGGTAAACACAAGAGCGAGGCAACCCATCTTGCAAATCGCTTAAGTCAATATTGTGCATATTGTGGCATAATACACGAACAAGGAACGAAGCCGTACAAGTATAATCATATGCAAGTGGAAAAGCTTCATGAAGGAAGCCCCCAAATGAATTGGGTATTTGAATTTATGCGTCACAAACAAAGTTTGGACACGGAAATTTTTCACAAGCAACTTTTTTCCAAAAAAGTATAATGCTTGGTCGAACCGAACACAAGTTAGAAATAAAGATTTGAGCATGAAAGCGACTTAGCTGTTTAATGTGTTCGATATTGATGATACGGTCCGAGCTTGATGCGGGACAAGGTTCCATCCCCGAAGCAACATCGACATTCTTCTCCAACATCAGAACTGCTGCCCCATGAGAAGCCCTCCCACCTAGCCCTCCCACCTTTGCGTCGGTGGCCACTCCGGCCCCGGCGGCCACAAGCCCTACTAGTCGCCGCTCCGGCGCTGGTAGCCACCCCCTCCTTCGTGATGGCTCCATTTGCCCTTAACTTTGATCGTGGGAAGAAGTTTCAAGCAGATATGAAGGCCAAGTTTGGGCACCCGGTGGTCTTCTCCCCGGGCTTTCGTCAAAAGGAATTCACCTTGGTGGTTTCATTTCATCGTGCCTCCTTTAGGCTCAATGTGCACATGTTTGGGGGCTATGCCCAAGGTTTCCGTGTTCGTCTCTTGAAAGATATATCTTTCAAGTTCTCGGTGGCCTCAAAAGCGGTGGGTTTTGAGATCTACAATGCTAGTAATATTGTTGAGAAGGATTTTGATGTGGGTTTCAATCTTTGGAATTTTGGGGGCCCGAATTGGCAACGAGAAGAAGCTCTATATTATGCTGAACTTGATAAAGAATGGACTCTAGTGGGTAGATCTGGCAAAGCCATTGTCCCTCACTCCGGCGATCACCGGAGTTATTCTGCGGTGGTCCGGGACGGCCGATCAGTTTTCGAACGATTATCGGGACCCATTCAAGATGGCTCTAACCAAGGTATTAACGACACTTCATTGCATGTCAATCCTGGCCATAACAGGCCCCAAATGGAGCGTCAGGTCATGCAACATTCTTTTGCACGTAACCACGTGGTTTGCCATGCATGCGAGGCCAACGGTCACATGGCTCGTTTTTGCACCACCCCAAACCTTCCTGGGCTTTGGCCGTTTATCCACTTTGACTCTTTCCCGAGCCCACCAGCAGAGGCTTGGGCCGAAGGGGTTGTGGAGTCTTGGTTCCGCTGTATTGGGCCGGCGCCACAGACTCGGCAGGTGCCTTCATTTAAGGAGTTGGTCAAGGATTTTTTTCCCAAACTTTCAGCCGAGACCGTTGCTTGCCTCCTCGCCTTCCACTTCACTTTCCTTCTCTGCCACCAACTCTGCTTCTGCCTCGACAAGTTCGCCTCCGCCACCATTGCTGTCAGACAGAGCTTTGGTCACCACCTCACCGGAGCCTTTGCCTATGGCCAACATTCCCATAGACCCCCAACCTTTCGTTCCTCATGGCTTTCAGATTCAGGTGATTGCTGGCCGCGATGGGGTTTCTCGCGCGATTGTTCCTCATCGTCCGAGACGGCACGAAGACTGGGAGATTGCCACTATCCACCCGCATCCAGACGAGGTATTTTTCCCAAATGTGCGTGAGGTTTTGGAAGAGTTTCTTGATTTTAGAGAAATCCAACCCTATCCTTTTGGAGAGGCCTATGTCAGGTTCACGCACGTCAGAGACAGAGATAGGCTTATTCAGCAAGGTCCGCATGCGTTTGGTGATGTCTTTATTTCATTTACTAAGCACAATCAAGGAAGAAATTGGCGTAGGGTACATTTCAACAGAACTTGTTGGTTGCTGTTTGTGGGAGTTCCATTTGATTTCTGTAATACTGAAGATATTGCTTCTGCGATTTCTAAGTGGGGCAAGATCATCAGTTGGGAGAAAGAAGATGCTTTGAAGGGTAAGATTTTGGTCAAGGCTAGAGTTACTGAACTTGGTGATATCCCTAAGAGTATTAGATGGTCTGAAGGGGAACTATTTAAGGAGGAGTCTTGGACCTGCTCTATTGAGGTACTCCTTGAGGAAATGATGGGGGGTGGACCTACAGATGAGGATCCTTTTCCACCTAAGGGGGTGGACCCTCACCCTGTGCCACAACATGCAAATGACTTTCCAGGGTTTCCACCACTGCCTAACCATAACAATCAAGCTCCTAATGAAGATTGGGATGATTGGGAAGAGCAGGATGAGCAACAGGATCATTGGGCTTTCCCACAGCCAGCACCTGTCCCTCGTCAACAGCATCAAGTTGAAATTCCTGCCTTAGCTGCAGAAGGAGCTCCTAACAGCAGCATTACTACCATAGTTTCACTGTCTGATGGCCTGCTTTCTCTGACTCACTCTGCTAGTGAGGAGGTCAACCAAAGGGCTCAGGCTCCCCCCATTGGTCAAGGGCTCCTGAACATTGCATTAGCTTATGATGCAGTTGAAGAAGATGAGAATTTTCAAAATATTCAGCACAATGTTGCAGAACCACAGAATGACAACTTGGTGCCTACTGAACAGATTCTGCATGTGGCTCCTGTAGCACAGCAACACCCACAGTCAGAGGGTGTTGTGATGCCAGTTCCCACTCCAGGAACCTCCTCTGTCAGAGATCTTGAAGCTCCTGGTTCCTCTTTGCCCACTATTCAACAAGACAAACAGACTGAGATTTTGAAGGAAGTACCTGCTACTGGAAATTGTACTGTGCCCCTGGAAGTTGTTGCTAATGCAACTGTGGCAGACTCTTTTCCTTCACATCAACCAGATATTAAGGGCAAGGTAGATGTTCCAGTACCCCCTGTGGTTCCCCATCTGCAGCAAACCCTAAAGGTAACTATGGGTCCTTCTCATTACCAGGTTCTCCTTCCTTGCTTACCTTGCATACATTGGCCCAAGATCATGCTTTACAAATCATTGATGGTTCTCATTTGATATCTGAAGAAGGACTGGATTTATGGATTCATCACTTTGCAACAACAACACAAGGAGCTACTCCAACTTTCAAAATTGAAATACCAGTAAGTTGGTTTAACTTCATAATTCACTTACTGTTGACACCTGACAAGTTTGGATGGACCATGCATTTGCTAAAGTCTGATGTCTGGAAATTTTTGACAGCTAATTGTGCTCATGAGGACACTTTGCTTTTTCACATTCCTGATGAATGTGCAACTTCTCAGGCACCTGCATGTAAGGATTTCATCCTAGGGCTAGGCAAAGAAAATGAGGGTATTAGCCCTGCTGCACATTCTTCCACTGGGGCTAGCAGTCCTCTTCAGCAGGTGTCACCAAGTAATGCCCTGCCCCTTGGAGAGGCCATATCAAGGAAAAGGAGGGAGAAGGAACCTATGTAGAAACTGAGGTAAGAAGAAGTGATAGGATTAAAAAGGACAACAATGAATATAGGAGGAAGTCTTGTGTCACTCAGTCTTGTTTACCATGTAATGTTATACCTCCAATTATTCACAATTCAGTGGTTAAAAACCTGTCTAAATCTTTCTGCAAGGTTGCTGAGGAAGAGATTCAGGAGAAGTTGACCAAGAAGCCCAAGAAAAAGGGACAGGATGATGTGGCTAAGGTGTCCAAGGCCACAGCAGAAGCAGCAAATTTCAGGCCTGTGTGATGATGTGCCTGCAACATCAGTTTATGATAGGTAGCAGAAGGAACTGCTACTCTCTTTTGGGAACTACTTGTCCTATGTATGCAGTCAAATGTAATGCTTACAACTGTTGCACTATGCTTGTTTGCCCTGGTAGGCACCTTTTGTATGCTCCATGTACTCTGTTGCTGTGTCGGCTCTGGTATTTCCTTGTGGTTAAGACTACTATTCTCTCTGATGCTATGGAAGCCTCTGGCCATCATATGTGGTTGCACTGGTTCACCTACTCTTCTGCTTATGTCTCCTGCTGGAATGTGTTATCTTGCTTTCAGTGTTCTGTCCTTTTGGTGGATCCCGATACTTTTGTGGCCTGGAATAGTCATCAGGGGATGGACCTTGCTGACTACAATAACATCAATTTGATTGTTAATGAATAACAATAAAACATGGAATATCTTAAACTGGAATGTGAGGCGCATTAATTCCATAGATAAGTGGTTGGCTATTAGGCAAAAAGTGGAAGAAAGTGCTGCGTGAATTGTTTGTCTTCAGGAAACTAAGAGAGAAATATTTGACCTATCCTATATTCATAAAGTTTGTCCTCCTAGGTTCAATAAATTTGAGTACTTACCTTCCATTGGGGCATCAGGTGGAATTCTCACTGTTTGGAATGGGGCTCTATTCTCTGGGGAGCTAATGTTTCAAAACAAATTCTCATTATCTATTCAGTTCACATGCAGGACACCCACCAAAAGTTGGGTCCTCACAAACATCTATGGTCCTTGCAATAATGAAGATAAAACTGAGTTCATTGATTGGTTTGGCAACATTCACATGCCTAGTGATATAGATTGGGTTATTATGGGGGATTTTAATTTCATCAGAACCCTTGAAGACAGAAACAAACCTGGAGGGGATGTAAATTAAATGCTCATGTTTAATGAGGCAATAAGTGAACTTGGACTGATAATTACCCCTTAAAGGCAGACAGTTTAGCTGGAGTAACATGCAGGACAACCCACCGCTGGAGAAATTAGATTGGTTTTTTACCTCTGTAGCTTGGATGACCAGCTATCCTGATAACTTGGCTCCTCCCATGGCTAAACCAATTTCTGATCACCTACCTTGCATGATTAAAATTGGCACAAATATCCCAAAGTCTAGAGTGTTCAGGTTTGAGAACTACTGGCTCAATCATAGTTCTTTTAAACAGGTGGTTCAGAATGCTTGGGCTATTCCAGTAGGTCATTCAGACTATGCTAAGAAGATTATTGCAAAATTCAAGAATGTCAGAAGAGCTCTAAAGCTGTGGGCCAAAAATCTTGCTTGCCATAAGAAGCAAATTGCATATCTAAATGACTATATATTTCTCTGGGATATGATTGAGGAATTCAAGGACCTTACTCTATTTGAAAATAATTGCAGGACCTTGCTCAAGTAGTATCTATTAACTGTGCTCAATGATCAGAAGATTTATTGGAAATAGAGAGGGAAAATTAAAGGAGTCAAATTTGGAGATGAAATCACAAAATTCTTCCACACTAAAGCCTCCATTAATCATAGGCACAATAAGATTGCTATGCTACTGAACAAGGATCAAGTTGAAGTAACAGATCATGATGGAAAGGCTGCAATCCTCTGGGAGGCTTTTAAAAATAGATTGGGACAATCTAATGGACACTCAATACACTTTAACCTTAATGATCTTTATGAAAACACAATGGACCCACAAATCTTCATTGATCTAGAACAGCCTTTCTCCCAAGAGGAAGTTGAGGAAGTGGTGAACAACCTACCTACTGATAAGTCCCCGGGGCCAGATGGATTCAATAATGAGTTTATTAAGAGTTGTTGGGATATTATTAAAGCTGGTGTCTTTGAACTTATATTAGCATTCCATGCTGGGAATGTTAATCTTGAAAGCATTAACTCCTCTTTCATCACCCTAGTGCCCAAAATAGAAGTGCCACTTTCTCCTAATGACTTCACACCAATCTCTTTACTAAATGGAGTGCTCAAAATCATTACAAAACTGTTGGCAAATAGACTACAAAGAGTTATTCTACAGTTGGTGCATATTAATCAATATGGCTTTCTCAAGGATAGAGTGATCCAGGGCTGTCTTGGTTGGGCATATGAATACATTCACTAGTGTCATAAATCTAAGGAAGAAATCTTAGTAATAAAACTGGATTTTGAGAATGCATTTGATACAATTGAGCATGATGCAATCATTGATATTTTTAGAGCTAAAGGATTTGGAGAGAAGTGGATTTCCTGGATGGAAGCTCTGTTCACAACTGCATCCTCCTCTGTATTACTAAATGGAGTTCCTGGGAAAAGAATTTATATAAAGAGGGGAGTAAGACAAGGAGACCCTTATTCTCCTTTAATCTTTGTGATGGCTGCTGATTTGCTACAATCCATTCTTAATAAAGCCATGAGATTAAACCTGATCACTGCTCCACTTCAAGTAAACTCATGCCCCCACTTCCCAATTGTGCAATATGCAGATGACACCTGACTAGTTATGCAAGCTGATTCTAGGCAGTTATTCTGCTTAAAAGCACTCCTGAATACTTTTGCCACAGCAACTGGACTAAAAGTTAATTATGGGAAGTCCATCATGGTACCTTGAATATTGCTGAAGACAGGGTAGAAATTTTTACAAACACCTTGCAGTGTGCTAGAGGACAATTCCCATTTACCTACCTTGGCATGCCCCTGGGAATACACAAACCAAGTGTGGAACAATGTCTCCCCCTAGTTAACAGGATTGCAAAAAGAGTGGCTGGTATCTCTATCTTCATGACCCAAGCTGGAAAATTACTGTTGGTCAAGTCAGTCATGACATCTTTATCAGTCTTCTTCATGTGTTCTTTGGACATTCCTGTTACTATAAAAAAGTAGATCATTAAGTACTTGAGGCACTGTCTTTGGAAAGGGCCTGATATGGAGGACAAAAGGCCTGCCTTGGTGGCATGGACTACAGTATGCAGACCAAAAGACCAGGGAGGCTTAGGGGTTCTAGACATCTTTACTCATAATAAAACCCTGCTCATGAAAAATCTTCACAAATTTTTCAACAGACATGATATTCCCTGGGTCAACTTGATTTGGGAAACATACTATAGTGATGGAAAGCTACCAGGGGACAACATGATTGGATCATTCTGGTGGAAGTCCAACTTAGCCCTCATTGATCAGTACAAGGCTATTGTAATATGTAATGTGGGTGATGGTGTCAGTGCTTTCTTTTGGGATGATCTATGGAGCCAAGCTATACTGAAACATCAATTTCCTCACTTGTTCTCTTTTGTTAGAAACCCACAGCTGAATATTCAACAAGTATTGCAAACTGAATACCTGCAGGATTTATTCTTCCTCCCCTTAACAACTGAGGCCTATGAGGAATTCTTACAAATGGAAGACATTTGTATAGCCATGAGACAATCTGAGCATTTAGACTCTTTGGACACATGGAGCTACATTTGGGGGACAGAACACTATTCCTCCATCAAAGCATATAAAGTCTTAATTGGTCACAAATAGACTCCCCCACACTTCAACTGGATCTGGCAGATTTCATGCCAACCAAAGCATAAAGTCTTCTTCTGGCAACTTCTTCATGATCGAGTCAACACCAGAAACTTACTTAGAAGGAAGAATTTTGTGTTGGAGGAGTACAACTGTGCTGTGGGAGGCTGTCAACAAGAAGAAACACTGCACCACCTCTTTTGGGGCTGTCCATTTGTTCAACAATGCCGGGACTTCATTTGCCCAACAAGAGCTCCAAACCTATCTGTGTTAGAAGCATTCCAAGACCTCAAAGAAAAGCTAAGGTACCCATTCCACATGGAGATAATCATTCTAGGAGCATGGGCCATTTGGATAACCAGAAACAATAAGATCTTTGAAAATATTGCACCATCATTCCAAGGGTGCAAGTTCATATTTCTGGAGGAACTGAAGCTTCTCAAATATAGAATGAGGAAGAAGCATGAGAGGCAATTTGCAGATTGGCTTGACAACTTGTTGTAATTCCTTGCTCTTAGGATAGTTGGTAGTCTAGGTTTTTTTTCTATTTCCTTTCTTTTCTTTCTTTTTTGTTTTCCTAGGTTTTAGTTTTTCTAGTCCTCTTCTTCCTTAGGCTTACCTCAAGCCTTTCAGGCTGCTTTGTTTCTCTGCTTTTTTATTTAATAAAAATTGCAGTGGGGTTTTACCCTACTGTTTATAGTCAAAAAAAAGGTTCCATCCCCCAAGCCGGTCCCGAGGTGGCGGAGCGGAGAGCTCGACACGCCGAAGTGGTGACATAGCACGGTCAATGCAGACCGGCAGAGTGACGCCGAAGTCCCCGGATCATTTTCCTGTGCACAAAAAATAGTGCAAACCAGAGATAATAGTAATAATGATAATTAAAAAAATCATTGCATAATAAATAATTTATGCAAAGTGAGTAATAAAAGAAATATGGCCTGGCGCCGAAGTCAATGTCGATGCAAGGCGTCGGCGTGATGCGGTAAAGGCGTGGCAAAGCCTGAATTCACAGGTCGGTCCGAGCTCCGGATGCGGCGTTCGCCGGACTATGTACGGAAACTGACCGAACCACCATGCGACTGTCGTTAATGCGGCCACCATTTGATAGACCCGTGTACATATGATGGACAAACCAGAGTAATAATTCCTTGGGAAAAATGAACCCAAACAAGCAAAAAATACTGGGATTAATAGCACCTGGTTTATTTGTTGTAGCAATCCGAAGGAAGGTGATTCCCAAAATTGGGACTCGATCTGCACACCCATTGCCTGATGGGTGATAAAATGATGGCATGGCATTGCTGGCAAAGGTTGGCTCGCCGAGGCAAAGCCCTCGGTCCAGCTAACATGACGGAGCTGGTCGGCTAGTAACGCCGAAGTGTCTGGAGTAGGTTGATGAAGAGATGGTGAAGCCCCCGGTCCAGCCAAGATGTCGAAGCCTCGATGTTAGCCGATGAGTCGAAGTAGGTCGGCATGATGGACACCAGCTTGAAGAATCAATAGTGCGGCCCTACCGATGCAGGTCGTGACGTGGTCGATGCCGGCTTGATGAAGCGATCGTGCGACGATGCCAGTATGACCGCTCCATGTAATCCGTGGGGCGGCGATGTTGGTGATGATTTATCCTTTGCGATGCCGGACTCTTGTTCGGCTTGCTGAGATGATGATCCGAAGAAATTGAGCTCGGCTCAACAAAGTGACGACGTGTCTAGCGCAGGTCGGCAGCCGTGGAGCAATATTGCCGGACTAGTTTGATACCAGCATGATGTTGAAGATCATGTTCAAAAGATCTTAAAGTTAGTGGGATGTGTTCGGGAACAAAACACAATACCCCATACAAAACTTCCTTCAAAAAGGATGTCCGAAATCCCGTTCATAAAAAAGACGAACTCGGGTCGGATTCGTTTTCGCGCAGAAAACAGATCCGAAAAGTGATGCACTAATTGGAAGGTTCCCGGAGTTTGGACAATCGAATCGAGCTGAAATTTTGAGAGGTGGTAGATATGGGAATTACGCAGCCGATCAACAGTTGGATCTTCCAAAGAACGTCCGAGCTAGAAGCTAGACACCACGCCCTAAACCCGTCCAGATTTGACAGGGCTCCGGTATATCGTGGATTGCTAGAGATTCCTCCATCGGAACTCGACGAAATTTTCCAGGGTTGTTGTAGACTCAATTCCGCACAATTCCACCAAAGCGATCGTTAAAGCGATACTCGAGTTGGTGGTGGCGGCAGATACGAGTTCGCTGTCCAGAAAAACAGCATGGTCGCTTGAGGGCAATGTTGACGTTGAGCCCCCGAGCTTCATGGATGATTCCTCCATGATCTTGATAGAGATCAGAGTTGATGTTTGATGAAGGCCCTCGTCCGAACATGGTGTTCCGAACACGGGGCGCAGTTCTTGGTCAAACCAAGGTGACCAGTCGAGCTGGTGATGAAGATGCCGAAGTCGCAGTTGATCTGTAGGCGACCCATCGATCCTTTTGTCGATCACACAGCGGAACTCTCAATGAAAGCACCAATGTCGGTGTCAAAACCGGCGGATCTCGGGTAGGGGGTCCCGAACTGTGCGTCTAGGCCGGATGGTAACAGGAGGTAGGGGACACAATGTTTTACCCAGGTTCGGGCCCTCTTGATGGAGGTAAAACCCTACGTCCTGCTTGATTAATATTGATGATATGGGTAGTACAAGAGTAGATCTACCACGAGATCGGAGAGGCTAAACCCTAGAAGCTAGCCTATGGTATGATTGTATGTATATGATCTATCGACTAGCCTGGCCTCGGTTTATATAATGCACCAGAGGCCTAGGATAACAAGAGTCCTAGCCGAATACGCCGGTGGGGAGGAGTCCTTGTATTGATCACCAAGTCTTGTGGAATCTTCCTTGTATGCGGAAGCTGTCCGAACTAGCCCATGAGTATACGACCATGGGGGTCCTCAGCCCAATCTAACAGATCGGGAGATGACGTGGTGAGTACCCCCTAGTCCAGGACACCGTCAAAAACCAATCACCTTCGACCATCAGTATTACTCTAGAAGTATCCGGAACGCAGGCTGGACTGCCTTGGTATTAGATCCAATAATCGGCGGACTCCATTTTACAAATGTCCTGATGGACGGCGGTAGTGGTCTAAACCTGTTATACTAGGACACAATCCGCAGCATGGGGATAGACCCAATAAAAATTCGCCATAGAAAAACCTCCTTTCAAGGGGTAACGCCAGGCCCGGATGCCCGTTGCATGGGTTCTCTCCGGCTAGAATTTATGTTCGGCTCCCCCGATAACTTCCGTTGCGAACAACTAACTTTCCACATCGCCCCATTCTCAAGTAGCTATCAAGCACTGCTGGGACGCGAAGCTTTCACCCGCTTTAACGCAATACCGCATTATTCATCTCTTACGCTTAAGATGCCCGGTCCACGAGGCATCATCTCATTAAAGGGAAAACATTGAGTGTTCCTCCCGCGTGGAAAACAGTGCGGCTGCTTTGACAGCCCCACAATAAAGCGGCTTCACCAGCCAAAGCATCTAAACAGGTCGTCAAGAGCATGGACACGGCTAGACAAGTCTGGCATAAACATACAATTGATAAAGGCTTAATAGCCGTATACCCCTATACTAGGGGCTCCGCGCATATAAAACAAGAGACAATAAAGCTCAATTTTACCCATTTCGATTCATACTTTGTTTATTTAGTATAACTGATGTTCGACGCGATCTTTCTTTAACTAAGTTCCTCTCTTTTACAGATGAACACGGTGCTACGCCCGTCCAGGATATTGCACAACGGAGACACAGGCGCAGACGTGCAGCAGGGACTCGTTCCAAGGATTCTTTTCAGATTAAGACCCTGCGTAAACCTTTTTTACTGTCTCTTGTTGATACACATCCCCTGGTTTCTTGGTATAACCAAGGAGGAGGCTGGCGTTTTGGCATGTGGCCACGTCAGAGTTTTGCATGTACCTGGACACTAGGGGCTTATTACTAAGGGCGTTATCCCGCCCGCCCTCATAAAGACCGAATACCTTAGGGAGTGTTCGGCGTCGCGAGTTTGGCCTTATATGCATCAGCTCCGAATCATGTCTTTGGTCAAATGTTGGGTTTGCCCGACTCTTGTGTTTTGCTGCCTTACATTCCACTCAATCGGCTAAGGCGGCACCAGGAGAACTACTGCGATTGTGCCCCGGTTCGGCTAGGCGAGCACCTCAGTAGAGAAAGCCGAAAACTGTCTGTCATGATATAGCATGAGACTGGTCAACCACTCGATGACATACCGGAATCTTTAGGATTCCTCCGCATTAACGAAGGGCCGTTTCCCGGCTAGGTACATACGCGCCCCGAGTTCGGGCGAGCGCAGGCGCCACCAAGGGCTATATAAGTAGCCTCAATGTCAAGCTCCTATGGCTAAGTGAAAGTGATAAAGCATCATAGTCCGATTGCCTAGTTCGCTGCGCTATCACCTCCTTTGTTGGACCAAGACGTTGGATCAAGTGTGAAAATGCGCCTTCTGCGAACACCCCCGCATTATGTGCGTGGGGGCTGAAGCCGACGACTGCCATCTTTCAGATTATATATACATATATGTTAAACGGCCGCACATGAGGTATCATAATACTTGCAGGCACAAGTATAAAAAGCTTCTAAAATTTATCAAAATATTGTTTTACAATAGTACATGCTATTCGAATATAGTATCCTTCAAGCACTGCGTCTCTATTAAACGAGCGCCTTGCGGAACTTCCTGAAAATAGCGCTCGGCAGGTACTCGGCTTCCATCCGAGTCTGGGGATGCAACAGAGGGGGCTTCCATTTCCGCCCAGTATGTCTTGACATGGGCAAGAGCCATCCGCGCACCCTCTATGCATGCTGACCTCTTCATCGCATTGATATGCGGCGCCGCACCAAGGAACTGCTGCACCAAGTTGAAATAACTTTTCGGCTCTGGTCTCTCTGGCCACAGATGACTCACGACATACTTCATGGCGAGTCTGGACAACCTATTTAGCTCGGCCCATTCGGCCAAACGATCGGCTAATGACAGTGGACACTCTGGATTGTGGAACTGCGACCAGAAGAGCTTTTCCACTTCGCGATCTTCTTGATCTCGGAAGTGCTCGGCCGCATCTGCGGCACTCGTTGCTAAATCCAGATAGGTGTCCGCCGTACTCCACATCTGGTCTAACGGAGCATGTTTAGGATCACAGAACTTCCTTCGAAGCATAAAGGGCTTTCCAGCCGCGATTTCTCCGGCCTGATGCAGCTCCTCCTTCACAGCTCTCATCACAGAGCAAGCATCCTTGGCATCGGCAACGGCCTTCTTCAGGTCCGTCTGTTCTGCCCGATCTTCCTTTTCAAGAAGCTTACAACGGTCAGCAGCGTTCTTCAGCTTCACGGCCATCTTGGCCATTTCCTTCTTGCTTCGGCAGTGAGCAGCCTGTTTGGCTTTCAGCTCTTCAATTGCATTTCCGGCAGCCGCATCACTTTTCCTGGCTTGCTCCCTGGCTCGGGCAAGTTCCGCCCGAAGATCCTCCATGGCAGCAGCACCATCTGCATGAAGCACACACATTGTAAGATACTAGCATAAAGCTCCTCTTACCAGGCGCCGCCGAAGGAATTACATACCTTGTGCCTCGTCAAGCTGCTTGTTGACAAGCGCGGTGTCGGCATCTACCACGTCAAGTTGCCGCTTCAGCTCGGCAAATCCATCAGTCCGGCTGGCCACCAGACACTTCGCCACCTACGTATAAAGGCGGGATATTAGACCTGGGATTATGATCCTCTGTGCGCTGTCACTTTTGACAACACACAGAGTCTCAGGGGCTACTATCTACACAGGGCGCATCTTATTTATGCGCAACTTTCCAAAAAGGGTACATTATTTCGCGTACCTCAAAACCTATCAGTAAACTCTTGACGACCTCGTGCAAACCGCTCTTCGCGGATGAAATCCTCTCAATCACCGTACCCATCAATGCACGGTGCTCCTCTGAGATAGATGCTCGCCATAGAAGATCCTTCAGCTCCTCCGACCGTGCACCAGACGACGCCGGACTCGTCCAATGGCCCTTTTCGAAGGTCGGACACGGAGGGCTTTGGGGGGCCATATGACTACCTTTCGGCCCCGCCGGATTCGGAGAAACCCTCCGCGACGATACCTTAGGGTCGCCCGCCTCGCAAGGCGGTACGGCAGGGGGTGGCATTCCGCTCTCCATCATCTCCAGAAGAAGATCCCCCGAAGACGAGCTCTGGTGAGAAGGGCTAAGGTCCAAGCTACAAGGTAAATTTTTGATTACTTTTCTCAGATATAATGCAGGGATTTCTCTCGTTTCTTAAAAAGAAAACTCCTCTCTACTTATGGCTCGATGGAGGGCTGATCCCCTTGAGGGCATAATTCGGCCGAAGTATCCCCCAGCGTAGGACCCTATGGCGAAGATTTCTTCCCCTGCTTTAAGGCCATGGTCTCCGGGTCTTCAGAGGCGGTCCTCTTCTTCCCCTGAGGACAGGAATTTTCGATTCCTCCCTTCCGGACAACCTCCTTTGAGGAGGCTGTAGCTCCCTTGTCCCCTCCCTCGCTTCCCTTTGAAGGCACAACCTCCAACATCCTAACTAGCACGGGACCCGGTGTGGTCTTGGGGAGGGGGGCCGGACACCTGATTAGCTTTGCTTTCGCTATCCACTCCTGTTTAAAGGACAACTCTTTTAGGGGCAATTTTATGATAAATATACGGATAGCGAGTCCGGGCACAAGGCTACTTACTTGAGTATCCGCATGATTGCAACTCAGACATGCGTCCTCCGTAGAATCCGGACACACTACTTGTGGTCCGAAGAACAATTTGTACATCTCCACGGGCGTCATGCCAAGAAAATGTTGGAGAACTCGTGGTCCCTCCGGGTTGAACTCCCACAGGCGGAGGGGGCGACGTTTGCAGGGCAGAACTCGGCGAATTAACATAACCTGCATCACCATGACCATACTGATGTCTCTTTCTAGGAGATCTCGGATGTGGCCCTGCAACAGGGGCACGTCCTTTGCCGGCCCCCAGTCCAACCCCGTATTGACCCATGACGCCAGTCGTGGCAGGGGACCCGAGCGAAAGGCAGGTGGCGCCACCCACTTAGGGGCCCTGGGAGCGGTAATATAAAACCACTCTCACTGCCATAAGCTGGACTCCTCTTGAAAAGAGCCCTCGGGCCATGGAGTACCAGCATTCTTGCTTATAAAAGCACCTCCGCACTCCGCATGGCGTCCCTCGGTCATCTTCGGCTCTACTTTGAAGGTCTTGAGCCATAGTCCGAAGTGAGGAGTGATACAGAGGAAGGCTTCACACACGACGATGAATGAGGAAATATGGAGGATGGACTCCGGGGCTAAGTCATGAAATTCCAGCCCATAATAATACATGAGCCCCCTCACGAAGGGATCCGTCGGAAAGCCTAGCCCCCGAAGGAAGTGAGACATGAACACCACACTCTCACCAGGCTTGGGAGTGGGAATGACCTGCCCTTGAGCAGGCAGCCTATGTGAGATTTCGCCAGTCAAGAACCTGGCCTCTCTCAACTTCAGCACGTCCTCCTCCGTGACGGAGGAAGGCATCCATCGGCCTCGAAGGTCGGAACCGGACATTGTCGAAGGTCCGAAGCGCCTGAAATCTGGAGCCATGGGTGTTGGAACTCGAGGCGAAGGGCGAACTCGTTTGAGATTGAAAGAAAGGAGTAAGGCCTTGGTCTCTTTATAAGAGGTTGAATACCAAGGGCCTTCCCCGTGACCGTTTGGGACTCGCCTTTGATCGAGAAAATATACCAACGGGTATGGTTGGGTTACCCATGCCCGTGTTGATGAGAATCCCAGAATAAGGGGACACAATCTCTGCTTTAACAAGACGTGCCAAGGAAACCACCTCGCTAAACGCGCTAAGGTGGGACAATAAAACGATTCGAATAAAGACTTGGCCGTGGTGTGATGTCACGCCACGGAATACGTCAGCAGATTAGATTTGTGTAAATATTATTCTCTCTATGGCAATATGTGGAAACTTATTTTGCAAAGCCGGACACTACCTTTGTGTTCAAAATCTTCTATGAAGTACTTGGAGGAGGAACCCGCCTTGCAATGCCGAAGACAATCTGCGCGCCGGACTTGTCGTCATTGACGCCTGGTTCAGGGGCTACCGAGGGAGTCCTAGATGAGGGGGTGTCCGGATGGCCAGACTATACCTTCGTCCGGACTCCTGGACTATGAAGATACAAGATTGAAGACTTCGTCCCGTGTCCGAAAGGGACTTTCCTTGGCGTGGAAGGCAAGCTTGGAGATACGGATATGTAGATCTCCTACCATTGTAACCGACTCTGTGTAACCCTAGCCCTCTTCGGTGTCTATATAAACCGGAGAGTTTTAGTCCGTAGGACGAACAATCATACCATAGGCTAGCTTCTAGGGTTTAGCCTCTCTAATCTCGTGGTAGATCTACTCTTGTACTACCCATATCATCAATATTAATCAAGCAGGACGTAGGGTTTTACCTCCATCAAGAGGGCCAGAACCTGGGTAAAACTTCGTGTCCCCTGCCTCATGTTACCATCCGACCTAGACGCATAGTCCAGGACCCCCTACCCAAGATCCGCCGGTTTTGACACCGACACCTAGCAATTTCACTTTCATGTGGGACCGCCGTTGAGCAAACCGACACCCCGCCCGCCACCGGGTTGGAAAAAAGAAACGAGGGGAAGATCTAGTTGTAGCACGGAAGCCAAGAAATTTGGTGTCAGACGGGGCTCGTTGATAGAGTAGGAGCATTCCATACTAGTACTACTCCTACTAGTACCAAGTTTGTACTCCTGATACTATATTACTAGTATTACCACTATACAACTAGTAGGTACGTGCATGGCACAACATCATAGGAACAAAAAACGGGAAGATCCTGTTTTGGGTGATTTATCTTTTTTTCAATCAACGTAGTATGAATAATATGATGTGGGGGGTACCCATGAAGCTTATGTGGCTTGGTTGCATGGCTACGGAAGGTTAGAGAAAAATAAATAGATAATGTGTTTAGAGTGCACTCCACTAAATAGATATATATATACTTTGGATCCATTGCAACGGACCGGCACATCTATATCTATACCCCCTATATAGTGTGTGAAAAACTTTGAAAGTTGGTCGTTGGATGAAGCCAATCCGACGGTACAAATATGGCAAATCCGAGCACTACTGGACGTTGGATATCATCCACCAGATTGTGCCACATGTATAATCTAGAAGACTCCATGGTTGAACTTAATTCATGACCAAGGGCCTCTTTGATTCATAGGATTGCAGAAACACAAGAATAGGGAAAAAGTAGGATTGGAATGGCATGTTCATTGGATCCCTATAGGATTTGAGTTTGTCTGATTGTGTCACATGAAAAACGAAGAATTTCTTTCAAGAGGTTGGAGTGCATGTTAGAGTTCCTGTGAAACGTAGTACAAATGAATCCTTAGGAAAATATTCTACATGATTCAATCCTAAGAATCAAACGACCAACGTAGGAAAAATTCCTAAGGATTCTAATCCTTCAAAGATCCTATGAAAATCCTTTGAATCAAACAGACCCTAACTTTGCCACAACTAAGCTTAGGCAAAGTTATTAGTTCTTCAAAACGAGAGAAACAAGTTGGCAAGCCTAAGGGAATCTTGCCACATTTTTTGTGTGTATGTCATGTGGGGCCTTAGTGTGGCTTGCCTAAGGTGTGGCTTGAATCAAACACTCGCCTAAGTTAATCAAACTTGCCTAACCTTACATTCCACCAGATTTTGCCACATGTTAGAATCCAGAAAGCTCCACATGTAGAAGCATAATGCACAAACCACCAGAATCTCATGCGTGCAATGCACGTGTACCTTACTAGTACTAGTTGGTAGTAGTAAGAAACAAATTCCATTTTTGGCACGAGCTCGTACTGCGGGAGCACCACAAGGCCTGCCGCAGGAGTTACATTTCCCTCTCGGGGCCCACGGGACTGAACTTCAGTGGCTTAGTGGTAGAAACAAGAAACATGATGGTCGCCGTGGTTCAACTTCCATAGACAAGCTGTCATGTCTGCTGACATGTATATCAAAACTAGAGTGTTTATATTTCAAGAATGTGAACAAGTATTATTCTACTACTTTGGATCCATTGCAACGCACGGGCCAGCACATTGGTAGTAGTAGTGTCCATCTCTATCTCTAGAGGCCTTCCCTTGTTCATCCTTTTCTCTCACAAGATAAACTACTCATACAAATGCATCTTGATGTTCCATGGAACGCACGAGGATGTTTCCTTGGGGGTCTCTCCAGCGCGGCGTGGCCGTAGTTGCAAGTTGATGCCCCTTGAGATGCCGACATTGAGGGGCACTCGGATTTCCTCCGATGAGCAGGTAAGATGAGTTTGATCACGTAGTAAATGCATTCTAAAAACTACTTCCGTGCCCATTTCCTAATTCTCCCCCTGCCCACTGTTTCATAGGTTAGGCTCGGTGCGAGTGGAGATTGGCTTGCATATGTACGGGAGGGTACCAACATCAATTTGCACAACATTTACAACGGTGCAACCGTTCCTGTAGAACCTTTGTCCAACATTGGGATCAGCCATGCAACGGACCACCGCATGAATTGGTATGATGGAACCATAGTGAGATTGAATAAGATAGCACGAACCTTGCACATGGTGGCCTAAGGCGGACCATGTTGTCTACGGCCGATTTGTTGTCGTACGAGTAGGAAGACGCTGTGCTCCTTTCTAACTGCATCTTCGCGGTGACAAACCAAGGGACTTATTTTGTACGGGACACATCCTGCGATATACTCCCTCTCTCCCAGTTTATTTGTTTTGAATCTTTTTGTTTTATAAGTTTCAAATTCAAATTTAGAGCTCCCCATCACATGTTGAGATTACAATGTCCATTAAATCGTTGCACGCATGTATAGTAAAGAAACAAATCTCGAGTTTGGCACGAGTTCGTGTTGCGGGAGCAGCACAAGCCCTGGCGCAGGAGTTACATTTCCCTCTCAGGGCCGTCGGGACTGAGCTTCAGCGCCTTACTACACCTACCTTTGAGTCAATAACATGTGGAACCGATAGGTGATTGGTCCACATGTAATGCTCCAGTAGGCAGAGGGGCAGTGGGGCCAAGAGGGGTGAGCCGCATGTCAGGGGACGTGTGGTTTCATGGGTTCAAGCGGCGTCATGGGAATCGTAGGTGGCTGTGGTAGAAACTTGATGCTCGCCGCATTTTAGGTGGCCCACA
This sequence comes from Triticum aestivum, assembly GCF_018294505.1. Lineage (NCBI taxonomy): Eukaryota > Viridiplantae > Streptophyta > Magnoliopsida > Poales > Poaceae > Triticum > Triticum aestivum. The sequence continues at coordinate 365,279,362 of NC_057797.1, read as the reverse complement.
TGTCATGCAAACAAAGGCAGAGGGGCGGTGCGGCCGAGAGGGTGAGGGGCATGTCGGGGGGGGATGGTGCCGTGGGTTGGAGAGGCATCGTGGGAATCGCAAGATGAAACGTGATGGTCGCCGTAGTTGAACTTCCATGGACAAGCTGTCATGTATACGGACACATGCACTACATACCAATCACTGGAAGGAGTAGCAGAGAAAGCTATATATGCGGATAAATAGTTCCTTATAGTCAAGCGGACCCACGCTACTACTCTGTTCCAAAGACATGCACACCATCGAAATAGTCCATCTATATCAATATACACCAAGAGGGAATAAATTTTTTTACAAGAGAGGAAATAGTTCATCCATCCATAATGCCCTTCTGCTGGTGCAGCCTTTTCTTCTTCTTCTTCTTCTTCTTCTTCTTCTTCTTCTTCTTCTTCTTCTTCTTCTTCTTCTTCTTCTTGTCCTTATTCTTCATGTTCTCATTCTCTGTGGGAGATGGCTTCACAACAAACTCTTTGGACGTTGCAGCTATCTCGAAACTCACACGGGCATCGAGGGCAGCATATTTTATCCACTCGTACGTCAAGGGATAATTCTCCCATCCAGAAGGCCTTAATGCCACCGTCTCGTCACCCTTCTGAAGATTTGTACCGAGCACAAAATTTGCTACGTCGAATAGGGATGGTGTCTATTTATCACAAACTTCTACAGGAATTATGATTCTGGTTTGTAGGTCAGCGATGTTATTCAAATCAAGGTTGTATGTCTCCATCTTCTGTTTGTCCCCTTCGATGGCTGCCCCACAGAAGTATACGTCCTCCCGAGACAAGAAATCATGAAGCTCACCTGCTATGGAGGGCGAGTGTATGATGTGGTACACCAAAACATCATCTTCGAAGCACAACTGAAGGACGGCGGCACGCTGGATCTTCCCAGGGGCACGCTCCATGTAATATGCGTCGAGACCGATGACCCTCGTCTCTACCTTTTCGAGGGAGTTGGATACATTGTTGATCCACTGCCGAACAACCCTTGGGTGGACGGTGACGATGGCAACTATGCGCATCGAGCCTTTGACGAGGACATGTTGGACGCTAAAAACCTGCATCTCGATCTCTATCGCCATTTGGAACCGCTGGAACGGAGGGCTATGGTTTGGAGAATTAGGATTAGATGTCTAGTCTAACTGAAGTAGTAGATGATTATTTAAAGAGGTTAAAACAATGTGAATGCAGTGGGGTTTGGATGCAAATGAAGACGATGGGGAGGTGAAGAAGCCGAGGAGAATCGGTTCCCGATGGAGAAGTAAATGGGAGAAGCGGTGTGCAGGCAGTTGATTAGACGGCTAGGTAGACTAAACGAAAAGGCTATGCGGGTAGACTGATGAGTCGTACCTGTTTTGTGTACATGCCCATCCTTCCTGATAGGTGTGACCTATGCAAATAGATAAAAAATGTGTCATAGTTTTTTTTGAGCGCGTGAGTGGGAGACACAACATTCTCTGGTTAAGGAATACTCCCTCAGTTTAGGTGAGTATAAGTCACCTTATGAAAATCAGGTTTTCCCAAAACCTTTAGGCATGGAGCATTAACTTCCTGCTCGATCCCCTCCCAGCCTTGTTAGCCAGCGTTCTCTTCCTCTGCTGAAGCATTCTACCTTTCCATTTCTCCTCTTCTCAAGTGTGGAACGATCTGCATGCCGCCCTTGATGCACCATAACGACCACTGCATGCATCGCGGCAGAGCGTTGATTGGGCATGCATGAGAATTTGGTTCTGCTCGCAATATGGATGATACCTGAACGATGAAGTGAACATGCATGCTAGCACGGGAGACCTATTTATGCTATACAATACTGGAGTACTCATGTACCTACTAGTAGTAGTAGTAGTAGTAGTACAACTGTGGTACACTTGATGGTCAAAATACTATTCATCCGGTCCTCACAGTGGAGTGACAACACCCTGCACCTGACACTAGTCCAGGCGGCGTGTTCAGGTTACCAAAGTCAGCCTCACCCTGTGCATAGTGTAGTCTGTCACCGCTGCTGTACAGCACATTGGCACCTCGCCTCGTCTCCCTCTCCGCTCCCATAGCACCACTCCATCTCCATCTCCTTCTCCGTCTCCATCTCACTATGCCCCCATGTACCGTTGCCTCACTCGCCTCCCCCAGTACCACTATTCCCTCGCTAGCCGCTCTAGCACCAACATCCTTCTCCCCCGTAAATCAAGCCCCCTTCCAAACTCCACCATGGTCGAACGCGAACCGCGCAGCATCCATATGAGCCGCGATTGGAGCAATCTCCCCAGTGACATCCTCGACCTCTATTGTTTGTGTATGGATATGTTGAGCGCCCTGCGGCTAGCTTTATGATCGAGGGACATGCACATGGCCATCGTCGAAGCGAGGCCTAAGCTTTTCAAGACACCCTGCTTGCTGCTATCTGGTCTTGCGAGATTGGCTCACCATGATACGGAGGCGTGCATGATGCCCCTCGACTTCATTCCGATCTCCATTAGCCGAAACTTCTTTGCAGGTATGTAGTGGGTCGCCGTACATCATTTCCCTCGACATCGATCCGATCACCATCGCCCAAAACATCTTGGCAGGTATGTACTGGGTCGGCATGAACTCCCACTGGATGGCTTCCTTCAGAGAAGACGGTAAAAAGTTGGTGCTCGTGAACTTCCAGACCTCCCATGAGATTATCCTTCCTCCATTGGATTATATAGAGTATTACCATCGCGGTCCAAGTCATCTAGATTACTACGTCAGTTGGACAGACCTTGTTTTGCAGAAGATTATGATCTGCCAAGTGCCCACACGACATGCGAATTACGTAGACTTCAAGCTAATTGCCTTGTTCGACCGCGGACTCGCCTATGTTTACGTCGGTGCCTTCTTTAGCTGGAGACAACTCGGCTCGCAGTGGATTATCGTCAAAGCTGATACACACTTCTGTGATGCTATTGAACACAATGGCATCATCTACGCAATCGACAAAGCAGATGGCACCACGTATTGCTGGGACGGCGCGTGTAAGTTGTTTCCTCTCATGTTAATGATGACGCAATGACACTGCTTGAACTTTTTGTGATGATTGGCATATCTCTGTTTGAGCAGAAATTGAGTAGACCTATGGCAATGTATTAGAGACGCATGCGATTGTGACCATGTCATTACAGCCAATTTGTACCCAGAATAATCAAACGGTTAGGAATATATGGATATTATCCTTATTTTACAGTAATATATATACTACTACTAAATATGAGTGTGTATCAATGGCCATGTTAGTTTCCTCATTTTCATGATGTAGAAACATGCACCACACAGTTGGTTTCATCTAACCATACATTAGGGAAGTAAATGTGCATATGGAGAACTCTATATTTGGAAGTAGTGAAATCCTGCAATGCTTACCATGTGTACATACCTATATTCGCCCTTCAGCAATCAATGGCTAGAATAATATCCTCACAAAAAATTTGCCCACAGAACACGAGTATATAACAATGCATGGTCTGTTAGTTACCTTGAAGAATTTGTTTGTGAGGACAGAACATGATTACATAACATGCATGACATGGTAGTTTCCTGTGAAGAATCGATTGCGAGATAACATGAGTATAACCATGCATGGCACTTCTATATTTTCGAACCCAGTATACATTTCCCTGTATTTTCCTCCCAGTTCCAACAGGGACATATCAATGTTGTTTCTTGCATTATCCTACTCATACTCTGAACAATGCTGATCTTACATTAACAATGCCTGTCCTTTTTGATATGATGCAGTGTCCCTACAGTTACTGCCCTTTGTAATCACACCACCTTTGCCAAAAACAGGGAAGCACAACTGGTTCCTCGCTCGATCAGACGACGGCAAAAGACTGATGATCATTCGGACACATGAGCCGGAAAAGTTATATTGCAAAAACCCCACTGTATACAAGCACCGTGTAATACGTGAGTATCCGGACAGTGGCTGTTACGTCTATGAGCAGGATACCAGCTTGTTGGGGCCTTTAGGATTTTTTAGTTGGAGGCGGGTAAACAGCCTTGGTTCACACTCTCTGTTTCTCGGACTCAATTATCCGATTAACCAGGAGATCACCGTTGGCAAGGACCTTGATGGCAGAGAGGCTCTGTTTGCTATGGAAAACTGTGTCTACACGGCGAGCCCTAGGAGTTCGGGAGCAAACTCCCCTGATTGTCAACGATACAGCCTGCAGCCAAAAGAAGGTGAGAATGACAAAGGCATCCGGATTAACTTTGATCCTTGGATGTCTCAATTACGACAGGCAGTGATGTGGTTCGAGCCTTCAGGTTGATAGGTAATTGGGCTGTTGCATCGAAAGGGTGGAGTACTGGTGTCTCCGGATCACTGGTCGCTGAAGCGGGGCTGCAAATTATGATGGTGTTGGATCATCTCTTCGAATGACTTTGTTGTCTTTGCTGCTGGTTCTGGATGGGTAGTTCTTTCTTTTGTTATGCATATTCCTTGTCATTTGGTCATCCTCGTCTATGTCACTCTTACTATGTAATAGTTGCTTCTGTTTAGAATGTCATTCTCGTCTGGATCACGAGAGTCTGAGCGCTGCAGATGGGTGCGTTTTGGTGGTGTAGCAAGACTTCTTATGAACTATCATGTCTTGCTGTTTATGTCAGTAGTAGTCACTAGTCAGTGTTTGAATGTTGTATATATCGTTGTTTCGAACTGTTTATTGTCTCGAACTACTGGTGGGCTAAATGAGGGCATCACCATTCTCCAGTGTTCAGAGTATATCTCCTTTTTTCAAGTTATATAATTTGAGCTCAGTGTCTTTTCGATGATGTACACTTGTTTGGGCCAGTGAGGTGTCGTTGAATATGGGCCGAGTAGTAACGCAATGCCAAACAGGTCAATTATGACTCTCAGGCCGGGCTCTCAAAAGATCCTGAAAAAAAGGCCGGGCTCTCCAAAAAAGAATGAATAAGGACTCTTAGGCCGACATGTGGGCGCCACCGGTGTTTTCGTGCGCTTGCGCGCCGAGAGCATATTGGCGCGTGCTCGAAATTCATGCTACCTTTTCATCCGCAGTCTCCCGCCCCTCCCCCACCTCTGGAATCTCGATTCCTACTCCAGTTCCCCCAAATCCCCCTCCTGTACTCCCTGTACTCAAGCGCACTATCATGTCGCCGGTCAACGCGGATCTCCGAGCCGGAGATCCTGAGGTCCGTCCTGCCTTCGGTCGCTGCGTGCTGTCGCTCAACAGTGGCATGGCGGCGCTTGACGACCAGTTTGCCGGCAAAGTGCTGATGGTAACCATCAACGGCGACCGGCCTCCCGTCTCGCCGGATGACCTTGTCAAAGCTCTTGGCATTGCGCACGGCATCCAAATAAGTGACTTGCTCGTCGAAGTCTGTCCGCCACCGGCTGATTTCTTCGTCAGGTTCCGGACAACTTTCGACTGCAGTCGTGTGTTCGAATCTTCCCGGCGTTTGTTCTGCGATGGCGCGCTGGTGAGCTTTGATCGGTGGCACCCAGGATGGGGCTCGGTGCCCTCTGAGCTTGAGTTTTTAACAAAGCTTACCTTCCACGGCATGCCTCGACGTGCTTGGAACAGCGAGTCCATGAACGAGCTTATCAACGACCTTGGAGGTGAGCTCGTAAGTATGTTTGTTCCTCCAGACAGCTGGGCTCTGACGGTTATGGCATGGATGAAGAAGCCGTCCACCATACCGAAGGTGATTGGTGTTGAGATACCGGTGCAGGAACCGGGGTTGTACTATTCGTCGCCACCAAGGCCGCCGCGGACCACGTTAGGGATGTACCTGTATCGAGTGTTCGTGCATGTCGAAGAAGTGGTCAATCCATAAATCGATGTCCTGCCGCCGCCGCTGGTGCCAGGGTCCGTCGACGACATCCATTACAGGAGTCAACGTCAGACTTTCCCTGTGTTGCTCGGAATGATGGATGGCACAGGGCCTACTCCATCGCGCGGCGGAGGCCACTGCTTCTTTGGGAGAAGAGGCAGGGCTGGCTGCCTGGATGTGCTCTAATTTGAGGTAACAACTGAATCTTGTCAGATACTAGTTAAATCCGAGCTATGGGTGTGAAGCACTGATATGCCAGTACATTTGATTCTGACCTGTTCTAATTTTGTACCTAAACTTTTTTTATAAAGGGTTGTACGTCAACTTAATGTGCTAGGAGAACTTATTCTGTTGTCTGTCTGTTTTCTTTGCACAACATTCAAGATATTTCCCCGTCATTGATAAAGATGATGAACCATTATGTACGACTTCGTTGGTTTCAACATAGCCCTTCCCGTAGCGATCCACTGCTTCCATCCTGATTGTGCCGCCTGCGTGAAATTTTTGTATGCAAGTTCAGTGTGCTATGATGTTCTATATGATTGTGTCAACTATATAAGTTTTTACTGAGCATCAGCAATGCATATGGCTGAAAGATGTATTTACGAGCATCGACCGATGGGTCTCTCTCTCTCTCTCTCTATATATATATATATATATATATATATATATATATCACACACACACACGCACACGCACAAGTGGGACCCGTTGAATTATTTATTTGCTCGTGATATCTTTTAATTAGGTTCCACTGTAATCTAACTTTTTTCTTAAGTTATTAATTGAGCTCAGTGACTTCAAAAAGTTGTGCATAAGCCTTGTTTGGGCCTTTCCGGCGTCGCTGAATGTTTGCTGAGTAACCATGTTAGGTCGTACTATACTACACAGGCCTTTTTCGCTATTTTTTCTTAAATAATACATTTTTTTATTAATTTTCATAAATATTACGCTGGGTAATTTTTTTTCAAAAATAATACACCGTTCGCCCGCTGTAGGCCGACTGGGCCTAGTCGGCCCACAGCAGGCCGATTGGATTCCAGTCGGCCTACAGCTGGCCGACTGGCCCATGTCGGCCCACTGTGGGCCGACTAGAGCTAATTGGCTCATTGTGGGCTAATTGTTTTTGCAAAAGTGTTAATCATGTATTTAAAAAATATGTGCATTGTGACCTCCTCTGCTCGCTGTGGGGCCACTGTTGACTAAAAAATATGTTTTAAAAAGTGTTAATCATGTATTTAAAAATTGTTAAATGTGTGTATAAAAAATGTTCCTTATCTATACAAATTTTTTTAATGTGTGTATAAAAAATAGCTTTTTTTCAACATCAGCAATGCAACTGGGCCGACAGTTGTACACAATATCCGGGTCAACTTGTTATTCTCCGCCCCGCTGGGCTGCAAACTTTCCTAGGAGGTATGCATTAGGCTTAACAAGAAAATGGACTTTAAGAAATAATAAATGGGATATAATTATAATAACTGGACAGTTACTATGCACCAAACACGTAATTAGTTTGAAAAATATATTATTTTTGGAATTTGAAAATTTTAATTTCATTACTTGTTGCGCGCGCAATATTTCGTTGGATTTTAATGTAATACAACTTTATTTTGAAATTATATTTAACCTGACTAGAAATTTCGGATACAAATATTTCGGATCCCATCAAAATGTGGGAATTTTTTTACATTCTGTTTTGAGCGGTTGTTTGAAATTATTAATCGTTGTCCTAGCTAGAAGTTGGGCTGTACTTTTAACAAACTGTAAATGGGCTGTAGTAAATTCCATTAGAATTAAAAAATGGGCTGTACATTCTTACAAATCGCAAATGGGCTATATGTTCTCTGCCAAATCCGAGCTGTGGGCCTACTAAGTTAACGCGTACAAAGGGCTTTGTCAACTTAGTCAATATAAACGATTCTAGCTGCAGTGATCATACGATGTCCATCCAACGGCCGTAGTGCTTCTTCAACATCTGGTCTTCTTGCTCCAGCCACCCAAAGCAGCGCCGGTCGTGTCGCGTGCTCCTGCCTCCCATGGTCGGCTGTGATGCCACGGAGGCCTCACCGCCCCATACTACTCCCACCGCTGGCCAGGCCATCCCTCTACTCACCCACACCCCCTGTTATTCTGCGGCGCGGGAGCCTCACACCACAGCTGAACTAGTGAACCCTTGTACTCCTCTCCGCGCGGGCTTCCACTACTGCGTCTTCCCCGACTCCGCGTCGTCCCCTTCCTAGGCCTCGCCGTCGTCCAGACCACCGCCCTAGTGCTCTCGGCGTGGCATGGTCAACATGGTCAATGACCGACTTCCATTGGAAGAGTACTGTACATGGAGAGGCTGACAGCTGGGTCCACTGCAGCCGCAAGGAAGTGCCTCCTTATTACACGCAAAATAATTATTCCTCCACCTGACAGCGGGGACCCATCGGACGGGCCACCGTATTTCGCAAAAAAAAATGATTCGCCCCCTTACTGCTGGGACCCATGAGATACATCTTAGCACGCAAGGAAGTGCGTCCGAAAAAAACGATTCGCCCCCCTGACTGCTGGGACCCACCAGGCCCCCGACTACTGGGACCCACCAGCTACATCTTCGCACGCAAGGAAGTGCGTCCGGGCAAAAAAACGATTCGCCCCCTAACTGTTGGGACCCACCTGCTACATCTTCGCAGGCAAGGAAGTGCCTGACAGTCGGGACCCACCTGGTCGAAGCGCACGTAGCGTTGTCATTCTGGTCGCGAACGTGTACGTACATATTGGTCCATGTAGAGGCGCGCACATGTCATAGTAGAGGTGCGCATGTGTCATAGTAGAGGCTTGCACGTAGCATGTACACGTACGTACAGCGGCCAGGGTGCAAGAAAGAAAATACGGCCACGTATGTGTACATATGGGCGGGGTCTCGAACTCCTACTCGCGCATACGTACGACCAGGGCTCTTGTACATGGCTGGGTCCGAACGGAGAAACAGCATCGTCGTCGTGTTCATGGGGAGGCAACGGAATGCGTCGTGTTCATGGGGAGGCAACGAAATGAGTCGTGTTCATCGGGAGGGCTTGGACGGAACAGGCGATGGAAACGAGGCTTGGCATACCGCAGAACGGAGGAAACAGCCTTGTGTTCGACCAGCCACATTCGAAACGGGATCCTGTTCATCAGGAGGGGTCTGGTGTACCGCAAAACGGAGGAAACAGACCTCCTACGGTCGAAACGGGGGTCCTGTTGATCGGGAGGGGTGTGGCGTACCGCAAAACGGAGGAAACGGACTTGTGTTGGAGCGCTATGGTCGAAATGGGGGTCCTGTTCATCGGGAGGGGTGTGGCGTACCGCAAAATGGGACTCCACAGGATACTGTTCATCTCCACCGTCGACCTCCTCCAGCCTCCACGGGCTCCTGTTCATCCAGCCTCCACGGGCTCCTGTTCATCCAGCCTCCACCGCGCGCTACTCCACCGGCTACTGTTCAACCACCCCTCCACCATCTACTGTTCATCTAGCCCTCCACACCACGGGGTCCTGTTCAACCACCCCTCCACGGGCACCCCTCCACCGTCTACTGTTCATCCAGCCCTCCACACCACGAGGTCCTGTTCAACCACCCCTCCACCGTCTACTGTTCATCCAGCCCTCCACACCACGGGGTCCTGTTCATCCACCCCTCCACGGGCACCCCTCCACCGTCTACTGTTCATCCGGCCCTCCACCACACCATGAGGTCCTGTTCATCCAGAGGCAACGCCACTGCTCACTGTTCATCCAACCCCCCCCCCCCGCGCGCAATGCTCACTGTTCATCCCATCGATCGGCTTCAGTTAGCAGCAGTAGCGAAGGAATCGCTCAATCGGGTTCAGTTAACAGCCATCGATCGATCGCTCGGGTTCAGTAACGCGTAGCCTGCAGTGCAATCGCTCGGGTTCAGTTAGAGCCCAACGCCTCGCACATACGCGCGTATGTGTACGAGAGAAACGCGCATCGCTCGGCCCCCAGCCTCCCACCGTAACCGGGAACTCCCCGAAATTTTCCTCCCCCTCGCTTCTACCATGGTTTTTTTCGTCATGGACGGCCCAAAGAATCTCATGCAACTGCGTCTCCGGCCCGCCCAGGACGAAAAGCCCATTTTCTGTCATGATTTTTTGGCATAGAAGTAGGAGCCCACCACATCTATGATGATACTGGGTTTTGTCACAATTATCGTCATAGAAGTGTCATATGTATGACAGAAAAAAAATTCGTTCGGCCCAAAATGTCATGGATGTGTCTTTTTTTTGTAGTGCAACTTGGGTTACGTTGGCTCCCGTACGCTTAGCTTATCCGGTGTGCCCTGAGAACGAGATATGTGCAGCTCCTCTCGGGATTTGTCGACACATCAGGAGGTCTTGCTGGTCTTGTTTTACCATTGTCGAGATGTCCTGTAACCGGGATTCCGAGTCTGACCGGGTCTTCCTGGGAGAAGGAATATCCTTATTTGACCATTAGAGCTTGTGATGGGCTAAGTTGGGACACCCCTGCAGGGTTTTGAACTTTCGAAAGCCGTGCCCGTGGTTATGGGCAGATGGGAATTTGTTAATGTTCGGTTGTAGAGAACTTGACACTTAATTTAATTAAAATGCATCAACTGCGTGTGTACCGTGATGGTCTCTTTCCGGCGGAGTCCGGGAAGTGAACACGGGTCTCGTGTTATGTTTGAAAGTAAGTAGTTTTCAGGATCACTTCTTGATCACTTCTAATTCACGACCGAGCTTTGCTTCTCTTGTCGCTCTTATTTGCGTAAGTTAGCCACCATATATGCTAGTGCTTGCTGCAGCTCCACCTCATTACCCTATCCTACCCATAAGCTTAAATAGTCTTGATCTCGTGGGTGTGAGATTGCTGAGTCCCCGTGACTCACAGATTACTTCAAACAGTTGTAGGTGCCGATGATACCAGTGCAGGTGACGCAACCCAGCTCAAGTGGGAGCTCGATGAAGTTCGTGTTCGTTGTGTTGTTTCGTTTCCAGTTGATCAGTAGTGGAGCCCAGTCGGGGCGATCGGGGACCTAGCATTACGGGTTGTCTTTCTTTATTTGGTTCTGTAGTCGGACCTTGATTGTATTCCGGATGATGTAATGCTATATTTATGTATTGTGTGAATGTAACACCTCGAGACCATTGTGCCAGGTGTCTTCCAGTTATTCGTTGTTGTTTCCTTGTCACTGCTTGCGTGTCATGCATGTCATATCATGTCATCATGTGCATTTCATTTGCAATAATGTTCGTCTCATGCATCCGAGCATTTTCTCCGTTGTCCGTTTTGCATTCCGGCGCTCCTATGTCACCTGGTGCCCCTTTCTACCTCTTTTCATGTGCGGGCGTTAAACGCTTTCGGATTGGACCGAGACTTGCCATGTGGCCTTGGTTTACTACCGGTAGACCGCCTGTCAAGTTTCGTGCCATTTGGATGTCGTTTGATACTCCAACCGTTAACCGAGGGACCGAAAAGGCCTCGTGTGTGTTGCAGCCCAACACCCTTCCAAAGTGGCCCAAAACCCACAAAAAACCCCTCCATCATCTTGGTCATTAGATCACGATCGCGTGGCCGAAAACTGCACCTCATTTGGACTCTCCTAGCTCCCTCTACCTATATTTATGTGCAACCCTTCCAAATTCGCGGACGAAACCCTATATCTCACCTCTCTCCGCGCCGCCGGACATGTACGCCCGCCGGCGAACGCGTCCACCCAGCCGGCCACCTCACCCCGCCCAATGAGGGCATGCCACCTCAGCGCCGCCGCTCCCGCGTCTAACCGCGACGTGCCACTTGGCGCCCCGCCGCCCGCGCCTCCCACCGGCCCGCGAGGCCCGTGCCTGGCTCGCGGGGCCCGTCCTCTTCGCCGCCGCCCGGCTGCGTGCCTCCCGCGCTGGGTCGCCGCGCCGTACGCCGTCCGCCCGCCGGCGCTGCCGCTGCCTCAACCGCCGCCGCCGCGCAAGCTCGCCGGAGTGCCCGCGCCTCCACGACGCCGGTCGCCGCCGCCGCCTTGGAGCTCGCGCATCGCCTGCCTCTTCTCGCCGCCGGCCCCGCGAGGCTCGTCGGAGCTCTCCGGCCGCACCCCAGCTCTGGTCACCTCCCTCGATCTCCGGCGACCTCGTTTTCCTCTCCGACGATCACCTCGGATTGCGTGCCTCCAGATCCAGATTCAAGTCACGGTTGACTTTTCCCCTTCAACCCTAATTTTTTTTGCAATCTTCATCATGCCTTAACTTTGCATGTGTTGCTCCGTTTTGCGCGTGTAGCATATCAAAATGTTCGCCTCGACGAGTACATCATTTCATCTTAGTGCATCATTTTCATTTGAGTGCATCTTGTTGCCCGAAATGCTGTTGGAAGAGGGCTATGTGAGGAATTTGTCAGATCTGTTTCATCAAATGGCATTTTGTCATTTTTGCCATGATTAATGTGTGCATGATATGACCCAGAGCTCTACATGTGTTTTATTATATTCCATGCCATCTTTACAGAGGTGCTTGCCATTTATTCTTTTGTCATTTGTGGTGACTAGAACAAGCTTGCAAAGTAGCGTAATCGGTAATGCTGATTTCAGGGACTTGGAATTTCAATAAGTCATTGTCCTGATTTTGTTGTTATGCCATATGTTCATGTTGTTTCCTAGCGATTCGTGCCTCTTTTGAGGACGATCAGTAAGTATGTTTTGTTAACATTGTGGTGCTCTATCCATCCATGTCTTTTTTTGCATTTATGTAGCACCCTAGCTTGAGTCAATCGAGCTCTACTTTTGCTATAAAATAATCCTGGCAGATTGTTAACTTGTTTAGCGATTTTGCCGAGGATGTTGCTATTGATCCGTGCATGCTATGTTGTTGTTCTTGCCATTTCTAGCTTCTATGCCATGTCTTCTTGATGCGTGTATGCTTAGTTTGTCATGCCATGCTTTGTAGTGAGTGCATCGAGCTCGTAAACATGCCTACTCGTTAACTGTTTTGCCATGCTCCAGTTTTTCACTAAGTCTGAATCTGTTTATGTTTTTGCCATGTTAACATGCTTGCAATTATATTTTCTGATCCCTTTTGGCTCAAGGTCACTAAGGGACTTTTGTTAAGTGCTTTGATTATCTTCAAGCCATGCCTTTCTTTGCCATGGTATGTTCCTGTAGCATGTAGTTTTCATGCTCTAAAGATTGCTTCCTGATGTTAAATTCCAGACTTGTGTTAATTTCACTGAGTCTGAAACCTGTTATCTTTTGCACTTTTGCCATGCTTGTTTGGACCTGTTATTGAGTAAATTAGCCGTAGCTCAGTGTTCATCTTTTGTCAAGCATCATGAGTGGATCACTGCCATGTATTTTGTTGTCATGTTTGAGTGTTGTAGCATATTTATCTTGTTGCATTTAGATGGTTACTTGCTGATTATCGCAGTCCGGTGCCATATTTGTTTTAGTTGCCATTTCCAAACCGTGCATCTGATTCCGGTGATCTTTATATCGATTTCAACCGAAATCCCCTCACCTTTCCAGTGGCACTCTTGGATTTCAAAGTTGAGGCCAGGTTCAGTCATTCTTTTCCAAATCTTGCATATGCATCACATACCGTATCCCGCATATCATACCATGTTTCGTGTGTGGTTTGTTTTACTTTGTTGTGTGCTTCTTTTCGGTGTTGCTTCTTCGGGTTGGTTCCGGTAACGTCGCATTTGTGAGGACCCGTTCGTCTACGTCCGTTTATCTTCTTCATGGACTCGTTCTTCTTCCTTGCGGGATTTCAGGCAAGATGACCATACCCTCGAAATCACTTCTATCTTTGCTTGCTAGTTGCTCGCTCTTTTGTTATGCCTATGCTACGATACCTACCACTTGCTTATCATGCCTCCCATATTGTTGAACCAAGCATCTAACCCACCTTGTCCTAGCAAACCGTTGTTTGGCTATGTTACCGCTTCGCTCAGCCCCTCTTATAGCGTTGTTAGTTGCAGGTGAAGATTGGAGCTTGTTCCATGTTTGGAACATGGATATTTTGTTGGGATATCACAATATCTCTTATTTAATGAATGCATCTATATACTTGGTAAATGGTGGAAGGCTCGGCCTTATGCCTGGTGTTTTGTTCCACTCTTGTCGCCCTAGTTTCCGTCAAATCGGTGTTATGTTCCCGGATTTTGCATTCCTTAGGCGGTTGGGTTATAATGGGAACCCCTTGACAGTTCGCCTTGAATAAAACTCCTCCAGCAATGCCCAACATTGGTTTTACCATTCGCCACCTAGCCTTTTCTTTCCCTTGGGTTCTGCAGACTCAAGGGTCATCATTATTTTAACCCCCCCCCCCCGGGCCAGTGCTCCTCTGAGTGTTGGTCCAAACTAGAGCCCTGTGCAGCGCGCCCTCAGGGAAACTCAAGGTTTGGTTTTAGTTGTATGGAGTGCTCATTTGAGTGTGCCATGAGAACGAGATATGTGCAGCTCCTATCGGGATTTGTCGGCACATTCGGGAGGTGTTGCTGGACTTGTTTTACCATTGTCGAGGATGTCTTGTAACCGGGATTCTGAGCCTGATCGGGTCTTCCTGCTATAAGGAATATCCTTCGTTCACCGTGAGAGCTTGTGATGGGCTAAGTTGGTACACCCCTGCAGGGATTGAACTTTCGAAAGTCATGCCCGCGGTTATGGGCAGATGGGAATTTGTTAATGTCCGGTTGTAGTTAACATGAAACTTAACTTAATTAAAATGAATCAACCGCGTGTGTAACCGTGATGGTCTCTTCTTGGCGGAGTCTGGGAAGTGAACACAGTGTTGGAGTAATGCTTGACATAGGTTGTTCTAGGATCACTTCTTGATCATAGTTGTTTGACCGTGCTTTTGCCTTCTCTTCTCGCTCTCTTTTGCGAATAGGATAACCACCATATATGCTAGTCGCTTGCTGCACCTCCACATCATACCTTGCCTTACCTATAAGCTTAAATAGTCTTGATCGCGAGGGTGTGAGATTGTTGAGTCCACGTGACTCACAGTTTACTTCCAAAACCAGATGCAGGGACTGATGATACCGCTCCAGACGATGCACTTGAGCTCAAGTGGGAGTTCGATGAAGACTCTCGCCGTTACTACGTGTCTTTCCCAGATGATCAGTAGTGGTGCCCAGTTGGGGCGATCGGGGACTTTCTCGCATGTGGGGGTTGATCTTTATTTTGGTACCGTAGTCGGACCATGAGTGTATTGGATGATTGTAATGTTATTCATGTATTTGTGTGAAGTGGCGATTGTAAGCCAACTATGTACCTTTTCCCTTATTGTATTACATGGGTTGTTTGCGAAGATTACCTCACTTGCGACATTGCTTTCAATGCGGTTATGCCTCTAAGTCGTGCTTCGACACGTGGGAGATATAGCCGCATTGAGGGCGTTACAGTGAAGTGGCGATTGTAAGCCAGCTCTTTGTCCCTTTCTTGTTCAGTACATGGGATGTGTAAAGATTACCCCTCTTGCAACATGCCTACTATGCGGTTATGCCTCTAAGTCGTGCTCCGACGCATGGGAGATATAGCCGCATCGTGGGTGTTACAACGGCGAGGAGTATGAACCTCTTCAACAACATGAAGATGGCGCCCATATTGGACTCATACTCCGAGTCAAGCTATGAGACCACACATGAGACCTTATCTTTGGTCTTAGAGGAGAGTGATGATGTGCCATCTTCGGCCTTCATCCACGGCTACGACTACGACATGATTGAGCATGGAGACATTTCCTATGAGAGGATGAGTGTGACCACCACTAGCCCCACACATGAGAGCATGCCACACATCCTATGTGAGGTTGAGAGCCATTTGAGTGACTCCACCAACCATATGAGTGAGAGCATCCAAGAGGAAGTGAGTCAACCACAACACTTAGTGAGTGAGGTAGTTGAGACGACATGTGAGGACCCTTTGATTTCTAACAACTTAACCTCTACTCCGAGTGTGTTTTCTTCTTTTGTGCTAGGTCTCCTACATGATGACATGCCTATCCTCGACGAGTCCATACCTCCAATGGAGACAACGATGGCAATGGTGGAAGAAGATGCACCCCCACATGGTTCCATCAAGATGAAGATGACCACGACTTGGTCTCTGACACCTCACGTACAACACATGAGCGATGCTCTAAAGGTAACATAGGTGATGGTGCTTCTCTTGTCCCACTAGTGGACTATCTCACCAATGATTGCTTGCATGATGTTGATCCACCTATTCCCATGCTTCATGCTAGTGTGAATTCTTCATGTCATGACTTACCAATCTATGATGAATATGATGATGAGCATGTTGATTTGCCTACTGGTGATGCTATGCTCCATAGGATATCATGTGAAAATTATATTGGTCAAATCATGTTTGACAATCCTTTGAACTTGTCCTATGCTATGAGTGAGATCTCACATATTGCATCATTTCAATCTCAACATAGTAACTATGCATGCCCCATTAAAATCAATCCCATTTGCACTTATGGCATAGATGAAAAGATGATGGTCATTGGCTTTTGTTTTTCATGTGATGATATTGCCATGCTTCCTTTACATGATTTGTGCAATTCATCTACTATGCCATGCCATGATCACATTGTTCCAAATATGCATTGTTTTGGATGTTGTCAATATTCTCTGTGTGATGTTTCCATTAATGATCATGAGGAGACCCCCATAGTTTTTTCATACATATTAGGAGATTTTGATGCATTCCATACTTTGCATGATTCTCATAATTGCTTGCACATATGCATTCCACGCATAATAATGCTCTACATATTTCTCTTGATGTATTGCCAAATTTGAGTCTCCATTATGCTATACATCACAACAAACCGATCATGATGGATGACATGTTTTTATATCACGCATCTCATTTATTTGAGCATTGGATATTTTGTGCTAACCAATACAAGCACATGCGCATCATGATGGATGATGTGTACATCTACCATGCACACACAATTTTCCCTTTGTCTTTGTTTTGTGTAGGTACTCACGTATACTCGTCAACCTCTCAATCCCAAGAGTTGACGAAACGAAGTCTTGAGAGCAAAGGTGACTTGGGATCCCATGAACTATCCTTGCCACCGTTCTCTTCATGCAACGACTACGCGCATCTCTTTTACTTGGCTCTCACACGGCTATGGGTTATTTACCATTTGTCACCTTATGCCCATTATACAGTGTTCACTTTGCATGCTATGCTTGCTTCTATGCCTTTCCCATGCAATTGTGACCCTTGCTTGCATTTACCCATGATTCACCATTATGCTTCTCCTATGTGTATTTGCATGCTTGGTGGAGATCCTTGTTGCTATTACCATGTTTATCATGTGCCACATGCTATTGATCCTATTTTGCTCATATCCTCCTTTCATACTTGTGCTATGTCATGTGAATTATTCATACACACTATTTGCACACATGACATACTTGACATGATTCCTTCTAGTACGTTGCATCTTCGCACTACTAGCTTGCTTGCCTTGATTCACATGATTGCTTTCTTTGTCGCATCACCCATGTTTCATTCTTACTTGCTTTCTTGGGTTGATGACGTATATGTTCATGCCTCTCACATGATATATTTTGTTCATTGTCACTTGCCTCCAATTGTTGCATCTATGCTTATTGATCGTGGAGACTTGGACACTTTACTTATGATGCATGCTTGCTTGATTGAGCCTACTGTATTTGGTTGTTCTCGCATCATCATATGCCTCCTTACTATGAAATGCTCCCTTGTACTTTCTTATGATGAGCATGATGCATCCACCTGTTGGGTATTTTACCACACGAATGATAGGTTTTGCATCTCCGCTAACCTCACTTGTTTTTCCGAGTGTTCGTCATGTTCTTTCATGTTGAAGGATTCACAAGGCGATACCGTCATGACATAATTTGGTCATGTGAAGGCATACACGATGTCCAACACCAACATTTGCGAGAATCTCCTAAAGGTGAACTCCTTCCCTTTGAGCCATCCTCAAATATGCATATTGGATGGGTCACTCTTTCATTGTTGTTTCCTTCTTGTTATCTACATGGTACATCTCGCGAACGGAGGAGCAACATTGAAGATTGGCTCTATGGACCTTCACATTGAGGAGCGCTCGTACTTATTGGAAGCACCTTCGAACCTCCACTCATGCCACGACATCGAGCATTGGTACACCAACACCTCCATATTTGTTGATTGTGCTCATACATGCCATGCTCATTGGACATATCATACACATGACAAATTTGCATCTTATGCATGGATTGACTCGTATTATGATTGCCTTGTTGCATCTTGTATTCCCATGTCATCCATGATATATGAGCTTGTGCATTTCCTTAGCAAATTTGTTGTGATCTTTCTTGACGGCATATATATATATATATATATCATGATCATATTGCCCATCATCAATTGCATGATCACATACTCATATTGAGCATCCATTGCCATATTCATGCTATTGATATACCATCTCTCTATGACATCATTTTGCACCGTGGTTGCATTGATCACATTCACAATATATTTGTGTGCACAACGAATGCTTTTGCTCCCATGAATGCTTTGCATACCATTCCATATCTTTTGGATAAGCTTCATGCACCTTGTCATGATCAATCTTGTCGCACAGACTCTTTCTTATTTGATGGACACTTTGTGTGCGCTAACCATTGTATTTTCGAGTGTCGTTTGTGTTTGCTTTTCTTCCATGTATACCACTCCGGTGATACCTTGGAGTACTTGGATTGCACAATGTCTTCAACTCCGTCCAACTACAAGTCCATCCACAACAACCGTTTCCATGGTGATGAGGATCACAATCCGAGGTCGGATCTTCCCCAAGGAAGGGGAGATGATGCGGAGCATCCTACGATCATCCCCATGACACGAGCACGAGCTAGAGCTCTCGAGAACGAGGTGACTTCTTTCCTTAGTGATATCCAATTTGATCCTCTCGAGGCATGGGTACTACCTAAGTCCGGAATGTTATGCATGATTAGGTATCAAGAGGACCCTCCCGAAGATGCACGTGAATTCGGACAAACCGTCAAGTCCACGGATGAAGAGAAACGCCGAAAGGAGAATAAGGCAGCTCCAGGACCCGGACATCCTGCTCTAGGCCCGGACATCCGGCTGCAGGAGACGACCACTACAGCAACAACCGCCCAGCCGGCAAGTGCTACAGGCCTCGGACATCCGGCGTCAACCACGGACATCCGGTGCCTCGCCAAGTACCGAACATCCGGCCTCGCCCCTGGAAATCCGGCACCCTCCAAACAAAGAGCAACAAAGTCAGCTCCTCTAGCCCGAACATCCGGCTCTCCGTGAAGCCTCACACATCCGGCCCGTCGCCCGAACGTTCGGCCTCCCCTGCCTATGTGCAGTACATCTGGGCCAAGGGCCATGTACCCCTTCGCCCCTTAGATTATATATACTCCCCCTCCACCTATGTTTTAGGGTTAGCGTTGTGTTAGCTCATTTGTGAGAGAGACTGCGGCCCCTCTTTGAAGAAGATCCACCTTGGAGTCAAGACCCCTTTACAGGAAGATCCCCTTGTGGATTCAAGACCTCCTCGTGGAGAAGAACTGGTTACCTCTTGTATCGTCCTTTGTAGACTTTGGATCGTGTATCTCCCTTTGTGTTCATGGATCTAGTGCATGTGTGATCATACTTGTTGGTTTGAGTGTTTTTCTCGTGTTTACCCTCGTGATTCCCCTCGTTTTCCCCCTCATGTTCTTCGTGTTCTTCGCAGGATCCGCTCCTTTCGTGAAAGATCGGCCATATAGGGTTCCTCCCTATATCATATGTCGTCATGCACGATCTTCATAATCGAACCATCACCGAGGAAGTTTCATGGTTTTGAGAGTGAAATCACCAAGATTGAAGGGGATTCCAAATTTCCTTTGTCATTTGTCCTTGAGTTTTTTTCTATGATGAACATACACCCTACAAATCACCATTTTCCAATTTGGCACTTTTCTGGGCTCATTTAGTATATTTAGGTGATTATGAGCATTTTCTAGACATTTAGCACGGATAAATCCAATCCAGCTATATCTGCACTGGTGTGATGAGCGCGACATGGATTTTCCTTCGATCTCGGGGCATCCTATGTTGCACACGCGCGATCCGTGTGGCTGGGGTTCCCACTAATCAGAATGCAACACACAATAGGATCAGCTCACACTATTTCCGGAGGCGATGAAGATGAACCATGTGTGATAACGAATGACCAATACTATAGGGGAAGCCAAATTTCCTTCGTTGGTCGTCCTTGATCTCTAGAAACCAACACACTATATGGTTGTCCGCCCACTCTGCCCTAGAGCTCTCTCCAACTGTCGTTCATGGCAACACACCACACAGTAACTGGAATGGAAGTGATGGCGTCCCACCGATACATCTCCAACGTATCTATAATTTTGGATTGTTCCATGCTGTTATATTATCTTCTTGGATGTTTTATATTCGTTTTATAGAAAATTTATATCATTTTTTTGGACTAACCTGTTGACATAGTGCCCAGTGCGAGTTGTTGTTTTTTACTTTGCAGAATTTCCATATCAAACGGAGTCCAAAGGCAGCAAAACTTTTTGGAGATTTTTTCAGCCCAGAATACAACTTGGGAGCCAAGGAAGTGCACGAGGGAAGGCCCATGGGGCCCACCACCTACCTAGGCACGCCTTGATGGATGGTGGTCCCACGGAGGCCTTTCCACTGCCTCTCATCTCTACAAATACGTAAATATTCCAGAACCCCTTGGGCAGTCAATGAATCACAACTCCGGCCACCGCAAGTTCCAGAACCACGAGATCCAATCTAGAGGCCCTTTCTGGCACCTTGTCGGAGGGGAAAACAATCACGGAGGGGTTCATCATCCTCATTGGTGCTCCTACGATGATGCATGAGTAGTCTACCACAGACCTACGGGTCCGTAGGCAGTAGCTACATGGCTTCTTCTCTTTTTGATTCTCAATACAATGTTCTCCTCGATGTTCTTGGAGATTTATTTGATGTAATGACTTTTTGCGGTGTCTTTGTTGGTATCCAATGAATTACGAGTTTATGATCAGTTCTATCAATGAATATTATTTGAGTCTTCTTTGATCTCTTATATGCATGATTATTATAGCCTCGTATTTCTTCTCTGAAACTTTGGTTTGGTTTTGCAAACTAGATTGATTTTATTGCAATGGGAAGAGGTGCTTTGTGATGGGTTTGATCTTGATGTGTCCTCACCCAGTGACAGAAGGGGTAGCAAGGCACGCATGTATCGTTGCTATTAAGGATAAAAATATGGGGCCTATTCCTACATGAATAGGTCTTAACTACATCATGTCATCGTTCTTATTGCATTACTCCATTTTCCATGAACTTAATACACTAGATGCATGCTGGATAGTAGTCGATGTGTGGAGTAATAGTAGTAGATGCAGTTATGAGTCGATCTACAAATCTTGGACATGATGCCTATATACATGATCATTGCCTTGTATGTCGTCATAATTATTTCCTCTTCTATCAATTGCCCAACAGTAATTTGTTTACTCATCGTATGTTATTTTCTTGAGAGAAGCCACTAGTAAAATCTACGGCCCCGGGGTCTATTTTCTATCATATTTTTTAGGTCTATTATTCCAATCCAAAAATACCATGCTGCACTTTTTGTTTACTTATTTTATTCTGTGTTTTTGCTAGATCTATTTATCCAATCTCAAACAATTTTATCTATCTTAGTACCAAGGAGGGATTGACAACCCCTCTTACGCGTTGGGTTGCAAGTATTTTTCCTTTGTGTGCAGGTACCGTTTACATAGTGTTGCTTGGTTCTCCTACTGGATTGATAACCTTGTTTTCATAACTAAGGGAAATATTTACCATTGTTGTGCTGCATCATCCTCTCCTCTTCGGGGAAATACCAACGGAGATACAAGCAACCAAGAAGAATTCTGGTGCCATTGCCAGGGAGACATCATCAACATCTTTCAGGTTCCTAATCACAAATCTCATCTAATTAAAATTTAAATATTTGCCATTTTCCTCTTGTTTTCATGTCCCCCACATCAGAAAAACATTTCCCTTTTTATTTTCCTTCTTTTCCATTTGCCTTTTTGCTTTGGTCATCTCGTCAACATGACTACCCCTCCTTTGTCACTGGACTTTGAAGTTCTATACTTTAATTAGAATGAGGAGAAAATTTGAAGGATGCTTGGTGTAGGTTAATGGAGTCTTACCGCATCTGCAATATAAAAGGAAATGCAAAGATTTTTCTTTGCAATTTTTATATAGGTTTAGCCTTGCACCATAGGAAACTCTTGGAATTTGCTGCTAAAGGGAGTTTTGTTAAAATTGATGCTAACGTTTCCTATGAAATAATAGAGATAATATTGGGAGTTCCACCACCAAAAAAGGGGTTTACTTTTACACAAGAAGGGACTCAAATATTAGATAAATTGGGTGACTTACAGAAAAATTTGGTTGAGTTGCAAAAATATAAGGAACCTCTCAAACATATTAGTGGAAACCTCAATCACATGAATACTTTGATTACTCTTTGTAATAAGTGGTTAGATATTTTAGATCTCAAGATGGTTTCTTTTCCTACAAATATTGGGAAGCGTAAAGAGCCTCCCGGGTTTGAGAAGGCCCTCACAAAAGTGGCAAAAACCAAAGATGGCAATACTTGAATCTATGCATTATGCCTAGCTAAGGGCGTGAAACAATAGCGGTTGTTGGGAGGCAACCTAATGAATAAAATATTTTTCCCTTTTTCTGTCTGTTTTTGTGTGTTCACACAATTATACTACTATTGTGATTGTGTTTTTATGTTTCAATTACTGTTTGTGCCAAGTAAATCCTTCAGGATAGATTTGGGTGATAGTTGATTTGATCATGTTGAAAAACAGAAACTTTTGTGTCCAATAGCTGAATTGTTAAAAATCAAAGAAGCAACGAAAAATTCTGTATTTTTGAAAAAAGATTGACATACAAATTGCCTACATTGTCCTAATGTTTCATGGTTTTTGGAGCTACAGAAGTATGGTCAAAGTCCATAGTACTACAGACTATTCTGTTTTCGTTGCATTGTGTGCTTATTTTGATGAATATAGGGATTGCATTGGAGGGTATAAGCCATGGAAAAGTTAAAATATAGTAGGTATAATGCCATAATAAAATATGAATGGGTTTGTAACAGTACTTAAAGTGGTGATTTCCTTTATTATACTAATGGATCTCATGAAGGTTTTGTTGAGTTTTGTGTGATTGAAGTTTCCAAGTTTTGGGTAAGATCATGATGGATGAAGGAATAAGGAGTGAAAAGAGCTTAAGCTTGGAGATGTCCATGGTACCCCAAGGTAATATTCAAGGAGAACCAAGCAACTAAGCTTGGTGATGCCCCGGAAGGCATCCCCTCTTTCTTCTAACAACCATTGGTAATTTTACTTGGAGCCATATTTTTATTCATCACATATCATGAGTTTTGCTTCGAGCATATTGTATTATGCAAGTATTTGCTTTTTTTAGTTTGTTGCAATCATACTTCCTGGACACACTTATTAGAGAAATCCAAAATGATGCTATGATTTGTTAGAATTTCTCTATGTGCTTCACTTGAATTTTCTTGAGCTATGTAATTGCTCTAGTGCTTCACTTATATCTTCTTGAGCACGGTGGTGCTTTAATTTTTGAAGAAATACTCTCATGCTTCACTTAGATTAATTTGAGAGTTAGTAAAATTTTGAAGAGATTCTCTCATGCTTCAATTATATTATTTTGAGAGACAAATTTTTTTATGCTCATGTTCTTCGCTTGAAATTATTTGAGAGATTGTCATAAGCAATGGTAATATATTAATCTAGTCCGAAAGTGATAGATATCCAAGAGGAATATAATAAAAACTTTCATGAAGATCATTGGACAAAATAAACTTGATTCTCTGTATTAGTTTTGAGATATGATGATAGTAATATGTGAGTCATGTTGGTGAGTAATTATGCTTTAGTAAGAATATTGGTGTTAAGTTTTGTGATTCCCTATTAATCATGAAAGTCAATAGTTCTGCAATGAAATGATATCCTATTTGTGGTGCATTATTCGGTGTTAGTTATGTCCAATGCTCACTGATGTGACTTTTTTTGGTTGGTTGCTTCTCAATATATTTGCTAGCCTTTCCTTGTACTAAGTGGGAATACTACATGTGCATTCAAAATCCTTAAATCCAGTTGTGCCAAATGAGTCCAACATACTTACCTATATGCGGTATTTCCATGTTGTTCCAAGTAAATTTTTATGTGTCATCTATAATTTTCAAAATGAATTTCCTTTTTGTGTGCCTGTTTTAACAAAGTCTTCGAGGTCTTCAAATATCTCTGGTCCAACTCCGAGCATTTCGTCTACTTCGTCAACTATCGTCAAAACAACCATAATAAGCAACACGACAAGGCAAAAATAAAAGTGCTCTAAAAAATGTGAGTTGGACTTTCCTAGGATACCTCTGGTCATATGAGGAATGACCAAGGTGATTTCATTGGAAGTGGATCAATGGATATCTCTAAACATTTCGATATGATGGAATCAAGGGGTTCATGGATTTGTAAGAAGTGTACAGAAGAACTATTTGAAAAATGATCAAAGGCATCCATTTAACAAGGAAGAAATTTAGAAGCATCTAGGAGTTGGTTTCACCGGATTTGGAATTCAAATGAATTTCCTATGAATTTGCAAAGTTGGCTAATATGAAGAAATGGCTCATTATTTTGTATGGCACATAAAGTATTAGGAAAAATGTTGAAAAACTAAGTTATGAACTTAGAAGTATCAAGGATTTTGAATCATGGCATTTGGATCAATTTTGAGCTCTCTGTGATTTTCTAAAGTTTGTCACAGAATTAAGAAAATTGGAATTTACTAAATAAGTGTGAAGGAAAGTTCTCTGGAAAAATGTGCAAGCTCCTCTAAGAGGTAGAGCATGATTTATAGGGTCACTAGAAATTTGAATCATCAAATTTGGAGGTAATATGAATATTTGGGATATTTTACAAGTTTCTGGAAAAAGAAAAGGACAAAGGAAGTGGGGGTTATACCTATACCACGCAACGGGCGCAGCATAGAACCGCAGCGCACTGGGCCGGCCCAGCTGCACGGCCACGCGGCTAAGGAGGGCCACGCCGACGGCGTATTAGGGGAGTACGCTTCCCTGCCGGGAAGGCGGTTCCCGCGGATCCCTCCTCCACTTAACCCGAGTGGGTCCGGCTAGACACGTAGGCAGAGGCTGACCGGTGGGGTCGCCGGTCCACCAGCCGGCCTTCTTCTTCCTCGCGCAGCCTCCCATGCTGTAGGAATAGAGGGGGCGAGGCCGAGCTCGTCCCCGGCGACCAGGGGCGCTGCTACGGGTGCCCGGCGCACCGGCGAGCTCGGGGGAGTGCACCGCGCCCGCTCCCCCCTGTCAGCATGTCCAACGGAGGATGAAGGAGAGTGGGGCCACGGCCACAGCGGACGGTGCTCGGGGGAGAATCGGGCAGGGCAGGGCAAGCACGTGGAGGAGGGCCTGGTGCGTGGGGGAGGATCCTTGGTGCCCTGGGTGTCCTCTCGAGCGTTCAATGGGAGCGGGGAAGCAATTGGGGCCTAGGTTGGTCCGGGGGCATGTCGGCGGCGACCCGGCCTTGGAGGGGGCAGGAGAGCACGTAGGGGAGAGAGGGGGTGTCCGAGAGGTGCACGGGAGAGAGGAGGTTTGAACCCAGGCGAGAGAGAGGGTCGGGGTGGCTTAAAATGGGCGAGGCCGCGGTGCACCATGGGCAGCATCCATGGACGTGCTCGGGTGAGCTCGTGGAGGGATAAGGAGGGCGAGGGAGGAAGGGCCCGACAGTGTTGCGTGTCGTGGACGCCGAGGCGGCCTCAGGGGACACGATTCCGGCGCCCAAGGTCGACGGGAGGCCTTGGAATGGGCGTGCTACTGTGTCGGAGAGCACCGTAGCATGCTCTAGAGCGCGAGCTCTGCACGCCATGGCATTGTTTATGTGACAGGGGCGTGTCCACTAGTGTCTGGGGCATTGTGGGGTGAGTAAACAAAGGGGAGGTGGCCTTGGATGTCCTGGTGAACCACTAGGAGAGGAGAGAGGTTGTGGGAGAGAGAGAAAAGGGTTGTCCAGAGAGGTATATGGGGGGATTTTACCCCTCAATCATTGAGCTTTGGAAGAGGGGGAGCTACTGGAGGTTGCTGGTGATCAGGTTCAGCTGTGGTAAAAATGTGGAGTCAAGGAGATTAGTGTAGGGGGTGAAACCAGTGACTTTTTGCAATGACCAGAAGGTGTTTGATGCAAATTTGGGTAAGCAAATGAACCCCATTTGGCATGAGACTCCACAGGGTGAAATGGCACATGTAATTAGGGCCTTCCACCAATTTTAAGCTTATTTGGGCAAAGTTGCCAATGCAACTTTTGTAAACCCTAGAAATTAGCAGAAATGAACTTGTGTAGATCTAGTTGAGCAAATCACTTCCCCTTTATGAACCACTTGGTGTAGTGGCCTCATTTGGTCATGTGAACATGCTCACAAAAGTTAGGGTCAAGGAGAGAAAGTTGGTAGTACAAAGTTGTTCAAATTTGATTCTGGTCAGAGAGGGTTTTGGGGCATTTTGGTGAACCAAAATGACTTCACTTGACATGAGGCTTTGCAAGGTGATCACAATATGCATTTGTGACTTGCTGGATTTTCCTTGGATTTTTCTGAAAATATTTCCTGTAGAAATATTTCAAATCCTTGAAATGGGCAGAAATGGTTTTGGGAGGTTTTGTCCAATACTTTGAACATGACCATGTGTTGAAACTATTATATATGGAAAATATATGTCCACTGAGTTTCCCTGATTTTTGTCAAATATTTTTGAAACAATAAAATAAGTTTTCCCTATTAAAGACCATTTCTGGCCTTAAGAAAAAGCTTGTAAATAAAATAGGAAAATAACTTTTAAAATTATATTTCTGTGGTTTCTGGGTATCCTATATCTAATAGGAGTCAAATATATTTTTGGAAAGATTTTTACTGCCCTTAATTAAGTACTTGCAGTGCAAACCTCAATTCAGGGGTTTTTGGAAAACTAATTTTTGAAAATACTTTTTGGCCAAATTATTTTTGTAAGAAAATATTATATTGCTCTATACACATGGCATGATCATTGGTTCAAGAGTTTGGAGCAAGGAGATGAAGTATAGGAGTTGGAGGATTTTATTTGATTTTTAGAGCACTTGCAAACATCAGTCAAACATTCAATCAAAGCAAAGACAAAACACTCAAAAGTTTTTGTAAAACCACATTTTATCATGAATTATTAGCTTAAGTGTTATCGCATGAAAATTAGGGTGTGACATTCATTCACCTTACAAAGTGCGAAATAGCTAGCAGCCCCCCTCCCTCGTGTCGGCACGAAGGGAATCCTAAGCTATGAATGCATGCCGCACAACCGAGATTCACCCTAGCAAAGTTCGAAGTACCTAGTAGCCCCCTCCCTTGTGTCGGCAAGAAGCGAATCCTAAGCTATGAATGCATGCCCCCCAACCGCGGTTCACCCTAGCAAAGTAAGAAGTAGCTAGCAGCCCCCTCCCTCATGTCGGCATGAAGGGGATCCTAAGATATGAATGCATGTCGCCCCCCCCCCCCCAACCGAGGTTCACCTAGCAAAGTGCGAAGTAGCTAGCAGCCCCCATCCCTCATGTCATTACGAAGGGAATCCTAAGCTATGAATGCGTGCCCCCCAACCTAGGTTCACCTAGCAAAGTGCGAAGTAGCTAGCAGCCCTCCCCCTCGTGTTGGCACGTAGGGAATCCTAAGCTATGAATGCATGCCCCTCCCCCCAACCGAGGTTCACCTAGCAAAGTGCGAAGTAGCTAGTAGGCCCCCACACCTCGTATCGCCACGAACGGAATCCTAAGCTCTGAATGCATGCCCCCACTCAACTGAGGTTTACCTAGCAAAGTGTGAAGTAGCAACCCCCCCCCCACACACACACTTTCAGTCGGCGGGCCAGAGAGGCATATCTCACCAAGATGGATCATAAAACGGACCAAGAATAATCCACCTTGGTCGTACAACCTCTCTCTTGTTGTTGGTCAAAGTGATGTTCGTCCATGCGACCCCAGAGATGGGCTAGCTCGCCAATAATCATGCAAGTAGCTAGTCCCCGAAGACAACCACTGCATGCATGCATGTGGCCGAAACATATCTATGGAGAGGTGTGTTTTTGAGTAACAATGGAACAACTTTGATGTGGCACCTTGATTTCGAACTAGAAAACCCCACACTGAGTGAGGGTTAGGTTGCTGATGCATATGTATGTTACACCACACTTCAAGCCAACGACGGGGATTCACGCATGCACGCATGCATAGTATATGCGCTCAAACTTAAGGTCTAAATCTCACCATGACCTATACTACGATAACACCAACAAAATGAAGAATCCGCCATGGTAACCTATCTTGTTGTTGGTCAAGGTGATCATGGATGTCCACGCGAGCCCACTAATATATAGGCTTGTCGCTGATAACCATGCGAGGGAGTGTACCATTCAAAGGAAACCACTACATGCATATGTATGGAGGTGATGCGGCATGCATGTTTGAATACACAACATTGATGTGGTGCATGCGTCAAAAATCGTACACTAGCTCCCCACACAGATCAAGATTTGTTAATGATGTGTTGTTGTACTAGCCACTTAGACTCGATGGGAGGGATTCATGCGTACACATGCATGTGTGTGTGCTCAAACTTCATGCATGTCATCCCAGAGCAAAAATAATAATACCCTCCTAAGTCAAATTAATCTCTCTTGTTGTCAGGAGAAAAGTAGTGATGGACCAAGCGGGCCCACATATGGAAAGCATCGATATCGCTGATAACCGGTTAATTGGGTGTGAGAGGACAACTAGCACCACTTTGCATGTGGGCTAAACATATTATGTTGAATACCCAAAATGCATAGCTTTGATGTGCCACATGCCTCAAAAATTGTAAACCATGCACCCACACAGAGCGAGGTTCATCAAGTGTACTACATATGATGGTCCCCTTCCCCCCTCTTCACCGCATACTATATGCTCCTGCCGTAATATATTTACAACCCAAAAGAACCCTCATCGATGGTGAAATTAACTAACCTCTCCCGATGTAGGTCGAAGTGATGCATGCATGCATCGACGATGGCCTCGTGGGCCCATAGATGGAAGTGTCACACGTGAGTGTCCTAGCTAGGATATGAATGTGGCCCAAAAAGGTGTTCTGTGATGTTTGAATAGCCCATTTCACAATTTTGATGTCGCACGTGCCTCAGAAACCAAAAAGTCCCGACATTGAGTGAGGTGTACTTGTTCACAAACGCGTACGTATAATATATATGCTAGTCCCCTCCCACCTCTTCGATGCGTACTATATACCATCATAACACATACAAAAAAGATTCTACCTTGCTGGTCAAATTAACCTCACTGCCGGCTGTTCGTCAAAGTGATGGACGACGACCTTGCGGGGCCCACAAAAAGCGTCACACGCGAGTATCGAGTGTCGTGTAGGACAACCATAGACTGCATGTGGCCAAAACATTTATGTATGAAATGGTTGTGTAATGTTTTAAATAACGATTTCACAACTCTGATGTGCCACCGGCCTGCCTAACAAAACGGCCAACCCACACAGTGGCTCACAACTCGTAGTGTACTGCGAGCCACCCGCCACCCCAGAAGCACACACCCACACACACACACCGCGAATCCACCGCAACTACGATGAATTTTAAATTAATTATCCCGCGGTGAACATATATGTTACCAAAGGAGGGATGTTTTAATTTCAAAAAAATCACAAAGATCATTAAGACGTTTTATTACATTGATTGATTTTCTACGGGTATAATGTGCAAAAATCAAATTTGAGCTACATGCACACGTGACAGTGCACCTAAATGGATTGCAAAAACACATGTGTCTCACTGGGTGCATGTTTACTCCCTGTGCAAAAAAATTCAAACATTGATAATCTTGATTTTTAAATTCTAGTACAACCAAAACTTATTTGAATTTCATGAAACTTATCATGTTCTCATATGGACACCAATACAGAGTGGCATTGTACTTTTTTGGGTCAAATTTGAGACCAATTTTGATGTAATCTTTATCTAATTACAGACGGGAGATTATTAATAATTGGGAATCAATATCCCAAACGGATTATTTATTTGAACCGTGAGCGTTAGACCAACAATGGATACATGCCATGCTTCGGTTAAGCAATAAAGCGGCAGCATTAATCATCCAAATAGAAAAACAGTATACGTGCCGCCGCGCAACCCATGTGTCGTCCGAGCAGGCATGAGTTGACGGGACGCGTCCGTCGTGCAGGCAGACGGGGAGGCGTGCGTGCAGGTGTGTGAATTGACGGAGGCGTTCTCGCTGCGTAGTGTCATCGAGAGGCATGCGAGTAGCTGTGTGAAACTTCGGTAGGCATGCCAGCAGTCCGGTGTGCAGGCTAACCGGGAGGCGATCCATCGGTTTGACCGCCGCCCGCTTCTCTCCCACAACTCCCACTACTCCATATTAATGGTGCGCCCAAGCGGCCACACCCTCCATCCTCGCTACACACACACAATCGTCTCTCTCCGCTTGCATCCTCGACGTCGCTCTCAGTCCCCAAAGCCGTCAGTGTATGAGGATGCCGCCGAAGCGCCCCATCAGAGGGAGTGGCGACGTCGGGGCTGCTAAAGCACCGAAGCACGGCGTGGTGATGGATACGGAGGTTGTCGTCACCGCCGGCGAGTTATTGCTGCACCCTGACATCGTCGACGGTGTCGAGCTTCCACAGCCAGAGGCAGAGTTCCACACCGACTCCGACGACCACCCCGGCGATGACTCCGACGACCACTCTGGCGACGACTCTGACGACCACTTCGGCGACGACTCCGACGACAACAGACAGGTGGTTAGTCATCTATGCCCATTTATTTGTCAAATAGATCATAGGGTTTCTCTGGTTACTCCTGCCTCTGTGGTGGGCTCAACAGCTGGAACTTCTTCATCTTCAGGAACCTCTGTGAAAACAGACTCGTGAATCACTAGGCGACGCTCTTGGTTGGTGGAGGCTGGCCCAGCAATAGAGATGGGCTCAACCACAAGGGGCTCAGAGGCTGCAGCATGCTCTTTCTTTGTAGACTTTGTGTTCAGCTTCTTCTTGGATGGGGCTACATCAGAGGTGTTCTTATGCTTGCGCTTCCTGGCATCAGCTTCAGCTGCCCTGGTCTTGTTCAGTTCTGAAGCTATCGAGGGGACCTTAGGCTTCGAGCCTGTCATGCTGGTAGGGAAGACAATACAAGGTTCTTCATGCCTTGGTGCTTCTGTTCAGATTGTAGCAGACTTCTTTGTTGGCTTGGCAGCCATTCTTGGTCGATGCCAGGATGACCAAGAGCCTTGCGCTTCTCAGCCACATTGTGTGCTTGAACACATTTCTGCGCAAAGTACTTCATCCGCTCTCTTGAACCTTTAGCTTCTTCACGCTTTGTGTGAAACTGCTCCTTGATCTCATGCAACATCTTCTTGAAGGTCTGAACATCTTCCACACTGAGCTTGGCCATGTTCTTCTCTAAGTGAGCCTTCTCATAGTCAATTTTGTTCTTCAGTTCAACAATTTTCTGAGCCACGACCAGCTCATTTGCAATAGCTCCATGGAAGGTGATGCTGATGTCCATAGGAAGCTGAAGATCATTGATGCTTATGCTCTAGTCGTCGAACCACTCATCAATGAAGTTGTTCGGCATATCCACGTCAAACAGGGGCAGATCGTTGAAGATCTCGCCCTCTTGTTTTCTCTTGATGAGTTGCTCAAGGGCGTCATCACCAAGATCTTCGTCACTTGACAGATCAATGGTGTCTTCTTCGTTCCTGAGAATGGCAACTGGAGTCAATTCATGCCCGGAAGTCTTCTTGGGCTTCTAGGTTTTCTTTGTTTTCTCAACCTTTTTAGAGACACGAGATAAGTCTTCGGAGTGCACACTGGCTTCAGGAGGTGCAGTGGCCAATGGCTTCACACGCGAAGCTTTTGGTGGCACAGGGGGCTTTGAAGCCTTTGATATCTTCTTCTTCTGCGGCTTTGGTGGTGCTGGCGCATCTTCCGAGTGTGCGTCATCAACAGAGTGCTACAGCGATGTGAGTGAGAAGGCCATCGAGGTTGTAGAAGGGGCCAATGACATTTAGATTTGCATCACGGGTGCCATCAGCCCTTGGAGCAGATGGACCAGGGTTGAAGTCGAGTCCCAGGTCCTTCTTGTTCTTGATAGCAGACTCCTTGGCAAATTGATCATTGTGCTTGAAGAGATTGTCGTCGCAACACCATAACAATGATGATGGGTCCGCATTCTCTGGTTGTGGCCCTTGGAACATGCAAGGGTAGAAACCTTGAGCCATGGCTTCAGACTTGGACTTGGGCTGCAAATTTCTGTATACAATATCTCCCCAGGGTTCCTTGATGGCGTTCTTTTCAGCATATTCAACAGTCACAAATCTGTACATGAACCATTGCTCTGCCCAATTTCTTGGAATCCATTGGATTCGGGTCTTGCGCTCGCCATAGCTCTCCTTAGGATCTGGCTTGTATAGCTCAAACAGATCTGGAGGCAAATCCTTGGTTGTATCTCCACGGTGCTGCCTGCCGCCCTCTCGAGCTGATTTCTATGTTGCCATTGTATTCAGATTAAAAGACTTCAAGACAGTGAATGGCTTCCTATTGCTAGTCAGACAGGGACTGGCTTCAGGTGAGTGAATATGACGCTGTAAGAACTCTGCAAATGAATGCAGACTATGAGAACCCAGGGATTCTCCCACGGACATGTACTATGACAGGATTAGAGATGCAAGGGAAGGGGAAGAGGTCATATGCATTCTCATAAGATTTTGAAGATAAATAATTTCTGACGACATTGACCTCATATCGCGAAGACATTCACTTATTTGAAGAGAGTCGGTTCCAGATTTGTATGAATCCATGAATAAGTACAAGTGGGGAATCTAACTAGTTATGAAGCATAATATACTTAGCATGATATGAGATGCAGATAAGGATGGATCCATATTCGGAAGTGAAGAAACCACTTTTGGTTGAAGTGGATGGATCTGACGGATCTAAAAGGCAGTAAAAAGTAAGATTTAATTACCGCTTGATGAACTGCTAGACAAGGTGAATAGAGAGGCCTAGCAGTTCAATCTCCCGCGCCCTAACTTGGCGGCGGAAGACACCTACGGCGGTGATGGAGAGGACGAGGTCCGCGGCCGGCGTGAGGACGGCGTCGAAGAGGTCGCGGCAGCTAAGCACTTCGTCTCCGGCATCAGCACGAGCTAGCAGAGGCGCTAGGGTTTGCGGGAGGCGGAGAGGTGGTTGAGGGAGTCCTGGATTAGGGGGTCTCCGGACAGCCGAACTATCTCCATTGGTCGGACTGTTAGACTATGAAGATACAAGATTGAAGACTTCGCCTCGTGTCTGGATGGGACTCTACGTGGCGTGGAAGGCAAGCTAGGCAATACAGATATGGATATCTCCTCCTTTGTAACCGACCTTGTGTAACCCTAACCCTCTCCGGTGTCTATATAAACCGAAGGGTTTTAGTCCGTAGGACAACAACCATAACATACAATCATACCATAGGCTAGCTTCTAGGGTTTAGCCTCTCCGATCTCGTGGTAGATCTACTCTTGTACTACCCATATCATCAATATTAATCAAGCAGGACGTAGGGTTTTACCTCCATCAAGAGGGCCCGAACCTGGGTAAAACATTGTGTCCCCTGCCTCTTGTTACCATCCGGCCTAGACGCACAGTTCAGGACCCCCTACCCGAGATCCGCCGGTTTTGACACCGACATTAGTGCTTTCATTGAGAGTTCCTCTGTGTCGTCCCGTTAGGCTTGATGGCTCCTACTATCATCGATAGCGATGTGGTCCAGGGTGAGACTTTTCTCCCCGGACAGACCTTCGTGTTCGGCGGCTTTGCACTGCGGGCTAATTCGCTTGGCCATCTGGAGCAGATTGAAAGCTACGCCCCTAGCCATCAGGTCAGGTTTGGAAGTTTGAACTACACAGCAGACATCGGTGGAGACTTGATCTTCGACGGATTCGAGCCACAACCAGGCACGCCGCATTGTCACGATGGGTATGACCTAGCTCTGCCGCTGAACAGTACCCCAGAGGCCGCGCCCACATCAGCTCCGACCCTTAGCTCGGAGCCAACTGCGCCAATCGAGGACGGGTGGCTAGACACCACCTCAGGGGCTGCAGTCTCAACGGCGATCGAGCCAAACACCAGCCTAACCCTCTGCGTAGCCCGTGACTCCAAGGTGCCGGACTCTTTTCCGGACTCCGAACCATCCGCGCCCCTACTAATCGAATCCGATTGGGCGCCGATCATGGAATTCACTGCCGCGGATATCTTTCAGCACTCGCCCTTCGGCGACATTCTGAATTCACTAAGGTCTCTCTCTTTGTCACGAGAGCCCTAGTCGGACTATGGCCAACAGGATTGGGATGCGGACGATGAAGAAATTCGACGCCCACCCATCACCCACTTCGTAGCCACTGTTGATGATTTAGCCGACATGCTCGACTTCGACTCTAAAGACATCGACGGTATGGACGACGATGTAGGAGACGAACATGAACTAGCACCTATAGGGCACTGGAAAGCCACCTCGTCATATGACATATACATGGTGGATACACCCAAAGAAGGCAATGGCGACGAGATAGCGGAGGATGACCCCTCCAAGAAGCAACCCAAGTGCCGACGTCAGCAGCGCCGCTCTAAGTCCCGCCAAAGCAAAAGTGGTGATACCGGCACAGGAGATAATAACACTCTGGATAGTGCCGAAGACAACAACAATCCCTTCCAGGAAGATTTAGAGCAGGAGGATGGAGGAGCCAGCTCTCCTGAGAGAGCGGCAGACGGAGCGAAGGAGGATGACAATTATATGCCCCCCTCCGAAGACGAGGCAAGCCTCGGCGACGATGAATTCGTCGTACCAGAGGATCCCGTCGAACAAGAGCGCTTCAAGCACCGGCTTATGGCCACGGCAAATAGCCTCAAGAAAAAGCAGCAGTAGCTTCAAGCTGATCAAGATCTGCTAGCTGATAGATGGACTGAAGTCCTCGCGGCCGAGGAATATAAACTCGAGTGCCCCTCCAAGAATTACCCAAAGTGCAGGTTACTACCCCAACTGGAGGAAGAAGCGTATGATACGGCTGATCGGCCACCTCGTGGTCGCGATAGAGAGGCATTCCAGCCAAAAGCTCAGCCTCCACCCCGACACCATTCAAATAAAAAGGCATGGGGAGATACGCCAAACCTGCGAGACATATTGGAGGACAAAGCAAAGCATGCAAGATCGATCTACGGATCACGATGGAACACCACTCTGCGAGACGATAAACGTCACGCCGGATACAGCAAAAGCAAATCCGATCGGGCCGAACACAGTGGGCAAGACCCATTCGAGTTGCGTCGCGATATAGCCCAATACAGAGGCGCCGCACACCCCTTATGCTTCATAGATGAAGTAATGGAACATCAATTCCCAGAAGGTTTCAAACCTGTAAATACTGAATCATACGACGGCACAACAGATCCCGCGGTATGGATCGAGGATTTCCTCCTCCACATCCACATGGCCCGCGGTGATGACCTACACACCATCAAATACCTCCCACTAAAGCTCAAAGGACCAGCGCGGCATTGGCTTAACAACTTGCCAGCGAACTCCATTAGCTGTTGGGAAGATCTGGAAGCCGAATTCCTCGACAACTTTTAGGGCACTTATGTGCGACCACCAGACGCCGATGACTTGAGCCGCATAATTCAGCAGCCAGAAGAGTCGGCCAGGCAATTGTGGACTCAGTTCCTTACAAAGAAAAATCAAATCATCGACTGTCCGGATGCGGAGGCCTTAGCGGCTTTCAAACACAACATCCGAGACGAGTGGCTAGCCTGGCACCTTGGTCAGGAAAAGCCGAAATCTATGGCAGCTCTCACGATGCTCATGACCCTCTTTTGTGCGGGAGAAGACAACTAGCTGGCTCGTAGTAATAACATATCAAAGAACCATGGTACCTCAGATACCAAGGACGGCAATAGCAGGTCACGTCGCAACAATCATAAGCACTGCATTAACAGCAAAAATAATGAGGATACGACAGTCAATGCCGGATTCAAAGGCTCTAAACCCGGTCAGTGGAAAAAATCCATTCAAACAAAGTACGTTGGGTCCATCCAGCTTGGTCCGTATACTCGATCGCTCGTGTCAAATACACAACACCCCAGACAAGCCAACCAATCACACCAACAGGGATTGTTGGGTGTTCAAGCAGGCCGGCAAGTTAATTGCCGAAAACAAGGACAAGGGGCCGCATAGCGATGACGAGCAGGAGCCCCGGCAGCCGCACACCAGAGGGAAGAAGAGGTTTCCCCCGCAAGTGCGGATGGTGAACATGATTTACGCGACTCACATCCCCAAGAGGGAGTGGAAGCATGCGCTCAGGGATGTATATGTGTTGGAGCCAGTCGCCCCAAAGTTCAACCCTTGGTCCTCCTGTCCGATCACCTTCGATCGCAGGGACCACCCCACTAGTATCTGTCATGGCGGATTTGCCGCACTGGTCCTAGACCCAATCATTGACGGATTCCACCTCACTCGAGTCCTTATGGATGGCGGCAACAGCCTGAACCTGCTTTATTAGGACATAGTGTGCAAAATGGGTATAGACCCCTCAAGGATCAAACCCACAAAAATGATCTTTAAAGGCGTCATTCCAGGTGTGGAGGCCCATTGCACAGGCTCAATTACACTGGAAGTGGTCTTCGGATCCCCGGATAACTTCCGAAGCAAAGAGTTAATCTTCGATGTAGTCCCTTTCCGCAGTGGTTATCACGCGCTGCTCGGGCGAACCACATTTGCTAGATTCAATGCGGTACCGCATTATGCATACCTCAAGCTCAAGATGCCAGGACCTCGCGGAGTTATTACAGTAAATGGAAACACGGAGCGCTCCCTCCGAACAGAGGAGCACACCGCGGCCCTCGCAGCAGAAGCGCAAAGCAGCCTCTCAAGGCAATCAACCAGTTCGGCACTTCAAAGCCCGGACACCTTCAAGCGCGCTTAGAGCAATCAGCAAATAGACCACCTGGCGTGATCTGTGCTCGCATAGCAATACGGCGGCCACCCCAATCCCATCCCAACGGCGAAACTCATGCCGCGCATACATAATTACGCATTAAAAATACCATGGGCACAGGTGGGGAGGGGGGCACAACTATGGCACGCCCCAAGACGCGGCTTAAACCGCACTAGGGGCTTCCTGTTTGGTTATTTTTCTCTTTTTTTCAGGACCTTAATCTCTAGAAACACTGTCCAGCAGCACTATTGGAAAACAAATGATACAACAACCAAGGAGGCAGACAGCTACATCATACCATGGAATTCCCAGGTGGATTACAGTAACGAGCGAAATATTCGATTTAATATCATTCCTCAGCTTGCCCTTGGAAGGGGCATAGTCCTACTCTTTGCTTATTGCACTATCTGTATCACTCTGCTTTAACGCAATTTTTTGAATAAACAATCCATGACATTATGACTATTATTGCATTCTTGTTATATATATGTGTGTGTGTGTGTGTGTGTTCATTAATGACGCCTTGCAACCGTACACTTTGGTACGGCCAATACACCAGGGGCTTACGTAGCCCACAATGCGGTGTGAAAAGTCCAAACACTTTCACAAGTGCGGCACCCCAAACTTATAGAATTATATGCATCAGCTCCGAATCATGTCTTTGGTCAAATGTTTGGTTTGCACGGCTCCTATGTTTTGGTACCTTACATTCCGCTCTATCGGCTAAGGTAGCGCTAGGAGAACTACTGCGATTGTGCCCCGGTTCTGCTGGGTTCAGCACCTCAGTAGAGAAATCTAAAACTGACTGTCATGATAAGGTGAGAGATTAGTCGCTGTTCGGCGAGGTTTTCAAGTCCCTAAAGATTTATGCCACTTAGAGCGAGGGGATGGCCCTGTCCGGCTTAAAGGCGTGTATCGCGCCCCGAATTCGGCCTTCTGAATACCAGGGGCTTCGCCGAAATTTAAAATTATAGAATTCTATGGCTAAGTGAGAGTGATAAAGCATTATTAGTCCGGTTGCCTTGTTCGCTGTGCTGAGCACCTCCCTCGAAGGACCCAAACATGGGAACAAGAGTGCTCAGGTTTATCCCGAACACCCCAACACTCGTGGCATGGGGGCAGAAGCCGAGGACTAGCCATCTCTCAGATTGGATAAATAGCCAAACAGAAGGTAATATTTTAAATTCAAACAAGCG
The DNA here is from genome assembly GCF_018294505.1 of Triticum aestivum. Taxonomy (NCBI): domain Eukaryota; kingdom Viridiplantae; phylum Streptophyta; class Magnoliopsida; order Poales; family Poaceae; genus Triticum; species Triticum aestivum. The sequence continues at coordinate 365,241,111 of NC_057797.1, read as the reverse complement.
TTGCATAGTGCATATGAAACAAGTTTTCATAAATACAGGATAAAACAAGCAAGTCTCATTAAAATATTACATCTTTTGAACACTCGTCCGCGATGAGACGGGCACCCGGCAGAACACCCTCGTAGTACATCTCGGGGTGGCGGAGCTCCTTGCCCTCCGGCGGCCCCTCCTTGATTAGCTTCACGATGTCTAGCTTGACCCACTGCAATTTCACACGAGTGAAAGCCCGGCGTGCACCTTCAATGCAGACGGATCGCTTGACGACCTCCAGCTACGGGCAGGCATCCACAAGCCACCTCACCAGGCCGAAGAAGCTGTTCGGAAGGGCGTCACCAGGCCACATACGGACTATAAAGCTCGTCATGGCCCGATCGGCCGCCTTACGTAGCTCGACCATCTGCTTCAGCTGGTCGCTCATTGGCACCAGGTGCTCGGCCTCAGCATACTGAGACCAGAACAGCTTCTCCATTGAGCTTCCATCCTCGGCCTAGTAAAATTGTGCGGCATCGGACACACTGCGGGGCAAATCTGCGAATGCTCCTGGAGAGCTCCAGATTCGGGTAAGTAATCGGTAATTTACTTTTACATGCTTGTTTTGCATATAGAAAGCCTTACCCGCCGCTATCTTCTTCATTGCGTCGATCTCCTGGAGGGCCTTTTGGGCTTCGTCCTTGGCACTTTTTGCACTCTCGAGGGCCGTGGCAAGCTCAGACTCCCGCATCTTTCAGTCAAGCTCCAACGCCTCGTGCTTCGCCACGAGAGCCTGGAGCTCCTGCTGCACCTCGCCCACCCAAGCCTCGTGTTTCTCTCGCTTGGTGCGCTGCTTGGCCGCTTTATCTTCGGCCTTGGTTAGCGCTTGCTTCAGGGTCGCCACCTCGGTCGTGGCCCCTGGCAAATATACGATGATCCTGTCATTTTGCAATCGCGTTTTCTTTTATATATACATATCTATAGGCAGGGTATTACTTACCCTTGTTCTCGTCGAGCTGCCTCTTGGCAAGGCCGAGCTCTTTCCTGGACCCCTTGAGGTCCTGCTTCAGTACGGCTGCCTTCGCAGTCAGTGCGGCGGACGCCAGCAGCAAAGCCTGCATATGCATATTGACATACTTATATTAGACTCCTGCGATATTATTTGATCCTCTGCTCGGCTTTTCTTTGTGAACACCAAACAAAGCATCGAGGGCTACTGTCTATGAGGTAATATTTCTACTACATTTTAAAACACTTACCTCAAAGCCTGTTAGAAGGCTGGCACAGGCTTCAGTCAATCCGCTCTTGGCGGACTGAACCTTCTGGATCACCGCACTCATGATAGTGCGGTGCTCCTCGTCGATGGAAGCGCTACGAAGTGCTTCCAGCAGATTGTCCGGCACCTCTGGATGGACAGAGGTCACCGGCACAGGCGTCTTACCCCTCTTAGAAGGAGGCCGCCTGCCCGATCTTGGAACCGCTAGAGGTTCCGGCGCGGTGTTCGGCTAAGGGCCGAACTCGGAGCTCTCAGGGGCCCCGTCCCCTCGGCTCCCGGAGTCCGGAAGGTCGCCTTGAGGCGCCTCCATGACTATCTACCCTCGACCCGGTGCCTCTTGAGATAGCACCTCGGCGTCGTCAGTAGGATGAGGGGAGGTGGCGGTCGGGACTGGATCGCTATCCATGTCCGACGAGCCCAGGGCAGCCGTCCGATGATACATCAATACTGGCTCGTGGCGGCCTGCATAATTATGTTCGGCGTTAGGGAAAACAGTATGACAAAGGAATTCTATGAGTTACTCTGGTATCCGAATACTTACGATCTCCCCAGGGGCTTGGTCCTGGGCAACCACTCGTCTTCGCCTTCGTCAGCGGCGGTGGAACTGTCCGGAAGGAGAGTCCTTCCCTTCTTGGACCCTTCGGCCTCCCCAGTTGGGGCGGCCTCCCTTTTCTTGTCTCCCCCGCCTGGAGGGGGAGCATCTTCTTCTTCCTCCTCGTCTTAGGGGGAGGAGTGTGCCGCAGAGTTATCGGACGATGAGTCCGATAACACCTGGCGCCGGGAACACTTTCGGGTTCCCTTGGCCTTCTTGGTCTTCTCCAGCACCTTGTAAGGAGCCGGAGTCAGCATCTCCGTCAGGAGAGCGCCCACAGTATCTTCGGGCAAAGGGGCCGGGCAGTTAATCTGCCCCGACATCTCCACCCAGTCCTGTCAAAGGCATGGAGATTAGACCCCGCACATAATTAAGCTAGGGAAAATAAATGTCCTACGGGGCGTATTGAACTCACCGAACGCGCTAGGCGCTTTGCGCTTAGTCCGCGGTCCTCGGCGAGAGAAGGAGGGACCTCGGTGCCCTTGAACAGCACCTTCCAGACGTCCTTGTGCGTCGTGTCAAAGAGCTCGCTCAGAGTCTGGTGCCGGGCCGGGTCGAACTCCCACAAGGTAAAATCACGTTGTTGACACGGGAGGATCCGGCGGATGAGCATAACTTGGACTATGTTGACAAGCTTGAGCTTCTTGCTCGCCATACTCCGGATACATTTTTGGAGTCCATCCAGCTCCATCGATGAACCCCACGACAAGCCCTTCTCTTTCCAAGAAGTGAGCCGTGTAGGGAATCCAGATCGAAACTCGGGGGCTGCCGCCCATTTGGCATCACGCGGCTCAGTGATGTAGAACCACGCCGATTGCCATCCCTTTATTGTCTCCACGAAGGAGCCTCCAAGCCATATAACGTTGGGCATCTTGCCCACCATGGCTCTGCTGCATTCTGCTTGTTGCCCTTGTACCACCTTCGGCTTGATATTGAAGGTCTTTAACCACAGGCCAAAGTGGGGCCGGATGCGGAGGAAAGCCTCACACATGACGATGAACGCCGAAATGTTGAGGACGAAGTTCGGGGCCAGATCATGAAAGTCCAGCCCGTAGTAGAACATGAGACCACGGACGAATGGATGGAGGGGAAACCCCAGTCCACAGAGGAAGTGGTGGAGGAAAACTACCCTCTCGTGAGGTTTCGTGGTAGGGACGATCTGCCCCGCAGCGGGCAGCCGATGCGCGATATTCGCGGCTAATTATCCGGCTCCGCGCAGCTTCTTGATATCTCCCTCCGTGACGGAGGAGACCATCCACCTGCCTCCCGCTCCGGACATGGTTGGAGAAGGTTGAGGTGGGAAGTGTGGACTTGGGCTCTAGAGCTCGAGTGTGCGAAAACGAATGAGCAAAGGAGGAAGAAGGCGTGGATAGAAAGGTGAATCCTTATCCCTTTATATGGGCGAACGAAACTAAGCGTCCCCACTTGCCTGGTAAAACTCGCTTATCCCCCAAGCGCCGTAATTGATGGTGCGGTTGGGTTACCCATGCCCGTATTGATGAGAATCACGTAATAAGGGGACATGATCTCTGCTTTGACAAGACATGTCGAAAAACTGCCTCGCGTTATGTGCGGGGCTGGTTAAAGGAAACGGTTCGAATAATCACCGGGCCATGACATAACGTCATACTGTCAAAACAAATCACCAAATTAGATTTGCGAAAATATTATTCTCTCTACGGTGGTATGTGGAACTTATTTTGCGGGGTCGGACACTATCCTCATATTCAAATTCTTCTGTGATGTATTCGGAGAAGGAACCCGCCTTGCAATGCCGAAGACAATACTACGCACCGGACTCATCGTCATTGAAGCCTGGTTCAGGAGCTACTGAGGGAGTCCTGGAATAGGGGGTCTCCGGACAGCCGGACTATCTCCATTGGTCGAACTGTTAGACTATGAAGATACAAGATTGAAGACTTCATCTCATGTCCGGATGGGACTCTACTTGGCGTGGAAGGCAAGCTAGGCAATACGGATATGGATATCTCCTCCTTTGTAACCGACCTTGTGTAACCCTAACCCTCTCCGGTGTCTATATAAACAGAAGGGTTTTAGTGCGTAGAACAACAACCATAACATACAATCATACCATAGGCTAGCTTCTAGGGTTTAGCCTCTCCGATCTCGTGGTAGATCTACTCTTGTACTACCATATCATCAATATTAATCAAGCAGGACGTGGGGTTTTACCTCCATCAAGAGGGCCCGAACCTGGGTAAAACATTGTGTCCCCTGCCTCCTGTTACCATCCGGCCTGGACGCACAGTTCGGGACCCCTACCCGAGATCCGCCGGTTTTGACACCGACCGTGGTAGAAGAGATAATGACCACGGTGAGTTGTGTATTTATAAGGATAGGGAAAACACATCATAATTACGCAGGTGCCCCTGGAGGTTCACATCTGAAGGACACGTGGCTTGCATGCAACACATTGGGAGTTGATCCATGTTCCCACGCATGCCTGGATTGTCGGGTGGTCATTCCGGCCTCTCCGGTATTCAAGCAAAAGGATATGGCAATTAAAACAGATTTAAATGTTTGTCTCTATGTCTTCTGCTGACAAGGACTCAGAGAAGACAATCGACATGTTTCAATAGAATGCATATGATTTGGACAGATAGAGTTTGAGATAGAAGCATAGAGGGGGTTAGGGTCCGCTCACATTCACTTACATCAAGAAAATATTCAAGCATGAAGACACAATAATAAGTGAATGTTGTAGAGGACGGAATACAATTATATATATAACACTATTCTAATCCCAAGATCATAACAGTTATTCGGATCACAACGTCTATATAGGAGCGAGCGAGGTGTTCCTGAGATTGCCGACCGATAAAAAGAAAACAAAAAAACCACCCACCAGGCCACGAACTGCCGACCACCTCAATCGCCGCCGAGCTCCCACCCCGATCCCAACCACACTCTTCCCCCGGCGGCGCGACCTCCCCAGATCCCCCCCTCCCCCGCCGCAGTGCCTCCAGTCTCGCCGCCAGGTCTCCTCCCCCACGCGATGCTGGCCTCCCCGAGGCGCCGCGCGCCAGCAGCCTGGTTGTGTCTCCCGCCCTCTTCCTGAATTCCCTCGGCGAGGCTCCATAGCCACCGCATCACCTCCCGTGGAACACCTGACCCAGTACGTGGCGGTGCATGGTTGGAGGACGACAGAGCAGGTGAGGTGAGGTGCCACCTATAGGTGCACATCCTTAGTGTGCCGCCGTCCATGTCGTCCCAGAGCAGCACGCAGAAGCAGTGCTGCGATGTACTCCAGGGACAGGGTCGATGCCGCTGTGCAACACCTCGGTCCAGCTTCGGACCTGCAGAAAGAAACTGCATGCCACTAACGCAATAAGTTTACTATGACCAGCTGCAGGGCCTGCATTCTCTAAGGACAGTGATATTCTTTGATTTAGGTAATCCTTTTTCCTAAACAAGTGAAGTAGTACACGAGCACTTATATCCCTACAATATACATGCATGCAGCTATATTATTGTGGAAAAGATTGCTTCCACCCTTCATTCTGTACTGAAATTGTAAATAAATAATAAGCGTGCATGATATACCCATGGGGCGTTGTTATCATGCAGATCCCCGTGTTTTTGCTCCAAGTTGAAGGTAAGACTACACAACCTCTGAAGCTTGGTGCTTCTCTGAGAGGAAAGGAACTAGCAGAGCTCTCGTTTGGATTAGACAAGAAGGAAAACATGACAACTTACAGGGGAATGCCAAGGCCAAAAAGAAAACACAAAAACCACTGTGGGCGAGTCTGCCTCATGTTTGTTGATCAGTGCTGCGAGTTAACCTTGCCATTTTCAAATGGATGTAGGTGAGAAACACCATTTTATTTCCAAAGGGAGCAGCGAGAGACCGAGCAAAGCGCGCGCGCCGAACGCCAAGGTCCAAAGGAAAACCGGTCTAAACACCGACGCGAAGCATTAACATACCGTACGCGTGTGTTTGTTGTATTTACTACTCGATCGATCGTGAAAAGGCTTGTGCGCGCGGTGCGTACGTCGATCTCTCGTGACCTTAATAACTTTAGTAACTTTAGTTGTTTCTTAAAGAAGGGACTCTAAGAAGTTCAGATTTAGAAAACTAAGCAGTTCAAAAAAAATAATGGATTCTCTCTCTTTTAAAAGAAACTAGAGGTTCAAAACTAAATAACAGAAAAGTACCAATGTTTATAAAAAAGGAATGCCAAATGAAAAAAATAAAGCAGATCAAAAAGTTTATAAAAAATAGGTTTTCCCATTTTTGAAAAAACTTTAAAATAAAACTAGAGAAGTTCAAATTTAAAAAACAGAGAAGTTCAATGTTTGGTACAAAGCCAGAAAGGTCAAAATTAAAAACATAGAGCAGTTAATGTTTTATAGGAAAAAATGGGGTTGCATTGTTTCAAAAAAACTGAAAGTTCAAATTTAAATAACAGAAAAGCGGTTAGATATTTATTACAAAACCACAAAATTTACTAAACAAAAACCCAATGTTCAAAATTAAAAACATAAGAGCAGTTTAAAATTTGTAAAAACACAATGTGTGTCTCTGATGCTGGGGGATCGTTGGACACAGATGGCGACCACCGGTGCACTCGCAGCTGCGTTTGGACTGCTGCGATGACCGAATCAGACCTTCCACCACCGGTGCACTCGCAGCCGCGTTTGGACGCGCGCTGTCTTCCACTTCTAACGCTCCACCCGCTAGTGTCAAAGACAAACAATATTGTACATGATAAGTTCATGTATTAATTGGTATATTTATTTATGCATGAATGACGATAGATGCATTCGCCGTAGTTCCAGCATTACGGCAAACCCATGTCAAATATATAGCGGATTTGGGTGCTCCAGCCAAAACGAATCCTAATTCGGCTACCCATGGGAAACTTGTTTATGAGGATTGACCCCAATTTTCCTATTGTTTTTGCAGACCTTCGATTCAAGAGAAAATGTGTATAAAAAGGGGTGATTTCGAAAGTTCAGGTGTAACGAACATCGAAGTTCAAACCAAAAAAACTGTAAACAAAAAATCATGGAATTCAAAGAATAAAAACTACAAAGTTTCATAAATAAAATTAATAGCACGTGAAGTTCATGTTTCAGAAATTCCGAAGTTCATGTGTAGTACATACAGAAGAAAAGTCATCAAATGAAAAAAAAGACCGCTGAGCCCATTTCACCGAAAAGAAAAAATGCATAAAAATATCAGGAAAAAATTCTATAGGAAGTTCAAATTAAAAAACTGAAGCAGGTCGGCATTAAGAAAATGAAGTTTTTAATATCTAAAAGTCAAATTTAGAAGGTCAAAAATTTGAGCAAGAAGTTCAAATAAAAAAGGTACTTCAAAAATCTTTATAACGGATTTTCCCCGTTTATAAAAAAATCAGCGAAGTCCAAATTCAAAAAGGTGAGCATCTCAAAAAGATTTTATGAAGACATAATTCCCCCATTCTATAAAAACTAGAAGTTCAAATTAAAATAATGGTGCAGTTTCATTGTTTATATAAAAAAGGATTTTCCCGGTTACTAACCAATAACCTAAGGAGTTGAAGTTTAAAAATGGTGAACTTCGATGTCTATAAAAAAATCAGATTTTTCACATTATTAAAAATAAAACCAAGAAATTCAAAATTTTAAAACAAGGAAGTTCAAAAAACTCGATTTCCTCGTTACTAAAGAATAAAACTAAGAAGTTCAAATTAAAATAACAGAGTAGTTCAAAGTTTGTAAAAAACTCACATTCTCGTTATTAAAGAATCAAACTAATAAGTTTGAATTAAAATAAGGGAACAACTAAAAAGATTTAAAAAGATTTTCCCCATTTTTTCGAAAACTAGGATTTCCCCAATATTAAAGATTAAACCATGAAGTTCAAAAATAGAAAAGAGACAAATTCGACGTTTATTTTAAAATTAAACACAATTCTTTATTCAAAATATAAAATATGTGAAGTTCAAATTAAAATAACTGAGAAGTTCAAAGTATATAAAACCCTAGGATTTATAAGCTCAAAAAACAAAAACAAAAAACAATGCCATTGTGGGCATTTTCCCCAATACTAAAGATTAAAATTAAGAAGTTCAATTACAAAAAACGTAGTTGTTCAGAATTGTGTCCTCGTTACTTGAGAATAAAACCAAGAAGTTCAATTGGAAAAAGCGGGAAAGTTTGATATTTATTTGAAATATTGGACTTTTCCAGTTACTAAAGAATAAAACCAATAAGTTCAATTCCAAATAACAAAGAAGTTCGATGTTTCTAAAAATCCTCCAATTTTCACATTTTTAAAAACACAAAATGAAGTTCAAATAAAAAAGTTAGAGCGGTTTGATGTCTATAAAAACTTAGATATTTTCATGTAATCGAGAGAAGTCCGGATTAATAACCGCGAGAAGTTCTAGTACTACACTATCTGTATTTTGTATAAAAAAAGAATGAAAAAAGAAAGGCTAAAAGTTTTGTTTCTAGAAGTTCAAGTGCTCGACCCGAGAAAGTTCAAAAATTCTTATGAGAGAGGTTGAACAAAAATACGTGAGAGAAGTTCAAGGTGAAAACAGTGGCATGTTCAACTACTACATGGAATGCGTTTCACATAAGAATATAAGAATAGAAAACAAAAAGCTTAAAAGGTTTGTTGCAAGCAGTTCACGTGCTCCTCCATTCACAGTTCAGAATTTATATTGCGGGACATCCGACCTCCAATTACATATTTGAAACTGGCAAAAAATGACGTCCGCCCTTCAATTGCGTGTAATTCAACATATACACAAAAATGTGACAGAAGTTCATAGTGAAAACAATGAGAAGTTCAAGTACTGCAAGGAATGCATTTCAGGTGAGAAATAAAAGTGTGGAAAAATAAAAGCTTGAAAGGTTTGTTGAAAGAAGTTCAAGTGCTCTTTCCGGACAAGTTCAAAAATTCTTGCGAGAGAGGTTCACCTTGTAATTCCATGTGTTTTTTCCGTATAAAAATTGAATACAATTCTTTACTCAAAATATAAAAAGGTGAAGTTCATATTGAAATAACAGAGAAGTTCGGAGTTTATTAAAACCTAGAATTTACTTGTTCAAAAAATAAAAAACACAACGCCATTTTTTGCACTTTTAAAAACAACTCATAAACAAAAAAAATGGTTGCTAGACGTTCAAGTGCTCGGTGAGGAGAAGTTCAAAAAATTCTTGTGAGAGAGGTTCACCGTGTATTTAGATGTCCAAAATACATAAAAATATGTTGTTTTTTGTGTTTTAAAATAGTTCTCTCAAACCAGAGAGAAGTTCAAAGTGATAATAGCCATAATTTCACGTACTACATGGTGTGTATTTCATATAAGAAAAAAACAATAAAGTGAAACAGAGTGAAATTCAAATAGACATGCCCCAGAAGATCAACTACTTCACGCAGTGCAAAAAACTGCACGTCAAAAGCAGAGTGAGGTGTTGGGGAACGTAGCAGAAATTCAAAATTTTCCTACGTGTCACCAAGATCTATCTATGGAGAAACCAGCTACGAGTAGAAAGAGAATGCATCTACATACCCTTGTAGATCGCTAAGCGGAAACGTTCAAGAGAACGGGGTTGAAGGAGTCGTACTCGTCGTGATCCAAATCACCGGAGATCCTAGTGCCGAACGGACGGCACCTCCACGTTCAACACACGTACAGCCCGGTGACGTCTCCCATGCCTTGATCCAGCAAGGAGAGAGGGAGAGGTTGAGGAAGACTCCGTCCAGCAGCAACACAACGGCGTGGTGGTGGTGGAGGAGCGTGGCAATCCTGCAGGGCTTCGCCAAGCACCCCGAGAGAGGTGGAGCACTTGGGAGAGGGAGGGTTGTGCCAGGGGCAAGGGTGAAGCTCCCATGCGCCTCCCCACTATATATAGGCGTGGAGGGGCTGGGTTTCTTGCCCTCCAAGTCCATTGGGGCGTTGGCCAAGGTGGGAGGAAAGAAATCCCATCATTTCCTTCCCCACCGATTGTTATCCCCCCTTTTTAGGGATCTTGATCTTATCCCTTCGGGATATGATCTTATTCCTTCTAAGGGGGGATCTTGGTGCGCCTTGACCAGGGGTGTGGGGCCTTGCCCCCACTACCCACGTTCATGTGGGCCCCCCCATGCAGGTGGGCCCCACTCCGGAACCTTCTAGAACCTTCCCGGTACAATACCGAAAAATCCCGAACATTTTCCGGTGGACAAAATAGGACTTCCCATATATAAATCTTTACCTCCGGACCATTCCGAAACTCCTCGTGACGTCCGGGATCTCATACGGGACTCCGAACAACATTCGGTAACCACATACAAACTTCCTTTATAACCCTAGCGTCATCAAACCTTAAGTGTGTAGACCCTACGGGTTCGGGAGACATGCAGACATGACCGAGACGTTCTCCGGTCAATAACCAACAGCGGGATCTGGATACCCATGATGGCTCCCACATGTTCCACGATGATCTCATCGGATGAACCACGATGTCAAGGACTTAATCAATCCCGTATTCAATTCCCTTTGTCTATCGGTATGTTACTTGCCCGAGATTCGATCGTCGGTATCCAATACCTTGTTCAATCTCGTTACCGGCAAGTCACTTTACTCGTTCCGTAACACATCATCCCGTGATCAACTCCTTGGTCACATTGCGCATATGATGATGTCCTACTGAGTGGGCCCTGAGATACCTCTCCGTTTACACGGAGTGACAAATCCCAGTCTCGATCCGCATAAAACAATAGATACTTTCGGAGATACCTGTAGTGCACCTTTATAGTCACCCAGTTACGTTGTGACGTTTGATACACCCAAAGCACTCCTACGGTATCCAGGAGTTACACGCTCTCATGGTCGAAGGAAGAGATACTTGACATTGGCAAAGCTCTAGCAAATTTACTACACGATCTTTTGTGCTAGTCTTAGGATTGGGTCTTGTCCATCACATCATTCTCCTAATGATGTGATCCCGTTATCAACGACATCCAATGTCCATAGCCAGGAAACCATGACTATCAGTTGATCACAACGAGCTAGTCAACTAGAGGCTCATTAGGGACATATTGTGGTCTATGTATTCACACGTGTATTACGATTTCCAGATAATACAGTTATAGCATGAATAAAAGACAATTATCATGAACAAGGAAATATAATAATAATACTTTTATTATTGCCTCTAGGGCATATTTCCAACAGTCTCCCACTTGCACTACAGTCAATAATCTAGTTCAGATCGCCATGTGATTAACACTCACAGGTCACATCGCCATGTGACTAATACCCAAGAGTTTACTAGAGTCAGTAGTCTAGTTCACATCACTATGTGATTAACACTCAATGAGTTTTATGTTTGATCATGTTGCTTGTGAGAGAAGTTTTAGTCAATGGGTCTGAACCTTTCAGATCCGTGTGTGCTTTACAAATCTCTATGTCATCTCCTAGATGCAGCTACCACGCTCTATTTGGAGCTATTCCAAACAACTGTTCTACTTGGAGCTATTCTAAATTATTGCTCCATTATATGTATCCGGTCTCTCTACTCAGAGCTATCCGGATAGGTGTCAAGCTTGCATCGTCGTAACCTTTACGACGAACTCTTTTACCACCTCCATAATCGAGAAAATTCCTTAGTCCACTAGTTACTAAGGATAACTTTGACCTCTGTCCTGTGAGCCATTCTTGGATCACTCTTGTACCCCTTGACTGACTCATGGCAAGGCACACTTCAGGTGCGGTACACAGCATAGCATACTGAAGAGCCTACGTCTTAAGCATAGGGGACGACCTTCGTCCTTTCTCTCTATTCTGCCATGGTCGAGCTTTAAGTCTTAACTTCGTACCTTACAACTCAGGCAAGAACTCCTTCTTTGACTGGTCCATCTTGAACACCTTCAAGATCATGTCAAGGTATGTGCTCATTTGAAAGTATTATTAAGCATTTTGATCTATCCTTATAGATCTTGATGCTCAATGTTCAAGTAGCTTAATCCAGGCTTTCCATTGAAAAACACTTTCAAAATAACCCTATATGCTTTCCAGAAATTCTACGTCATTTCTGATCAACAATATGTCAACAACATATACTCATCAGAAATTCTATAGTGCTCCCACTCACTTCTTTGGAAATACAAGTTTCTCATAAACTTTGTACAAACCCAAAATTTTTGATCATCATCAAAGCATACATTCCAACTCCGAGATGCTCACTCCAGTCCTTAGAAGGATTGCTGGAGCTTTGCATACTTATTAGCATCTTTCGGGATTGACAAAACCATCCGGTTGTATCACATACAACCTTTCCTCATTAAAATCGTCGAGGAAACAATGTTTTGACATCCTATCTGCAAGATTTCATAAATAATGCAGTAATCGCTAATATAATTCCAACAGACTCTTAGCATCGCTACGAGTGAGAAAATCTCATCGTAGTCAACTCCTTGAACTTGTCGGAAAACATCTTAACGACAAGTCGAGCTTTCTTAATGGTGACATTTACCATCATTGTCCGTCTTCCTTTTGAAATCCATCTGTACTCATTAGCCTTATGACCATCGAGCCGTTCTGCCAGAGTCTACACTTTGTTTTCATACATGGATCCTCTCTCGGATTTTATGGCCTCAAGCCATTTATCGGAATCCGGGCCCACCATCGCTTCTCCATAGCTCGTAGGTTCATTGTTGTTTAGCAACATGACCTTCAAGACAGGATTACGTACCACTCTGAAGTAGTACGCATCCTTGTCATCCTACGAGGTTTGGGAGTGACTTGATCCGAAGTTTCATGATCAATATCATAAGCTTCCACTTCAATTGGTGTAGGTGCCACAGGAACAACTCCCTGTGCCCTGTCACACACTAGTTGAAGAGACGGTTCAATAACCTCATCAAGTCTCCACCATCCTCCCACTCAATTCTTTCGAGAGAAACTTTTCCTCGAGAAAGGACCCGATTCTAGAAACAATCCATATTGCTTTCGGATCTGAATTAGGAGGTATACCCAACTGTTTTGGGTTTCCTATGAAGATGCATTTTATCCGCTTTGGGTTCGAGCTTATCAACCTGAAACTTTTTCATATAAGCGTCGCAGCCCCAAACTTTTAAGAAACGACAACTTAGGTTTCTCTAAACCATAATTCATACGGTGTCATCTCATCGGAATTACGTGGTGCCCTATTTAAAGTGAATGTGGTTGTCTCTAATGCCTAACCCATGAACGATAGTGGTAATTCGATAAGAGACATCATGGTACGTACCATATCCAATAGGGTGCAACTATGATGTTCGGACACACCATCACATTATGGTGTTCCAGGCGGTATTAATTGCGAAACAATTTCCACAATGTCTTAATTGTGTGCCAAAACTCGTAACTCAGATATTCATCTCTATGATCATATCATAGACATTTTATCCTCTTGTCACAATGATCTGCTACTTCACTCTGAAATTACTTGAACCATTCAATAATTCAGACTTGTGTTTCATCAAGTAAATATACTCAACATTTACTCGAATCATCTGTGAAGTAAGAACATAATGATATTCACTACATGCCTCAGCACTCATTCGACTGCACACATCAAAATGTGTTACTTCCAACAAGTTGCTATCTTGTTCCATCTTACTGAAAATGAGGCTTTTCAGTCATCTTGCCCACGTGGTATGATTTGCATATCTCAAGTGATTCAAAATCAAGTGAGTCCGAACGATCCATTTGCATGGAGTTTCTTCATGCATATACACCAATAGACATGGTTCGCATGTCTCAAACTTTTCAAAAACGAGTGAGTCCAAAGATCCATCAACATGGAGCTTCTTCATGCGTTTTATACCATTATGACTTACATGGCAATGCCACAAGTAAGTGGTACTATCATTACTATCTTATATCTTTTGGCATGAAAATGTGTATCACTACGACCGAGATTCAATAAACCATTCCTTTAGGTGCAAGACCATTGAAGGTATTATTCAAAAATAGAGTAACCATTATTCTCCTTAGATGAATAACCGTATTGCGATAGACATAATCCAATCATGTCTATGCTCAACGCAAACACCAATCTCGGTGGTAGAGGGAGCGTGCGATGCTTGATCATATCAACCTTGGAAACACTTCCAACATATATCGTCAGCTCACCTTTAGCTAGTCTCCGTTTATTCCGTAGCTTTTATTTCGAGTTACTAACACTTAGCAACAGAACCGGTATCCAATACCCTGGTGCTACTAGGAGTACTAGTAAAGTACACATTAACATAATGTATATCCAATATACTTCTATCGACCTTGCCAGCCTTCTCATCTACCAAGTATCTAGGGTAATGCTGCTCCAGTGGTTGTTCCCCTTATTACAGGAGCACTTAGTCTCGGGTTTGGGTTCAACCTTGGGTTTCTTCACTAGAGCAGCAGCTGAATTGCCGTTTCATGAAGTATCCCTTTGTTCCCTTGCCCTTCTTGAAACTAGTGGTTTCACCAACCATCAACAATTGATGCTCCTTCTTGATTTCTACTTTTGCAGTGTCAAACATCATGAATATTTCAAGGATCATCATATCTATCCCTGATATGTTATAGTTAATCACGAAGCTCTAGCAGCTTGGTGGCAATGACTTTGGGGAAACATCACTATCTCATCTGGAGGATCAACTCCCACTCGATTCAAGTGATTGTTGTGCTCAGACAATCTGAGCACAAGCTCAACGATTGAGCTTTTCTCCCTTAGTTTGCAGGCTAAGAAAATCGTCGGAGGTCTTATACCTCTTGACGTGGGCACGAGCCTGAAATCCCAATTTCAGCCCTCGAAACATCTCATATGTTCCGCGATGTTTCGAAAACGTCTTTGGTGCCTCTACTTAAACCATTTAACTGAACTATCACGTAGTTATCAAAACGTGTATGTTCGATGTTCGAAACATCCACAAACGACGTTTGGGGTTCAGCACACTGAGTAGTGCATTAAGGACATAAGCTTTCTACTGTTCGCATAATCGCTACTATCAACTTTCAACTATATTTTCTCTAGGAACATATCTAAAACAGTAGAACTAAAGCGCGAGCTACGACATAATTTGCAAAAGGTCTTTTGACTATGTTCAGGATAATTAAGTTCATCTTATGAACTCCCACTCAGATAGACATCCCTCTGGTCATCTAAGTGATTACATGATCCGAGTCAACTAGGCTGTGTCCGATCATCACGTGAGACGGACTAGTCATCATCGGTGAACATCTTCATGTTGATCGTATCTACTATACGACTCATGCTCGACCTTTCGGTCTCCGTGTTCCGAGGCCATGTCTGTACATGCTAGGCTCGTCAAGTTAACCCTAAGTGTTTTCGCTGTGTAAAACTGTCTTACACCCATTGTATGTGAACGTAAGAATCCATCACACCCGATCATCACGTGGTGCTTAGAAGCGACGAACTGTAGCAACGGTGCACAGTTCGGGGAGAACACTTCTTGAAATTGTTGTAAGGGATCATCTTATTTACTACCGTCGTCCTAAGCAAACAAGATGAATAAACATGATAAACATCACATGCAATCAAATAGTGACATGATATGGCCAATATCATTTTGCTCCTTTTGATCTTCATCTTCGGGGCTCCATGATCATCATCGTCACCGGCACGACACCATGATCTCCATCATCATGATCTCCATCATCGTCTCTTCATGAAGTTGTCACGCCAACGACTACTTCTACTTCTATGACTAACGCGTTTAGCAATAAAGTAAAGTAGTTTACATGGCGTTCTTCAATGACACGCAGGTCATACAATAAATAAAGACAACTCCTATGGCTCCTGCCGGTTGTCATACTCATCGACATGCAAGTCGTGAATCCTATTACAAGAACATGATCAATCTCATACATCACATATCATTCATCACATTCTTCTTGGCCATATAACATCACATAGCATACCCTGCAAAAACAAGTTAGACGTCCTCTAATTGTTGTTTGCATGTTTTACGTGGCTGCTATGGGTTTCTAGCAAGAACGTTACTTACCTACGCAAGACCACAACGTGATATGCCAATTTCTATTTACCCTTCATAAGGACCCTTTTCATCGAATCTGTTCCGACTAAAGTGGGAGAGACTGGCACCCGCTAGCCACCTTATGCACCAAGTGCATGTCAATCGGTGGAACCTGTCTCACGTAAGAGTACGTGTAAGGTCGGTCCGGGCCGCTTCATCCCACAATACCGTCGAAACAAGATTGGACTAGTAACGGTAAGCATATTGAACAACATCAACGCCCACAACTACTTTGTGTTCTACTCGTGCAAAGAATCTACGCAATAGACCTAGCTCATGATGCCACTGTTGGGGAACGTAGCAGAAATTCAAAATTTTCCTACGTGTCACCAAGATCTATCTATGGAGAAACCAGTTACGAGTAGAAAGATAATGCATCTACATACCCTTGTAGATCGCTAAGCGGAAGCGTTCAAGAGAACGGGGTTGAAGGAGTCGTACTCGTCGTGATCCAAATCACCGGAGATCCTAGTGCCGAACGGACGGCACCTCCGCGTTCAACACACGTACAGCCCGGTGACGTCTCCCATGCCTTGATCCAGCAAGGAGAGAGGGAGAGGTTGAGGAAGACTCCGTCCAGCAGCAGCACAACGGCGTGGTGGTGGTGGAGGAGCGTGGCAATCCTGCAGGGCTTCGCCAAGCACCGCGAGAGAGGAGGAGCACTTGGGAGAGGGAGGGCTGTGCCAGGGGCAAGGGTGAAGCTCCCATGCGCCTCCCCACTATATATAGGCGTGGAGGGGCTGGTTTCTTGCCCCCCAAGTCCATTGGGGCGTTGGCCAAGGTGGGAGGAAAGAAATCCCATCATTTCCTTCCCCACCGATTGTTATCCCCCCTTTTTAGGGATCTTGATCTTATCCCTTCGGGATATGATCTTATTCCTTCTAAGGGGGGATCTTGGTGCGCCTTGACCAGGGGTGTGGGGCCTTGCCCCCACTACCCACGTTCATGTGGGTCCCCCCATGCAGGTGGGCCCCACTCCGGAACCTTCTAGAACCTTCCCGGTACAATACCGAAAAATCCCGAACATTTTCCGGTGGCCAAAATAGGACTTCCCATATATAAATCTTTACCTCCGGACCATTCCGGAACTCCTCGTGACGTCCGGGATCTCATCCGGGACTCCGAACAACATTCGGTAACCACATACAAACTTCCTTTATAACCCTAGCGTCATCGAACCTTAAGTGTGTATACCCTACGGGTTCGGGAGACATGCAGACATGACTGAGACGTTCTCCGGTCAATAACCAACAGCGGGATCTGGATACCCATGATGGCTCCCACATGTTCCACGATGATCTCATCGGATGAACCACGATGTCAAGGACTTAATCAATCCCGTATTCAATTCCCTTTGTCTATCGGTATGTTACTTGCCCGAGATTCGATTGTCGGTATCCAATACCTTGTTCAATCTCGTTACCGGCAAGTCACTTTACTCGTTCCGTAACACATCATCCCGTGATCAACTCCTTGGTCACATTGCGCATATGATGATGTCCTACCGAGTGGGCCCAGAGATACCTCTCCGTTTACATGGAGTGACAAATCCCAGTCTCGATCCGCATAAAACAATAGATACTTTCAGAGATACCTGTAGTGCACCTTTATAGTCACCCAGTTACGTTGTGACGTTTGATACACCCAAAGCACTCCTATGGTATCCAGGAGTTACACGCTCTCATGGTCGAAGGAAGAGATACTTGACATTGGCAAAGCTCTAGCAAATGAACTACACGATCTTTTGTGCTAGTCTTAGGATTGGGTCTTGTCCATCACATCATTCTCCTAATGATGTGATCCTGTTATCAACGACATCCAATGTCCATAGCCAGGAAACCATGACTATCTATTGATCACAACGAGCTAGTCAACTAGAGGCTCACTAGGGACATATTGTGGTCTATGTATTCACACGTGTATTACGATTTCCAAATAATACAGTTATAGCATGAATAAAAGACAATTATCATGAACAAGGAAATATAATAATAATACTTTTATTATTGCCTCTAGGGCATATTTCCAACATGAGGTTCACATAGACATGCCCGAGAAGTTCAACTACTTCACTCAGTGCATTTCCATTTGCAATGAAGGCAGAAATCATGGTCTCGTCATTTCTCTAATTTACTTCAAAACGATAGGACTACCATTCGCGTAAGTTCAGGTCCTCGGTTGGAGAAAGTTAAAAAAATATTGTGAGAGAGGTTTGTACAAAAAGAATATCATTTGTGTAACACAGACAAAATGGATGAGAAAATTACAAACGAAAATTCGTCACAGAAGTTCAACGTGAAAACAACAGGAAGTTCGACTACTATAGTGAATGAATTTGAGATGAAAAACTTTTAAAATAGTCGTGAGTATGAAAAAATGATCAACACAAAAAAGATGCGTGTTCACATCAGCTTTCCACCGATATATTACTTAGTCAATTCCGGTGAGTGTTCCGGTGAGTGGATAGAGAGCTATGAGCAAAAAAAGCACGTGAAAAACAGAGTGAAGTTCAAGTAGACATGCCGAGAAGTTCAGGTTCTTCACGCGGTGCATTTTCAAAAATTATGTTTCGCGATAAAGGCAGAACGAATGATCTCGCCATTTTCCAAATTACTTGAAAACGGCTAGGAATCAGAGAAAACCATCAACATGAAAAAGTTTCGCATTTTCCTTAGCTTCTCAACGGTGTATTATTTGCCCCATTCCGATAAAGTTTGTAGAAATTCCGACGAAAATACGTCTTTAGCCATTTTCAAAACTGAGTTAAAACAGTAATAAATTGATAGAAACAATATATGTAAAAAAGTTTCGCATTTCCTCAAGCTTTCCAACGCCATATCATTTGCTACATTCGGACGTACGGTTAAAAAATCAGCTCGAAAATACGAACTCGGTGCAACTTCGACCGTTTGATAAATCACTTTTAAACCGTACGAAACTAGAAAAAACATTCAACATGAAAAAGTAGCGCATTTTCATAAGATTTCCAATGCCATATCATTTGCCTCAATTGGATTAGCCGTTTAGAAATGACATCGAAAATACGAACTTGGCTCTTCGGTTTACAAAATTTTATGATTTTCCATAATACTCTTTAACCGTAGGGAATTAGAGAAAACTTTCAACATGTGGAAGGAGTTGTTTTGCAGCAGCTTTCCAACGCCATATTATTTGCCTCATTCCGGTAAATGGTTTTAAAATTTGATCGAAAATACGATTCACGTTTTTTGTGTGAAGAAAAAACAATTTTCAAAACTGCTCTTAAACCGCTTACGTTTTGCCAAAAATTTAACTTGGTTCATGATACTTGTGTCCATAGCTTTCCAACGGTATATCGCAAGCCCCATTTGGGCAATATTGGCGGAAGTTCAAGCTAGCACTGGGAGAAGTTCGGGTCAAACAACTCAGGCAGTAAAATTGCAAAAAACACAATTTCATCACGACCCGAGAGCAAAATCCGCCAACGAGCGAGATTCCTATTTAAAATCGGTATTTAGTTGCTAAAAAACGTTTGTAGATTTGATAGAGGCGGGGTGTCCCGTCTTTCGATGAGATGATGGATATCGCTTTGGTGGAAGTCGACTTTGACGATCCGACTACGAACGTGCGAGTACGTCGCGCCTTAGCAATCGCTAAACCAACTCCGAGAGGTTATCGACCACGCCGGAGCACGATCAACCTGACCACGAGGGTCTGTTTCCTGCGAGAAAACGAAGAACAAGCAAGAAACTGAGATTGCAATCTGGATATTGCGAATATAAGATGAAAGCTTTATTGATCAAGGTGGGGTTCTGTGACGCCTTTGTCTGGTCGTTGAACACAAACGAAGTACGTGAAGTTGTAGCTATGGCGAACTTTTAATCTAAACAAAACCCAAAGTCTAAACGATGCCCTAAGGGCTGTATATATGGAGGAAGAGGGGGGAATTTCGTGGCCCTTGGTGGAGGGGTCCGAAATCAACCCTATCTCTTGTTTCCCCACACATACGGACTCTAAAAATAGCCTATACTTATGTATTTCGAAATTACATGGGCCTGGCCCAATAATAAGGTGACGCAACACCTATAATAACCTCGGGACGAAATTTATGAAGTGGCATCTTGTATATTTCGTCCAAGGCTTCATGCGCCCATTATGGTGGCTTCAAAGTCCTGAAATCATCACTTGTAACTCCGTTCTTGTTCCCCTTGCGCATGCCATCATCTCCATGCTTGTTCTTGCTCCAATGTTCATCCTTCTCCAAGCTAGGCCCTTTATTTGTAAGCAAAACAAATGTATCCAATTTAGGCAGCATCATATTCTCATGAACATTAGAATCATTACCAAGAAACGAAAGTACCTGGTAATTTAGTTGGCGTGCGCGAGCTCTAGTAATTGGTCCAGTATGTATAGCAGCAGGGCCTGTGGGTGTAACAATTGTATTGATGTCCTCATCATCCTCCCCTTCTTGAAATGAAGTCGTCCTCGACGGAAGTTCATCTTCCTCACCCAAATAAGGCTTCAAATCTGCAATGTTAATAGTGGGACTAACCCCAAAATCTGCAAGCAGCTCAAGTTTATATGCATTATTATTTATTTTCTCTAACACCTTAATGGGACCATCAGCCCGTGGCATGAGCTTTGATTTGCGCAAATCAGGAAATCTATCCTTACGCAAATGTAACCAAACAAGATCTCCAGGTGCAAACACAACATGTTTTCTACCCTTATCTCCAGCAAGTTTATATTTGGCATTCATATGCTCAATGTTTTCCTTAGTTAACTCATGCATTTTTAAAATCAATTCAGCACATTGTTTAGCATCAAAATTAACCTTCTCCGAAGATGGAAGAGGCAACAAATCAATAGGTGCACGAGGTAGGAAACCATACACAACTTCAAAAGGGCACATCTTAGTAGTAGAATGCAATGAACGATTATAAGCAAATTCAATATGAGGCAAGCATTCCTCCCACATTTTCTTATTACTCTTCAAAACAGCCCTAAGCATAGTAGACAATGTTCTATTGACTACTTCAGTTTGGCCATCAGTTTGGGGGTGACAAGTAGTACTAAAAACCAGTTTAGTCCCCAACTTAGCCCATAAACATCTCCAAAAGTGGCTAAGAAATTTAGTATCACGATCTGAAACAATAGTATTTGGCACACCATGCAAGCGAATAATTTCACGAAAGAACAAATCAGCAACATTAACAGCATCATCGCTTTTATGACATGGTATAAAGTGTGCCATTTTCGAGAATCTATCCACGACAACAAATATGCTATCCCTCCCCTTCTTTGTTCGAGGTAAACCTAAAACAAAGTCCATAGATATATCCTCCCAAGGAACACTAGGTATAGGCAAAGGCATATATAATCCATGAGGATTGAGTCGTGACTTAGCTTTTTGACATGTAGTGCAGCGAGCAATAAAACGCTCAGCATCCCGTCTCATCTTTGGCCAAAAGAAATGTGTAGCAAGTACGTCCTCCATCTTCTTCACGCCAAAGTGTCTCATTAATCCTCCTCCATGCGCCTCCTACAACAACAAAAGACGAACGGAGCTAGCTGGAATGCATAGCTTGTTAGCACGAAACACAAATCCATCGTTAACGACAAACTTGTTCCACATTCTTCCTTCTTTGCAATTCTGCATTACATCTTTAAAATCAGCATCATGCACATATTGATCTTTGATGGTCTCCAAACCAAATATTTTGAAGTCAAGTTGTGAAAGCATAGTATAGCGACGAGACAATGCATCAGCAATAACATTTTCTTTTCCCTTCTTGTGTTTAATGACATAAGGCAAAGTCTCAATGAATTCAACCCATTTAGCATGTCTATGATTCAGTTTAGCTTGACTTCTAATATGTTTCAAAGATTCATGATCGGAATGTATAACAAATTCTTTGGGCCATAAATAATGTTGCCATGTTTCTAAAGTCCGAACAAGAGCATATAATTCTTTATCATAAGTAGAATAATTCAGACTAGGCCCACTCAATTTTTCAGAAAAGTATGCAACAGGTTTGCCATCTTGAAATAACACACCTCCTAATCCAATTCCACTAGCATCACATTCAAACTCAAAAGTATTATTAAAATCGGGAAGTTGGAGTAAAGGAGCATGTGTCAACTTATCTTTCAATACCGAGAAGGCTTCTTCCTGTGCGGTACCCTAAAGAAAAGGCACATCTTTCTTTGTAAGCTCATTGAGAGGTGCAGCAATGGTGCTGAAATCTCTCACAAAACACCTATAGAATCCAGCGAGTCCAAGAAAACTCCTCACGTGTGTGACCGTTTTGGGCTGCGGCCAACTCTCAATAGCTTCAATCTTGGCTTTATCAACTTCAATTCCCTGTGGAGTAACAACATAGCCAAGAAAAGATACTCGGTCGGTGCAAAAGGTGCACTTCCCGAGGTTACCAAACAAACGTGCATCACGTAAAGCAATAAAAACAACACGTAAATGTTCCAAATGTTCTTCCAAAGATCTGCTATAAATCAATATGTCATCAAAGTAAACTACCACAAATCGTCCAATGAAAGCACGTAAAACTTCGTTCATTAATCTCATGAAAGTACTAGGTGCATTAGTTAACCCAAAAGGCATGACTAACCACTCATATAATCCAAACTTAGTTTTAAATGCTGCTTTCCATTCATCTCCCAATTTCATACGAATTTGATGGTATCCACTACGCAAATCAACTTTGGAGAATATTGTAGAGCCACTCAATTCATCAAGCATATCATCTAGCCTAGGAATAGGATGACGATAACGAATAGTAATATTATTAATGCCTCTACAATCAACACACATACGTGATGTACCATCCTTTTTCGGCACTAGAATAATAGGAACAGCACAAGGACTAAGGGATTCGCGTATATAACCTTTGTCGAGAAGCTCTTGTACTTGACGCATAATCTCCTTCGTCTCCTCTGGATTGGTACGGTATGGTGCACGGTTTGGCAGTGAAGCACCGGGAATTAAGTCAATCTGATGCTCAATCCCTCGAATAGGCGGTAATCCCGGTGGCACGTCTTGTGGAAAAACGTCAGCAAACTCCTGCAAAATCTTAGTGACAGCAGGAGGCAAAGAGGAAGGCACGTCCTCGAATGAAAATAATGCCTCTTTGCACACAAAAGCATAGCAAACAGATTTGCTGAAATCTAGCTCATCAATATCAGATTTGGTGGCAAATAAACATGCACTTTTCAATTTAATTTCAGAAGCAACACTAGATGGTTTATTATTAGGCTTCATTTGTTGCTCAAATTCTTTTGCCACAATCTGATTTTCACTCTTATTCTTCTCCTGTTGTGCTTTATTAGCTCTATTAATATCATCTTTCAAAATGGAATCAGGAGTCATAGGAAGCAAAGTAATATTTTTATCCTTATGAACAAGAGTGTAGTGATTGTTTCTACCATGGTGTACAGAATTTTTATCAAATTGCCATGGTCTACCAAGTAATAAGGAACATGCTTGCATAGGTACCACATCACAATCAACATAATCAGCATAGGTAGAGATACTAAAATGCACATGAACAGTACGTGTTACCTTAACCTTGCCGCTGTTGTTGAACCATTGGATGTAGTAAGGATGTGGATGTGGTCTTGTGGTGAGAGAAAGCTTCTCCACCATCTCCATGCTAGCCAAGTTGTTGCAGCTCCCTCCGTCTATTATGACGCGCACAGAACGTTCCTTCACAACTCCCTTGGTATGGAACAAATTGTGCCTCTGATTTTGCTCAGCTTGTGTGACCTGCACACTCAAAACACGTTGAGCAACTAAACATTCATACCTGTCAGCGTCTTCAGGAGCCATGTATTGCGTCTCATGATCAGAATCATCTCCACCATGTTCTTCACGTGTAATAAGAGCCAATGTCTCCTCATCATAGTCACTAGCGGACTCATATCCACCATCCGCGGTAGCAATCATCACATGCGGAGATTTGCATTCTCTCGCATAATGACCTCCTCCCTTACAACGACGACAAATAATATCACTTGTGTGCCCTGTTGATGCCATGGAAGAAGAAGAACGCTGTGCAGGCCCCGCAGGTGCGCTCTTGGCAGATAATGGTGGTTGTGCCTGTTTTCTTGTATCACGGCTGGAGGTGGCACCGGATGGAGGTACTGGTGCAGTTGAAGTAGAAGATGCACGTGGTGTCCATGATGAAGGTCGGCCTGCAGAAAAGTTAGTTCGCCCCAATGCTTGTCGATCCTGCACTTCACGTTCAGCTTTACAAGCAAGATGGAATAAACGAGTGATATTAGTATACTCCTTATAGTCTAGAATGGTCTGAATCTCTCTATTTAATCCACCCAGAAAATGTGCAAGCATAGCTTCATTCTCCTCAACAATACCACATCTAATCATGCCAGTTTGTAATTCCTGATAATATTCTTCTACAGAATTTTTTCCTTGTCTTAAGCGCTGTAATTTTTGAAGCAATTCACGTTGATAATATGGTGGAACCCAACGCGTACGCATAGCAGTTTTCAAAGCGGCCCAAGTAGTTGGAATAGGATACAATCTACAATGTTCAGACCACCATACACATGCAAAACTAGTGAAAGCACAAACAGCAGCAGCAACTCGTCTCTCCTCAGGATATTGTAAACATGTAAATCGTTGTTCAGTTTCTAACTCCCAAGTAAGATATATATCAGGAACATATCTACCCTCAAATGGTGGAATATTCAATTTCAGTTTAGGAATATGGACATCATCTCGTACCTGAGGTGGTGGTGCAGGCCTACCATTACGAATATATACCTGAGGTCGACCTGCTGGTGGTGGTGCTGGTGGCTGCTCGTAGATCTGATTTTGATCAACCTCATCCTCATAATCGCCCGCATACTCATCATCCTCCTGGGTACCAGCAATAGCAGTAGCAGGAGCCACAGAAGTATCAACAGCAGCACCAACAGTTTGGCCAAACGCAAGAGGAACACGGCTTGCTCGGCGGAGGTCTGCTTCGCGACGTGGAGGTAGTCGTTGTTGTTGTTGTTGGAGAGGTGCGTTAGGTGCAGCGGGTGGTGGTGGTGGAAGACGCGCGAGCAATTCATTAAACTTGTTATCGAGCTTTGTTTCGAACGTCTTCTCAAGGCCAGTGATCTTCTCCAAGGCCTCTTCAAAATTGTTCAGCACATCTTGCACCTGTTCAGTCATCATTTGCTGAAACTTATCATGAAGCTCCTTGTTCGATAAATTCTCCCAGTCAATCTCGTCGGCTTGTGATCCTGGCATGGTTAGCAGCAATAGAAACACACAAGAATATGATCCTACAGACTACTAAGAAGTGGTGGTGGTGTATCACAAATCCGTAAAGCAAATCTCAAATTCTTACCAGTTCTTACCCAGCAGCAGGCGGTGATCGGCAACCGTTGTAGTCAAAAACTCTCAAAGCTTGGATAGAGCGATTACCAGGGAGAGTCAAACACACGACGTAGATGTATGTGGAGCTGGGAAGGCTTATAGTATGGTAGCAAAAAGGGTCAGCAATAATCAATTCAGAGATGCAAAGTTGAATAAACGCTCAACGACGGTATTGTGCTGGTCCTAGGCTAGACTGTGCTAGAGACGCGAGCCTAGAACACCAACAAAATCACGGCGCGGCACGTAAACAAGGGAAAAGCACACTCTGAATTTTTTTTTCGCACTTTTTTTTTTGCGCTCTTTTTTTTTTGCGCTGTTTTTTTTTGCGAAAAATCACTATAATGGCGAGTGTCTCAAAACTCTTCCTAGCTCAAACTGACAGGATGGGCACGAAATTTTTCAACCAATTTTTTTTCGACTGCCCGGACCCAAAAACTGGAAACGGGTCAAAAAAAACTTCCTATAATGGCACCTGTCTCAAAACACTCAGAAACACCTAAAAATAGGATAGCCAGAAATTTTTTCGAAAAATGCGTTTTCGAAAATTTTTGGGCCTAAACGGAGCGTGGCTACCCGACTCGGAGATTTGCATTCCCTCGCATAATGACCTCCTCCCTTACAACGACGACAAATAATATCAATTTTTTTTTTCCGAAACCTACTCCGGCAAGGAAACACGAATCGGAATCTAGATGGATCTCGAAAACAACCCTAATAAGCAAGGAACTCGGATTGGTGGTGGATATATGGTGGTGGTATATGGCAGCGGTGGTGGTAGCGGTGGTAGTATATGGATATGGATCGGTGGTGGTATATGGACACGGATTGGTGGTGGTATATGGATACGGATTCGGAGCGGTGGTGGTAGATGGCAGGGGCGATGATGATGGTGCGGCGGCGGCGTGACAACTTATGACCAGAACTCGAAACTCTAAAAGACTAGACTCTAAGACCAGCAACTAGACACGACGATGCAACCGCAAATTCAACAAAGCAAAACCCTAAAAAGATTATGCAAAGGCTCAGATTGGTTCGGATATGATGAACTAACCCTAATTTTTTTTGTGGCTTTTTCGTGGACTGTAGGTATGAAGAACAGACTCGATCTAAACTACGAAAAACTGTAAAATCTCACCGAGCAACCTGGAAATCTGATACCACTTGATAGAGGCAAAGGTGTCCCGTCTTTGGATGAGATGATGGATATCGCTTTGGTGGAAGTCAACTTTGACGATCCGACTACGAACGTGCGAGGACGTCGCGCCTTAGCAATCGCTAAACCAACTCCGAGAGGTTATTGACCACGCCGGAGCACAATCAACCTGACCACGAGGGTCTGTTTCCTGCGAGCAAACGAAGAACAAGCAAGAAACTAAGATTGCAATCTGGATATTGCGAATATAAGATGAAAGCTTTATTGATCAAGGTGGGGTTCTGTGACGCCTTTGTCTGGTCGTTGAACACAAACGAAGTACGCGAAGTTGCAGCTATGGCGAACTTTTAATCTAAACAAAACCCAAAGTCTAAACGATGCCCTAAGGGCTGTATATATGGAGGAAGAGGGGGGGAATTTCGTGGCCCTTGGTGGAGGGGTCCGAAATCAACCCTATCTCTTGTTTCCCCACACATACGGACTCTAAAAATAGCCTATACTTATGTATTTCGAAATTACATGGGCCTGGCCCAATAATAAGGTGACGCAGCACCTAAAATAGCCTCGGGACGAAATTTATGAAGTGGCATCTTGTATATTTCGTCCAAGGCTTCATGCACCCATTATGGTGGCTTCAAAGTCCTGAAATCATCACTTGTAACTCCGTTCTTGTTTCCCTTGCGCATGCCATTATCTCCATGCTTGTTCTTGCTCCAATGTTCATCCTTCTCCAAGCTAGGCCCTTCATTTGTAAGCAAAACAAATGTATCCAATTTAGGCAGCATCATATTCTCATGAACATTAGAATCATTACCAAGAAACGAAAGTACCTGGTAATTTAGTTGGCGTGCACGAGCTCTAGTAATTGGTCCAGTATGTATAGCAGCAGGGGCTGTGGGTGTAACAATTGTATTGATGTCCTCATCAGTAAATGTTCCAAATGTTCTTCCAAAGATCTGCTATAAATCAATATGTCATCAAAGTAAACTACCACAAATCGTCCAATGAAAGCACGTAAAACTTCGTTCATTAATCTCATGAAAGTACTAGGTGCATTAGTTAACCCAAAAGGCATGACTAACCACTCATATAATCCAAACTTAGTTTTAAATGCTGTTTTCCATTCATCTCCCAATTTCATACGAATTTGATGGTAGCCACTACGCAAATCAACTTTGGAGAATATTGTAGAGCCACTCAATTCATCAAGCATATCATCTAGCCTAGGAATAGGATGACGATAACGAATAGTAATATTATTAATGCCTCTACAATCAACACACATACGTGATGTACCATCCTTTTTCGGCACTAGAATAATAGGAACAGCACAAGGACTAAGGGATTCGCGTATATAACCTTTGTCGAGAAGCTCTTGTACTTGACGCATAATCTCCTTCGTCTCCTCTGGATTGGTACGGTATGGTGCACGGTTTGGCAGTGAAGCACCGGGAATTAAGTCAATCTGATGCTCAATCCCTCGAATAGGCGGTAATCCCGGTGGCACGTCTTGTGGAAAGACGTCAGCGAACTCCTACAAAATGTTAGTGACAGCAGGAGGCAAAGAGGAAGGCACGTCCTCGAATGAAAATAATGCCTCTTTGCACACAAAAGCATAGCAAACAGATTTGCTGAAATCTAGCTCATCAGTATCAGATTTGGTGGCAAATAAACATGCACTTTTCAATTTAATTTCAGAAGCAACACTAGATGGTTTATTATTAGGCTTCATTTGTTGCTCAAATTCTTTTGCCACAATATGATTTTCACTCTTATTCTTCTCCTGTTTTGCTTTATTAGCTCTATTAATATCATCTTTCAAAATGGAATCAAGAGTCATAGGAATCAAAGTAATATTTTTATCCTTATGAACAAGAGTATAGTGATTGTTTCTACCATGGTGTACAGAATTTTTATCAAATTGCCATGGTCTACCAAGTAATAAGGAACATGCTTGCATAGGTACCACATCACAATCAACATAATCAGCATATGTAGAGATACTAAAATGCACACGAACAGTACGTGTTACCTTAACCTTGCCGCTGTTGTTGAACCATTGGATGTAGTAAGGATGTGGATGTGGTCTTGTGGTGAGAGAAAGCTTCTCCACCATCTCCATGCTAGCCAAGTTGTTGCAACTACCTCCGTCTATGATGACGCGCACAGAACGTTCCTTCACAACTCCCTTGGTATGGAACAAATTGTGCCTCTGATTTTGCTCAGCTTGTGTGACCTGCACACTCAAAACACGTTGAGCAACTAAACATTCATACCTGTCAGCGTCTTCAGGAGCCATGTATTGCGTCTCATGATCAGAATCATCTCCACCATGTTCTTCACGTGTAATAAGAGCCAAAGTCTCCTCATCATAGTCACTAGCGGACTCATATCCACCATCCGCAGTAGCAATCATCACACGCAGAGATTTGCATTCTCTCGCATAATGACCTCCTCCCTTACAACGACGACAAATAATATCACTTGTGTGCCCTATTGATGCCATGGAAGAAGAACTCTGTGCAGGCCCGGTAGGTGCGCTCTTGGCAGATAATGGTGGTTGTGCCTGTTTTCTTGTATCACGACTGGAGGAGGCACCTGATTGAGGTGCTGGTGCAGTTGAAGTAGAAGATGCACGCGGTGTCCATGATGAAGGTCGGCCTGCAGAAAAGTTAGTTCGCGCCAATGCTTGTCGATCCTGCACTTCACGTTCAGCTTTACAAGCAAGATGGAATAAACGAGTGATATTAGTATACTCCTTATAGTCTAGAATGGTCTGAATCTCTCTATTTAATCCACCCAGAAAACGTGCAAGCATAGCCTCATTCTCCTCAACAATACCACATCTAATCATGCCAGTTTGTAATTCCTGATAATATTCTTCTACAGAATTTTTCCCTTGTCTTAAACGCTGCAATTTTTGAAGCAACTCACGTTGATAATATGGTGGAACCCAACGCGTACGCATAGCAGTTTTCAAAGCAGCCCAAGTAGTTGGAATAGGATATAATCTACAATGTTCAGACCACCATACACATGCAAAACTAGTGAAAGCACAAACAGCAGCAGCAATCCGTCTCTCCTCAGGATATTGTAAACATGTAAATCGTTGTTCAGTTTCTAACTCCCAAGTAAGATATATATCAGGAACATATCTACCCTCAAATGGTGGAATATTCAATTTCAGTTTAGGAATATGGACATCATCTCGTACCTGAGGTGGTGGTGCAGGCCTACCATTACGAATATATACCTGAGGTCGACCTGCTGGTGGTGGTGCTGGTGGCTGCACGTAGTTTGGATTTTGATCAACCTCATCCTCATAATCGCCCGCATACTCATCATCCTCCGCATCAACAACAGGAGCCACAGAAGTATCAATAGCAGCACCAACAGTTTGGCCAAACGCAAGAGGGACACGGCTCGCTCGGCGGAGGTCTGTTTCGCGACGTGGAGGTAGTCGTCGTTGTTGTTGTTGTTGGAGAGGTGCGTTAGGTGCAGCGGGTGGTGGTGGTGGAAGACGCACGAGCAATTCATTAAACTTGTTATCGAGCTTTGTTTCGAACGTCTTCTCCATGCCATCTATCTTCTCCATGGCCTCTTCAAATCTGTTTAACACATCTTGCACCTGTCCACTCATCATTTGCTGAAATTTATCATGTAGCTGTTTGTTCGTCAGGTTCTCCCAATCAGTCTCATCGGCTTGTGATCCTACCATGGTTAGCAGCAAATAGAAACACACAAGAATATGATCCTACAGACTACTAAGAAGTGGTGGTGGTGTATAACAAACCCGTCAAGCAAACCTCAAATTCTTACCAGTTCTTACCCAGCAGCAGGTGGTGATCGGCAACCGTTGTAGTCAAAACTCTCAAAGCTTGGATAGAGCGATTACCAGGGAGAGTCAAACGCATGACGTAGATGTATGTGGAGCTGGGAAGGCTTATAATATGGTAGCAAAAAGGGTCAGCAATAATCAATTCAGAGATGCAAAGTTGAATAAACGCTCAACGACGGTACTGTGCTGGTCCTAGGCTAGACCGTGCTAGAGACGCGAGCCTAGAACACTAACAAAATCACGGCGCTGCACGTAAACAAGGGGAAAGCACACTCTGGAATTTTTTTTTCGCTCTTTTTTTTTGCGCTGCTCTTCTTTTTTTTGTGCTGCTCTTTTTTTTGCGAAAAATCACTATAATGGCGAGTGTCTCAAAACTCTTCCCAGGTCAAACTGATAGGATGGGCACGAAATTTTTTCGACCATTTTTTTTTCGACTGCCTGGACCCAACAACTGGAAACGGGTCAAAAAAAACTTTCTATAACGGCGACTGTCTCAATACGCTTAGAAACACCTAAAATTAGGATAGCCAGAAATTTTTTTGTCAAGTGCGTTTTCCGAAAATTTTGGGCCTAAACGGAGGGTGGTTTTCGTACTCTTTTTTTTTCGAAACCTACTCCGGCAAGGAAACACGAATCGGAAACTAGATGGATCTCGAAAACAAACCTAATATGACAAAAACTCGGATTGGTGGTGGATATATGGCGGTAGATGGCCGGGGTGGTGGTATATGACAGCGGTGGTGGTATATGGATACGGATTCGAAGCGGTGGTGGATAAGCGGTGGTGGTAGATGGCAGGGGCGATGATGATGGTGCGGCGGCGGCGTGACAACTTATGACCAGAACTCAAAACTCTAAAAGACTAGACTCTAAGACCAGCAACTAGACACGACGATGCAACCGCAAATTCAACAAAGCAAAACCCTAAAAAGATTATGCAAAGGCTCAGATTGGTTCGGATATGATGAACTAACCCTAATTTTTTTTGGCTTTTTCGTGGACTGTAGGTATGAAAAACAGACTCGATCTAAACTACAAAAAATTGTAAAATCTCACCGAGCAACCTGGAAATCTGATACCACTTGATAGAGGCGGGGTGTCCCGTCTTTCGATGAGATGATGGATATCGCTTTGGTGGAAGTCGACTTTGACGATCCGACTACGAACGTGCGAGGACGTCGCGCCTTAGCAATCGCTAAACCAACTCCGAGAGGTTATCGACCATGCCGGAGCACGATCAACCTGACCACGAGGGTCTGTTTCCTGCGAGCAAACGAAGAACAAGCAAGAAACTGAGATTGCAATCTAGATATTGCGAATATAAGATGAAAGCTTTATTGATCAAGGTGGGGTTCTGTGACGCCTTTGTCTGGTCGTTGAACACAAACGAAGTACGCGAAGTTGCAGCTATGGCGAACTTTTAATCTAAACAAAACCCAAAGTCTAAACGATGCCCTAAGGGCTGTATATATGGAGGAAGAGGGGGGAATTTCGTGGCCCTTGGTGGAGGGGTCCGAAATCAACCCTATCTCTTGTTTCCCCACACATACGGACTCTAAAAATAGCCTATACTTATGTATTTCGAAATTACATGGGCCTGGCCCAATAATAAGGTGACGCAGCACCTATAATAACCTCGGGACGAAATTTATGAAGTGGCATCTTGTATATTTCGTCCAAGGCTTCATGCACCCATTATGGTGGCTTCAAAGTCCTGAAATCATCACTTGTAACTCCGTTCTTGTTCCCCTTGCGCATGCCATCATCTCCATGCTTGTTCTTGCTCCAATGTTCATCCTTCTCCAAGCTAGGCCCTTTATTTGTAAGCAAAACAAATGTATCCAATTTAGGCAGCATCATATTCTCATGAACATTAGAATCATTACCAAGAAACGAAAGTACCTGGTAATTTAGTTGGCGTGCACGAGCTCTAGTAATTGGTCCAGTATGTATAGCAGTAGGGCCTATGGGTGTAACAATTGTATTGATGTCCTCATCAAGATTACACTAACATCATATAGAACACGACTAACCAGAATAATTCGCAAGGGAAGCCACGGTTGTGAAGATAGCCCGAAGGTCAGGTACGTAAAGAGGAAAGTTCAGGCGCATTACTCTGGCAGTTCAGATTGTGATCAGAATATTATTCTGATCATAATAGTGTTTATGTATATATATATATATATATATATATATTATATATAGTCTATTCTGCTAATATTAGCAGAATAACTATTATGATAACACTTTCACACTACACGTTCAATGCAAGTGCACGTCATTGTTTGAACCAAGTGTGCTGCAGTACTCAGCCGAGTGAACTTCCTGTCGCAAAAAACTACATGTTGTGTGTTTTCGGTATTGTTTTCCATCTAGTTTTTTAACCATTTATCGGAATGACACGTGCAATATACCGTTGAGAAGCTATGGATTAGGCGCAACTTCTCTATGTTGAACACTTTTCGATATTCCTCACAGTTTAACAGCAGTTTTGAAAACGTGCGGCGCCCGACGAGTGGCAGCAAACGTTTTTTCACGTTTTTTAATAAACCGCTCGTCGGAATGAAGCAAATGATACACCAATGGAAAGATACCGTCGAAGCGCATCTTTTTCATATTTATCATTTTCTCTAATTCGTTACGGTTTGAGAGCAGTTTTTTTAATTTTTTTCAATGTGCGGGACTGTTTTCGCTCCAGTCTTTTAACCGTTTGTCGGAATGAGGTGTGTGATACGCCATTGGAAAGCTAAGGACGAGGCGCAACTTTCATATGTAGAAAAGTTTTTGAAATTTCTTACGGTTTTAAGTTAATTTTGAAAATCGTACGATGGAAAACGAGTGGCCGCGGTCGTTTTTTCGTAATTTTTTTCAAACCGCTCGCCGAAATGATGCAAATGATATATCGTTGGAAAGATATCGACGAGGCACAACTTATTCATCTAGAACTATCTTTTTAATTCCTTATGGTTTAGGAGCAGTTTTGATTTATCAAAATACAGACACTGTGTTTTTCGCGACCCTAAAATCTACGAGTGTACTTCATTCGAAAGAAAACGGCACTGCCTCAGATAGAGAACCGCACTGCATACGAGGGTAAAGCAAACTGCATGTATTCTTTTGTCTTTTTTATAACAAAAATTATGAACAAGAGTGGATTGTAGAGACGAGGGCAAGTGAAGTGAACGGCAACACTCTTGAAAGTGATCCACAACACTCGCGAGAGTGAACAGTGGTACTTTCTTTTACTAGTTTAAATGTCTTTAAACTAACACAACATAAACTTTTTACATACTTATTTTTTTCGAAGTGAAGTGTACTTCAAAGTCCTTCGGAGTGGACTTTTTTTAAGACCGAAGTGCACTGCAGTTTCCTCTTTATTTTTTCTCTATAGAGCTTGGTTTTCCCATAGTGCACTGCATATATTATTTTGGTTAATGAAATATGCACTGTTGGGACGACCGAAGTGCACTACAGTTTCCTCTTTATTTTTTCTCTAGAGTTTGGTTTTCCCATAGTGCACTGCATATATTATTTTGGGTAATGAAATATGCACTGCTGGGACGAGGCGAGTGGACTACATGGGTAATTATTTTTCCAACAAATGAAAAACATGGGTGTAGTGGGCTGCATCGAACTGCACTGGACAACAAAATAGAGTTAAAAGAGTTCACTTGTGAAAGAAGCTTTCCAACAATATGCACTGAATTTTATGAACTTCTTTTGTTCATCAAGTACACTACTCTTCCAAGTTCATTGCTGAATTCCACTAGCGAACAGAAGTCCACTTATCCTACAATAGAAAGTAAGATGAACGGAGGAACGACCAATAGCGAACTGAAATCCACTTATTTTCTCTCCAAAAAAACACTAGAAGATGACTTCAGTAGCGAACTGCTCCAGCAACACTCTTGGGCTGCTCGTGCACTGCTTGCCCTCAGCGGAGAACAGCAGGGAGAGGAGCAGAGGAGGGGGGATCCCGTGCCGGTGTGGTGGTGGCTTGCTCCTACGAGGAAAGGAGGAGGCCAGAGGCGTCCCTCGATCGAGGCAGCAGGTAGCCGCCCCGCTGCACTTCATGCCCCGACCTGCCGCACTGCATGCGCCGGAAAACTGCACTGCATCTCTAGTGCAAGCGCTGTCCAGGCGTCCCTGTCGCTGACTAGCTCCCTTTCTCGCCGCCGAGCACTGCACTGCAGCGCGCACTACACTGCACGCTTCTTCTCCGGTGTTGGAGCCCCTAGCCGGAGAAGTGGAGGTCGCCGCGCGATCCGAGGATGAGGATGAGGGGATCTAAGAAGGGGTGGGCCGGATCCCGTGGCTACAGGTGCACGGTTGAAGTGGAGGCAAGGATTCGGCGACTGTACACGCTATGCCACCGACGGGGATGATCCCAATTCCGACTGAGAGGGAGGCCGACTGGGTCTTTGTTGTGCCACCCAAATCAATTGAGGAGCCCCACCGTGCTGGAGTCGATGAATGAGTACTGGAGGCAGGTTGCTCGATCTGGTCGAGGGACGGACTACGGCGGCTCGATCCACAAGAATACAGGCGGCAGCGTGGGATCTCGTAGTTGGACGAGAAAGGAAGAGGGAGGGTGGATAGGAGAAGGCGGCAGTAGAAGGTGAGAAGGGGAGGCACTTCACGGCCAGGGCTCACAGGGACTCGCTATTAGGCCGGCGCGGCGGCAATGGATCTAGGGACGGTGAGTTGCTTGGGCGGGGAGGATGGGGGCAGCGGGGAGGTACCCAGGAGGTAGTAGCAAGGGTTGTGGGGCGTCGGCCAGCACGGCGGTCCGGCGGCGAAGAAGGTGGGAAGGAGAGGGAATGGGGGCGGTGGTGCTGGCGTTGGACGGGACTGGGGTTGACCGGGAGAAGATAGTAGATAAGGTGGGACGTGGCAGTGGGTGAAGGGGGTTCTGCGTGCAGTTCGCGTGGGTTGGGGCATTTGGTTCGGTGCGGGGGTGACTGGTTGCGGACTGTTAGGAGAATAAGCTTAGGCGTTAGCAGAATAAGGTCTTAAGGGTGTTATTAGAATAGATCCATCATATATATATATATATATATATATATATATATATATATATCCCTAATAATAAAGCATGGATTAAGTCTTCGGGTTCATCGTCGTGATTCTTTTGTAAAATAGTCCCCATGATTTTAGGTAATCAAGCCGCACTCCCTTTTTAAGTGAAAACCGATTCACTATGTTCTGAAATGTTTTGTTCTCGATTCCTTAATTTGTCCTACCTGCTCATCCCACCTCTAGACGTGCTTACCAAAATATCCAGCAAAGAAAACCCACCCTAGAGACCCACCCACAGGCCACGACCTCTAACAGTAGTGGCCGGGGGAGAGCCGCGCGAAGGAGCGGCGAAGTACGACAGTGCCACCAGCTGGCCGTATGGAGGTCGCTTGGCCGTATAGGCGGGCAGATGGCGTGGTTGAGGTGGCTGCGGCAATCGGATTCACAAGGAAAACGGGGCCTGAGCTCTCAGCCTATTCGGTAGCGCCTTATGGCTGGGGCAGAGGACGGCGCTGGCCGGCAAGCTCACAGCGGGAGGAGGTCATGGCGGGAGGTTCATATGGGAGCAGCGGACCTCGAGTCGAGGTCGGGTAGCATTCTCGTAGCTGGAGCTGCAGCTCGTGGTCGGGATATAGGACTGCGTCGGGGGCGGCGACACCTTCCATCCATGCGCCATAAAGATTGGCAAAGGACATGCCGGCCTCACACGATCCACCATCGTCTGCCCTTCTCATACCTCGAAGAGAAAAAAGTCTATCCTTGAGCGAGAGCTGGCCGAGGTGAATGAGGAGAGAGAATAAAGGAACTTACGGGAGCGGATATGTGGTGGAGAATGACTGCTTGCTTCTTTTTTGGCTACATGTACATGGGGTTGCACCTTGAAAATTATTTGTATTAGACATGGTTGAATGACAGGTGGGGTTCCTGTTTTTGGCTGTACTTTGGCCTACCTATTAGTTTTGATGTGGCATTACAACTCTTGTATTGCAAACAACAAGTTTGCAAAAAAAATCGTGTTTTTCATTAGTATGTTTTACACATGGTTTCCTTTCTTCTTTATCTATTTACTTTCTATTTATGCATTTTAAAGAGAATTTATGTCGGCATTATCGTATTAGTATAAACATAGCTTGTAAGATAAGATAGAACACATGCTCTTCCGAATAGAGCAGCATCACCATCGATCCGTGCTCCGATTTGCCTCCATGGAGTGACCTGGAATTTGGACGGTTGGAAGTTTTTGGAGAAACCAAGTTGATGGAGAACTATGGAATTGGGGGTCAGCTGGAGACAGTTCATTTAAGTTTTGATGAGGGTCCTAAAACTAGAGGCTAACAAAAGCTATATGTTGCACCATTTTATGGTTGTATATATATATATTCATCAGGTGTTTATCTTCAAAAATCATGGCCATACGATGCACCATGTGTCTCTGCCATTGAGCTAATGGGTATGTGAATTTTATCTCCCGTTGCAACGCACGGGCAATTTTCCTACTCCATGGGTTCATCGTCACAATACGCTTTCGCCCAGTCATAATACGCTTTTACGATTCGTATAGACAAAATCCCTATCACACCAGAAAAAATATAACAGCTCAAGTGATTCGAACACGCGACCTTGAGTTCAGGTCCGATAGGCCACGCCAACCAAACTTGGTTACCTTGTGGCATAAAACAGGTTGCTTCGTCTATAAGTCCCATTTTGCCTGCTTATAGCAAATTCCACTATGGGTCGGCCCATCAACGCTGCACAACTCCGACATTATAAAAAATCCCATCTCGCGCCCCTTACGTAAAATTCTTCCGATTTATATATGTTTTTGAGATCCCTGGTATCAAGGAGCCATCTTAAGAATTACTATGCAAAGAGGAATGAAAGAATTAAGGCAAAGAAATAAGAAAGATGTACAACATATAAGGAAAGGAACAATGAAGAAAAGAAATAAAGACAAAGAATAAAAAAAGACGCGCAAGGAAAAAGAAAGGAAATGAAAATATGGAATAGGTGTACATAATAAGGATGGAAATCAGTAGAGACAGAAAGAAAGCTATGCGAAAGTCAGCACCGACGACTACGGGACAGGCACCGGCCAAATGGACGACGACGGACGATTCGGCAGCTCCTGCGGAGGAGGGAGCCCATGACTCTACTTGCTAGACTAATTAAACGCCTGAGTTACTATTCACTCTCAAACCTTTGAAGAAGCATGGCACCCAAACAGAACCGGCGTTCTTTCAGTCGATGTGCTAGACACATATTTTCCAGGTGCATGCAAACATGAACGAGCGACCTGGTGGCTACCCCTTTGACTGTCTGGAATACTCTTTGCAAACTTCAAATTCCATGTAAGGTATAGATTTTTGGATTGAGAGTTTTGCGAGAAACTATTCCTCTCTGAGCTATCTTAACCAATAGGCATATCGGGTCAAATGGATCCTGCCATATTTCTCATCAATGGGCGGAGGACATCCGACATCTACTATTCACGTGCACAAATGCGCGAGTCACGTGGACCCACCTTGGGGTGATACAACACATTGATCACACTTTGCCAGTGGGTAGATCGGGTTCTATTATATTCAAACACATCTTTAAATTTCAACAAGAGATAGCAGCAGGAGGTTGGTACTTGTGGCGGATCCACAGACAAATTATGCATGACAAAGTGGTTCTGCTAGCATGGAGATGGTCACTTTTTGTCTTGTCAATTGCAAGCAATCATCAGAACTCATCACCCCATTCACCAAGTATACCTGAAGCCAGACGGTGTAAGCCAAACATGAGTTTCACTAAACTAAATGTTGATGCAATATTTTTCCCAGACGAAGGAGTTGGAGCTACGACGGCCGTACTCAGGGATGATAGAGGTAATTTTCTGGCGGCTCAGTGTAAATTCATTCCATTTGCATCAGATGTGATCACCGTAGAAGTGATGACTATGAGGAATGGTCTGGCTCTTGCTAATTCCCAACGTGCAAGGAAAGAGGAAGGAAAGGAAATGAGAGACAATAATAAAGGAAAGGAATTGAGACAAATAAGGAAGAGGTGTAAGGAATAATTTATGGAGCACAAACTGAGATGAGGAGACGATGACGAGGACAAGGAGCGCAGACTGAGACGATGAGACTGACTGAGGCATAAGACATGTAAAAATGTCTCCCGTTGCAACACGCTTCTTCCCGTGATTTTACGCTTTTACTTTGGATTTAAAACATATAAGCAAGGTGGTACTAATTCAGCTCTACCTCATCATCCGTTTTGGTCCGTCCACCATTTTGTTTGTAAGTCAATTTCATTCGGCACCTGCACTGAGATAGGCAAGCGAATGATCCAGCCCATGAGCTGGCACAAGCCCACCTATAATATAATACTAAACCACGGATTGCACGCACGCAAATTCTAGTCCTTCGTAATTTCGTGTAAAATAGTCCCACCTCGCTCCTTTAAACAGATTCTCATCTATTTAAATATGTTTGCACATTGTTT
Organism: Triticum aestivum; assembly: GCF_018294505.1. Classification (NCBI taxonomy): domain Eukaryota; kingdom Viridiplantae; phylum Streptophyta; class Magnoliopsida; order Poales; family Poaceae; genus Triticum; species Triticum aestivum. The sequence continues at coordinate 365,202,363 of NC_057797.1, read as the reverse complement.
GTAATATCAATCAGCCTCCTCGAAAATAAACAAACGGGGTATCAATACATTGGAGAGAAACAATTGAGGAGCAACGAGGGGTATCCTGGGCGGCGAACAAAGGGTCAAATCCTAAATTCAACCCAGCAAGTAAAGGGAAAGGCAACAAAGGGTCAAATCCTGTTCGTGACAACGAACGGGCGTGTGTGTCGCTAATCTCGCCGGAGTGGTATACAGCGGCGGCGCTCCCCGATCTGCTCTGGATCGACGCAGTCCATACGGGAAGAGAGAGAGAGACAGACGGGGCGATATAATAGAACGAGTATAATTGGATAACTTTGAAGTGTCGCTTCAATATGTACACGTTATGGTTGTCTGTATGCATCCCCTCAAAAAACAAAACATTATACGTATGCATATTGTTTTTTTGTTGCTCAAAAAGAAAAATGGTGTACGTTTTTTCTTTAGTTGCATGTTGTACTAATTGGTGAGGCCATTTTTTTACTTTCTTTGTTATCCATGTAAGAAATAGATGTGTAATATGTTTTGTCCATGCCAATTAAAATACAATTCATAATTGATTCTAGAGTTGATGAGGTCTTAGGTGATCTACTTTTTTGTTTACATTATTGGTTACGGGACCTCATCACCGGTATCATCGCTAACGCATCGAAGCTCACCGGAACATAAGCTCGCCTCATCAAGACTACATCGACCAGGAAAAATCCATCCAGAGATCTCATATGGATATCATCGCTGGCGTACATAATGTCGCACCATCAAGATTGCATCAGTGAGGAAAAACCCATTCACACGAAGAAGAGCTCAAACCATCTATCACGGAGAATGAATTTCACCATTCAATATACACCAACTGTCGTAAGCCTACATCATGCTCAGTGAGAGATTATTCAGTTACTCTCATTCATGCACTTATCTAGATTCCACTAACATCCTAGACATTGTCCGTCATCATGTTGTTGTTGACCATGCGCACCATGGTCCATGCCATCCACGAACATGAATTGGATGCCAGTAGATCCTATGGAGTGTATCATTGTCGTTTGTTGTAATTTTTTATGTGGAATGTTAGCTTCATATATATTATGAGCTGGCAAATTAAATGATCTTGATTCATGGACCGTGTCCGCTCTATATTGAAGATTGTCCCGTTGCAACGCACGGGAAAATTTCCTATATATAATCAAATAGAAGGAGAAAAAAGCTATGAGTGATGATCCACAACTCTACTCTTCAAGCAGACGAAGAACGCTAAGGTGGCTTCTTAACGACCAAAATTCAACCAAGATGCAATACAATGCAACATTAATTATCAGATTTGAATAAATGTAACATTAATTATCATATTTGAATAAAATAATAGCAAAACACGGGCATTTGTACTAGCCATCAATAGTTCTCATGTTCAATAATGCAATTCGGTAGATTATCTTGGATTATGGCATTGGGTTAATAGGATTTCATTGAACATAAATTTCGTTATGCACAAGGATTCAAATTACAGTGCAATGATTTATTGAAAAATCTGCATCTGAGTACTGCCCCATTTTCTGTGATTCAAATCTTCTTGGCTATGATAGATGGTTCAAAAACCATGTGAATCTTGGAAGGGGTCTGTTCTTCATATTTGCACCGAGGGGGGACCTGCATTTTCACGGGTTGGGGTTGGAATTTTTCCATGCCCCACAAAAATATTTACGGGTCCGACGCGTTTGCGGGGTTTGATCGGACAACTTTTTTTGCGCGGATCCGTATTTTGACGGTTATTTTGCTGGTCGGGGCATTATACGGAGTCTGCTAGAGATGCTCTAAGGAAATATATGATTATATTTTCTCCCGTTGCAACGCACGGGCAATTTTCCTAGTATATATATATATATATATATATATATATATATATATATATATATATATATATATATATATATATATCAGACCAACTCAACATTGCGAAAATAAACCTTGAAGTCAAATCAATGTTGAAGACAAACCAAAAGCGAAGACTATGCGATTATGATGCCACATGAAACACTTCAAAAGAATTTTGGTGGTGGCGTTACCCACCATATAGGAAGTATTAGAACCAGACACGACGCATAATTATCGTGGCGCTCCGAAGTCAAATTCCGCGTTAATGTATTCACACTTAGAGTGTATGTCTTCATTGATTGAAGATATACGTTACTTTGTGTGTTGCACATCTAAGTCATCAAAATGCATACGCGTTAGGATGTGTGTCCAATTACAGGACATTTGAGGATTCTAAGATATTTAGCTCACACCGCAACCTACAAAACCTTTTCTCATCCAAGGGCTTCGTGAAGATATCTGCCAATTTCTCTTCAGTGTTGACGTGAATGATATCAATATCTTCCTTCATGACATGATCTTTGAGAAAATGATGACGGATCTGAATGTGCTTTGTCTTCGAGTGCTGAACTAGGTTATTAGCAATCTTGATGGCGCTTTCATTGTCGTAGTAGAGTGGCACATGCTTCAGGTGGATGCCATAGACCTTGAGAGTTTGCTTCATCTACATAAGCTAAGCATAGCAAGATCCAGCAGCAATGTATTCAGATTTAGCAGTGGAGAGAGATACACAATTCTGCTTCTTTGAAGACCAACAGACAAGAGATCGTCCAAGAAAGTGACATGTGCCTGATGTGGACTTGCGATCAACCATGTCACCAGCATAATCAACATCTGACAATCCAACTAGATCAAACTTTGAGCCCTTTGGATACCATAATCCTAGTGTTGGGGTGTAAGCCAAATACCGAAGAATTCGCTTCACAGCTAAGTGATGCAACTCCTTTGGTGTCGCTTGGAATCGGGCACACATGCAAATGCTAAGCATTATATCTGGCCTAGATGCACACAAATAGAGTAAAGAACCAATCATGGAGCGGTATACCTTTTGATCGAACTCCTTACCATTGTCGTTGGGGCCCAGATGACTTTTGCTTGGTATGGGCGTCGTGTATCCTTTGAAGTCTTGCATTCCAAACTTCTTTAGGCAATGTTTGAGGTATTTATCTTGTGATATGACGATGTTGTTGCTCTGCTGATGGATTTGAAGACCTAGGAAGAATTTCAGCTCACCCATCATGGACATCTAATATTGCTCTTGCATCATGGGTCCAAACTCGTCACTGTATCTCTTGTTGGTGCAGCCGAAGATAATGTCATCCACATAGATTTGGCACACAAACATTTCTCCATCATATGTCTTCATGAAAGGTGTAGGATCCAGTGAACCAGGTTTGAATCATTTGCTCTTCAGAAGTCTTTGAGTGTGTCATACCAAGCGTGAGGGGCTTGTTTGAGGCCATACAGTGCCTTGTTGAGCTTGTATACCATGTCAGGATGTTTGGGTCTTCAAAACAAGGTGGCTGTGCGACATACACTTCTTCAACCTTGCCATTCAAAAAAGCACTCCTCACATCCATTTGGTATAGGAGGATGTTGTGATAGTTGGCATAGGCTAGCAGTATGCGAATGGCTTCAAGCCTAGCCACCAGAGCAAAGGTTTCATCGAAGTCAATTCCTTCTACTTGAGTGTAACCTTGAGCAATGACACGTCTCCGTCGTATCAACTTTCCAAACACTTTTGCCCTTGTTTTGGACTCTAACTTGCATGATTTCAATGGAACTAACCTGGACTAACGTTGTTTTTAGTAGAATTGCCATGGTGTTATTTTTGGCAGAAATAAAAGTTCTCGGAATGACCTGAAAATCAACAAAGATTATTTTTGGAATATATAAAAAATACTGGAAGAAGAATCCACGTCAGGGGGCCCACAGCCTGTCCACGAGGGTGGGGGCGCACCTACCCCCCTGGGCGCGCCCCCTGACGCTCCACCGACCTCAACTCCAACTCCATATATTCGTGTTCGGGGAGAAACACAACAGAGAGAAGGATTCATCGCGTTTTACGATACGGAGCCGCTGCCAAGCCCTAAACTCTCTCGGGGGGACTGATCTGGAGTCCTTTCGGGGCTCCGGAGAGGGGAATCCGTCGCCATCGTCATCATCAACCTTCCTCCATCACTAATTCCATGATGCTCACTGCCGTGCATGAGTAATTCCATCGCAGGCTTGCTGGACAAATTGGATAAGATTTATCATGTAATCGAGTTAGTTTTGTTAGGGTTTGATCCCTAGTATCCACCATGTTCTGAGATTAATGTTGCTATGACTTTGCTATGCTTAATGCTTGTGACTAGGACCCGAGTGCCATGATTTCAGATCTGAACCTATTATGTTTTCATGAATATATGTGAGTTTGTGATCCTATCTTGCAAGTCTATAGTCACCTACTATGTGTTATGATCCGGCAAACCCGAAGTGACAATAAACGGGACCACTCCCGGTGATGACCGTAGTTTGAGGAGTTCATGTTTTCACTATGTGTTAATGCTTTGGTCCGGTACTCTATTAAAAGGTGGCTTTAATATCCCTTAGTTTCCAATAGGACCCTGCTGCCACGGGAGGGTAGGACAAAAGATGTCATACAAGTTCTTTTCCATAAGCACGTATGACTATATTCGGAATACATGCCTACATTACATTGATGAATTGGAGCTAGTTCTCTGTCACCCTATGTTATAACTGTTGCATGAATAATCACATCCGGCATAATTCTCCATCACCGATCCATTGCCTACAAGCTTTTCATATATTGTTCTTCGCTTATTTACTTTTTCGTTGCTACTGTCACAATCACTACAAAACCCAAAAATATTACTTTTGCTACCGTTACCACTACTATCATATTACTTTGCTACTAAACATTTTGCTGCAGATATTGAGTTTCCAGGTGTGGTTGAGTTGACAACTCAGTTGCTAATAGTTGAAAATATTCTTTGGCTCCCCTTGTCCCGAATCAATAAATTTGGGTTGAATACTCTACCCTCGAAAACTGTTGCGATCCCCTATACTTGTGGGTTATTAGGACCATTTTCTGGCGCCGTTGCCGGGAGCATAGCTCTATTCTTTAAGTCACTTGGGATTTATATATGCTGGTCACTATGAGGAACTTGAAAGACAAAAGAACTAAGATTTTTCCCTCAACTACGAGGGGAGGTAAGGAACTGCCATCAAGCTCTACACTTGATTCACCTTCTGTTATGAGTAAACTTGCGACACCTACTATTGTTATTGATTCTGATAGGTTGCATGTTATTGATGATGCCACTTCTTCCTTGGATGATACTTATGATGAAACTACTTCTATGCTTGATACTAATGTGCCACTAGGTGAATTTTTTGATGAACAACTTGCTAGGGCTAGAGAGAATGAAATTATTGAAACTGATAATATTGATGAAAGTGATGATGAAGATTCTCCCCCTAGATATGAATTGCCTGTTGTGCCTGAGGGCTATGTTATGGATGAAGAAACTGCTAGAGACTTTCTTGCTTGCAATGATATAAGTGATCTTAAGAAACTATTAGCTAAGCTGAAAGAAAAAACTCTGAATGCTAGAAAGAAATATGATCCTTCTTATGCTACTTCACCTATTTTTATTACTGATAAGGATTATGATTTCTTAGTTGATCCTGATATAATTACTTTGGTTGAATCTGATCCTTTCTATGGCTATGAATCTGAAACTATTGTGGCACATCTTACTAAATTAAAAGATATAGCTACCCTGTTTACACATGATGAGAAAACTCGCTATTATTATATCCTTAAGTTATTTCCGTTCTCACTAAAGGGTGATGCTAAAACATGGTTTAATTCTCTTGATCCTGGTTGTGTGCGTAGTCCCCAGGATATGATTTATTACTTCAGTACTAAATATTTCCCCGCTCATAAGAAACAAGCTGCCTTAAGGGAAATATATAATTTTGTGCAAATTGAAGAAGAGAGTCTCCCACAATCTTGGGGGAGGCTTCTCCAATTACTTAATGCTTTGCCTGATCATCCTCTCAAGAAAAATGAAATACTTGATATCTTTTATAATGGACTAACTGATGCTTCCAGAGATTACCTGGATAGTTGTGCTGGTTGTGTTTTCAGGGAAAGAACATTTGATCAAGCTGAATTGCTATTGAATAATATGTTGACTAATGAAAATAATTGGACACTTCCTGAACCAACTCCTAAGCCAACTCCAAAGAAAAGGGGTATTCTATTTCTCAGTCCTAAAGATATGCAAGAGGCAAAGAAATCTATGAAAGAAAAAGGTATAAAAGCTGAAGATGTTAAGAATTTACCTCATGTTGAAGAAATACATGGTCTTAATTCATCACCTATTGAAGAAACACACGGTCATGATAACCCGACATAGGTAGTAAAGGTAAACTCTCTCTATAGATTTGATGAAGGCGATATTCCTCGTAATAAGTCTGCTAGCCAATGCTTAGATGAGTTTGATAATTTTATTGTTAAACATGAAAACTTCAATGCTTATGTTGGTAGACAATTCAAACATAATGCTTATATGATTGAACACTTGAGTGATTATATGGCTAGTGTTAAAGGTGAACTTAAACTTATTAGTAAACATGCTTCTATGGTTACCACTCAAGTAGAACGAATACTTAAAGCTCAGAATGATTTGCTCAATGAATTAAACAATAAGAATGATAATGTTGTTAGAGTTGTGACTAGAGGTGGTAAAATAACTCAGGAGCCATTGTATCCTCAGGGCCACCCTAAGAGAATTGAGAAAGATTCTCAGAGAACTACTATAGATGCACCTAGTCCTTCTAAAAGGAAGAGAAAGAAAAATGATAGGACTTTGCATGCTTCTAGTGAACCTGTTATTGACACACCAGAGAATCCCAATGATATTTCTATTTCTGATGCTGAAACACAATCTGGTAATGAACATGAACCTAGTGATAATGTTAATGATGATGTTCATATTGATGCTCAACCTAGCAATGATTATGATGTAGAGATTGAACCTGTTGTTGATCTTGATAACCCACAAACAAAGAATCAATGTTATGATAAGAGAGACTTTGTTGCTAGGAAGAACGGTAAAGAAAGAGAACCATGCATTCAGAAACCCATGCCTTTTCCTCCTAAACCATCCAAGAAAAAGGATGATGAGGATTTTGAGCGCTTTGCTGAAATGATTAGACCTATCTTTTTGTGTATGCGTTTGACTGATATGCTTAAAATGAATCCTTATGCTAAATATATGAAAGATATAGTTACTAATAAGAGAAAGATACCAAAAGCTGAAATTTCCACCATGCTTGCTAATTATACTTTTAAGGGTGGAATACCAAAGAAACTTGGAGATCCAGGAGTACCAACTATACCATGCTCCATTAAAAGAAACTATGTTAAATTTGCTTTATGTGATCTTGGAGCCGGTGTTACTGTTATGCCTCTCTCTTTATACCATAGACTTGATTTGAATAAGTTGACGCCTACTAAAATATCTTTGCAAATGGCTGACAAATCAACTGCTATACCTGTCGGTATTTGTGAGGATGTGCCTGTTGTGGTTGCAAACGTTACTATTTTAATAGACTTTGTTATTCTTGATATTCCCGAGGATGATAGTATGTCTATTATTCTTGGAACACCCTTTTTGAATACTGCGGGGGCTGTTATTGATTGCAACAAAGGCAATTTCACTTTTCATGTCAATGTTAGAGCATACGGTACACTTTCCAAGGAAACAACCTCAAGTCCACAGTATCAATTCTATTTGAAAAATTCCATTGATTACTATTGGACGTTTTGAATTTCCTCTTCCTACTGTTACAAAGAGATATAATATTCTTATTGTTGGGGATGTGCATATCCCCGTTGAGGTAACATAGTGTTATTCAAAATTTCTCCGGTTCCATGTTATTCGGAATGAGTTTGTTAACAAGACTTGATCAACCTTGTTAGTGGATTCCTTTTGAAGAACATGAGATGGATGAAGATAGAAGGCACAACCTTCTGTACCCTCCTTTTTACTTTCTGTTATTTACATTAAATAAAGCAAAAATAGTAATTTCTATCAGTTTTTGAATTATCCGTGCAATAAAAAAATACCTCAGAAAAAAAGTTCTCCAAATGCCCTGAAAATTTAATATAATTTTTTTGGAATCTTGAGAATATCTGGCACTAAGAACACATTAGGGGGAGCCAGCACATGGGCACGAGGGTCCAGGGCGCGCCCTACCACCTGGGCGCGCCCCGCTGCCTCGTGGGCCCCTGGTGGCCCCCTCCACTTATTCCAGCCACCACACACTCCTTCTTCCTCCCAAAAAAATCACCAACCAGCTCAAGCACGAGTTCTAGCTCATCTTGCTGCCATTTTCGATCTCCTAGCTCAAAGCTCCATTCACAAAACTACTTTGGGGGATTGTTCTTTGGTTTGTGACTCCTCTAATGGCCCAATTAGTTTTTGTTCTAGTGCTTTATTCATTGCAAATTTTTGCTGCCTAGGTGACCCTATTCTTGAGCTTGCATGTCAAATTTATATGGTCCCAAGTAGTTATAATGCATGATATAGTCTCTAGGCACTTGTAGGAGTAGTTGCTATCAATTTTGTTAAGTTTAGTTCACTTTTATTTTGAGTTGCTAAAAATTTCAGAAAAAGATGAAGAGATTTTTGAGGGGCTCATCGAGCCGAAGCTCGAAGGATAAACAAAGTGAAGAGAACAAGAAGCCCAAGTATAATATCCCTCGTACTGCGGAGGTTCAGCCATGTGAATGGCCTTGTGATGATTTCTTGAAAGAAGCCGAGATTCATGAAGATTTTTATTATTTGGCTGAGAATGCAGGCCTCACCGCCTTACTCCACGACCAACGCGAACAGTATCTCTTACTCACCAATATCTTTGTGCAAAACTTTCATTTCCATGCTAGGAGCTCACCACCTTCGACGGAATTTTATTTATATGATGAGCATAAGGAGATGTCACTTTGTGATTTTTGTCGGGTTTGTTTGATACCTTTTGAGGGCAGCATAGAGGAACCACATCGTGATGATGTGGAGGGATTTATTGATATGATTGCTATAGGGGAAACGAGTAAAGTTTCCGATGCAAGAATCACTAGCATACATTTTCCTGTTCTATGTTACTTTTCAATATTTGCTAGTAGATGCTTAATTGGTCGCGAGAACTGTGGGAACCTTAGTGCTCCTGATATTGTTATTTTGTGCCATGCCTTGTTTCAAGATACTACCTTTAGTTTAGGCGCTATTGTTGCTAAGCGGTTAAACCTGAACCATACTAAGGGCCCTGTCCTTGGAGGCATCTTTGCCTCACGCCTAGCTGCACACTTTATCATACCCATCAGGCATTATGAGAAAGAGGAAAAGTTGCTGCCTAATATTTTTCTAGATTATAAGAGCATGGCAGCACATGATTTTATTGTCAAGAATAAGAAGAAGTTGCTTAACTATAGACTGATTTTTGGTAAGAATAACTTCGAGACTATTACCTTACCTGCCCCCTCTTTGTTTAACATATTTTCAGGCAAGTACCCTGTTTTACCGGAGGACGTTTATGCATACTGGAGTGTGACACCAGCTCCAGAGCCTGAGCTGGAACCACCCCAGGACCCTTATCGGCAGTCAGTTTATTAGTGGAATCTGGAGGAGATTGCCAACCAGTGGCACCCAGAGGACACTCCCCTTACACCGGAGAGGGCTACTTTGATCCATGGGCATAGACCAACTTAGGCCAAAAGCCTAAGCTTGGGGGAGTACTCATCTCTCACCGACATTACATTCATGTTCACACACTCATGCCAGTTGTCGGTGCTCATACTTTTTCATTGTATCATCCATGCTAGTTTATTTTCATTTTCTCGCTTTCTTCTTGTGTGTTTGGAAAAGCTTCAGAAAAAACAAAAAAATATATTAGTTGTAGCTTTTAGCTAGTTTACTTTCCATGCCTGTAGTAGTAGTAATTAAAAGAAAACCCAAAAAGATTTCTTGTTCTTCTTTTGCTTGTTGGGAGCTTTCCCGTGTAAATAGTTTTATTTCTTTTCTTTCTTTGGGGTCGAGAGGAGAAGACCTTAATTAAAATGTTGAGTGGCTCTCATATGCATTATTGTTGATCTAACAAAGAGCCCATATTACCTTGTCTTCTCTCTTGAATTGAATGCTTGCAGATTCCAGCCTAGGCCAATGCACGTGCACTATTATTATTATCCACACCGTTCGGTCGTGCAAGTGAATGTCAATAATGATGATTATATGATGAACTTATTGAGATGAGGAAAGCTGGTATGAACTCGACCTCTCTTGTTTTTGTAAATATGATTAGTTCATCATTCCTAATTCAACCTATTATGAAAGAAACATATTTGCAATGACAATTAGAGATTATAGTTGCTTATGCCATGCTTAATTTGCTAGGAGGAGTTTATAATGGTTTACCTTGCGTGCCAACATGCTATTAAAATGGTTGTGATGTGGTATGATGGGGTGGTATCCTCCTTTGAACGATTCGAGTGGCTTGACTTGGCACATGTTCATGCATGTAGTTGAAACAAATCAACATAGCCTCTACGATATTTATGTTCATGGTGCATTATATCCTACTCATGCTTGCATTCGGTGTCGATTAATTTTAATGCATGTTCATGACTGTTGTCGCTCTCTAGCTGGTCGCTTCCCAGTCTTTTTCTAGCCTTCACTTGTACTAAGCGGGGATATTGCTTGTGCATCCAATTCCATAAACTCCAAAGTTATTCCATATGAGTCCACCATACCTACCTATATACGGTATCTACCTACCGTTCCAAGTAAATTTGTATGTGCCAAACTCTAAGCCTTCAAATAAGCATTCTGTTTTGTATGCTCGAATAGATCATGTATCAACTAGAGCTGTCTGTATCCTCGATGCCAGGCCAGTTATTCTCAAGAGGAGTGGACTTCGCTCCTCATTCACGAGAAAATGGCTGGTCAACGGGATGCCCAGTCCCATGCTCAAATCAAATCAAAATAATTGCAAACAAAACTCCCCCAAGATTGTTGTTAGTTGGAGGCACCCATTGTTTCGGGCAAGCCATGGATTGATGCTTGTTGGTGGTGGGGGAGTATTAACTTTACCATTCTGCTTGGGAACCGCCTATAATGTGTGTAGCATGGAAGATATCGGGATCTCTCGGTTGTTATGTTGACAATGAAAGTATACCGATCAAAATATTATTCATATCTATTTCAAAACTGAGCTCTGGCACCTCTACAAATCCCTTCTTCCCTCTACGAAGGGCCTATCTATTTACTTTTATGTTGAGTCATCATCCTCTTATTAAAAAGCACCAGTTGGAGAGCACCGTTGTCATTCGCATCCATTACTGTTAGTTTACATTGAGTATGACTTGACTGGATCTATCTTACCATGAATTACAATGTCTAGTCAGTCCTTGATCTTTAAAGGTGCTCTGCATTTATGTTTTGCGGTCTCAGAAAGGGCTAGCGAGATACCATCTTGTTATATCATATTATGATTGTTTCGAGAAAGTGTTGTCATCCGAGATTTATTATTATTGCTCGCTAGTTGATTATGCCATTGATATGAGTAAACATGAGACCTAAATGTTATTGCGAATGTGGTTAGTTCATAATCTTTGCTGAAAACTTGAATGTTGGCTTTACATATTTACAACAACAAGAGCAAACAGAGTTTGTAAAAGTTTTTCTTTATCACTTTCAGTTTATCAACTGAATTACTTAAGGACAAGCAAAGGTTTAAGCTTGGGGGAGTTGATACGTCTCCGTCGTATCTACTTTTCCAAACACTTTTGCCCTTGTTTTGGAACTAACCCGGACTAACGCTGTATTCAGCAGAATTGCCATGGTGTTATTTTTGTGCAAAAATAAAAGTTCTCGAAATGACCTGAAAATCAAAGAAGATTATTTTTGGAATATATAAAAAATACAGGAAGAAGAATCCATGTCAGGGGGCCCACACCCTCTCCACGAGGGTGGGGGGCGCACCTACCCCCCTGGGCGTGCCCCCTGCCTCGTGGGCCCCCTGACGCTGCACTGACCTCAACTCCAACTCCATATATTCGTGTTCGGGGAGAAAAAAATCAGGGAGAAGGATTCATCGCATTTTATGATACGGAGCCGCTGCCAAGCCCTAAACTCTCTCGGCAGGGCTGATCTGGAGTCCATTCGGGGCTCCGGAGAGGGGAATCTGTCGCCATCGTCATCATCAACCTTCCTGCATCGCCAATTCCATGATGCTTACGGCCGTGCGTGAGTAATTCCATCGTAGGCTTGCTGGACGGTGATGGTTTGGATGAGATTTATCATGTAATCAAGTTAGTTTTGTTATCGTTTGATCCCTAGTATCCACTATGTTCCGAGATTGATGTTGCTATGACTTTGCTATGCTTAATGCTTTTCACTAGGGCCCGAGTGCCATGATTTCAGATCTGAACCTATTATGTTTTCATGAATATATGTGAGTTCCTGATCCTATCTTGCAAGTCTATAATCACCTACTATGTGTTATGATCCGGCAACCCCGAAGTGACATTAATCGGGACCACTCCCGGTGATGACCGTAGTTTGAGGAGTTCATGTATTCACTATGTGTTAATGCTTTGGTCCGATACTCTATTAAAAGGAGGCCTTAATATCCCTTAGTTTCCAATAGGACCCCGCTGCCATGGGAGGGTAGGACAAAAGATGTCATGCAAGTTCTTTTCCATAAGCACATATGACTATATTCGGAATACATGTCTACATTACATTGATGAATTGGAGCTAGTTCTGTTTCACCCTATGTTATAACTGTTGCATGAATAATCGCATCCGGCATAATTCTCCATCACTGAGCCATTATCTACGAGCTTTTCATATATTGTTCTTCGCTTATTTACTTTTCCGTTGCTACTGTCACAATCACTACAAAACCCAAAAATATTACTTTTGCTACTGTTACCACTACCATCATATTACTTTGCTACTAAACACTTTGCTGCAGATATTAAGTTTCCAGGTGTGGTTGAATTGAAAACTCAGCTACTAATACTTGAGAATATTCTTTGGCTCCCCTTGTGTCGAATCAATAAATTTGTGTTGAATACTCTACCCTCCAAAACTGTTGCGATCCCCTATACTTGTGGGTTATCAAGCAACGAGACAAGCCTTGTTTCTTACAACTTGACCATGCTCATCTTGTTTGTTGCGATAGATCCATTTGGTGTCGATGATGTTATGCTTGTGAGGGTCAGGACGCTTAACCAATTCCCACGCATTGTTCAGTTCGAACTGTTTAAGCTCTTCCTACATCGCTTGAATCCACTTAGGTTCCATGAAGGCTTCAACAACTTTCTTGGGTTCAGATATAGAGACAAATGCAAAGTGCCCACAGAAATTTGCTAGCTGTGTTGCTCTTGAACGAGTGAGTGGACCAGGTGCATTTATGCTATCGATTATCTTCTCAATCTACACTTCATTTGCAACACGAGGATGAACTGGACGAAGACTTTAGTCTTGCTGATCATTGTATTCATTGTCGGCATTAACTTGAGGCTGAGCATTGTCTTCGGGTTGATTAGGTGCAGAAATGATGAGTTCTTCTTCAGTGTGAGCCTCTGAAGGTATGATTTCTCCAGTACCCATAAGCTTGATGGATTCACTTGGTGAGACTTCATCTAGCACATTTGGTAGGTGCTCTCTTTGCGATCCATAAGTTTCATCAAACCGCACATCCACAGTTTCAACCACTTTATAGTGAAAGAGGTTGAAGACTCTGTAGGAGTGTGAATCCTTTCCGTAACCAAGCATAAAACCTTCATGTGCTTTTGGTGCAAATTTGGAAGTGTGATGTGGATCCTTGATCCAGCACCTAGCACCAAATACTCTGAAGTAACTGACGTTTGGCTTCTTCCCAGTTAGGAGCTCATAGGACGTCTTCTTTAGAAGCTTGTGAAGATAAACACGGTTGATGACGTGGCATGCAGTATCAAAGCCTTCAGGCCAGAACTTCCTTGAAGTCTTGTACTCATCTAGCATCGTCCGGGCCATCTCAATGAGAGTTCTATTTTTGCGCTCCATGATGCCATTCTGCTGAGGTGTGTATGGAGCAGAGAACTCATGAGTGATTCCCAATGTATCAAGATAAGTGTCGAGGCCGGTGTTCTTAAACTCTGTGCCGTTGTCACTTCTGATGTGCTTGATCTTGATGCCATAGTTCGTCATGGCATGATTGGGGAATTGTCTGAAGACATCCTGCACTTCATTCTTGTAGAGAATTATATGCACCCATGTATATCTTGAGCAATCATCAACAACAACGCAGCCATAGAGGCAAGCAGTGGTAGTAAGGGTAGAGTAGTGAGTAGGGCCAAATAAGTCCATGTGAAGCAGCTCGAAGGGACATGATGTAGTCATGATTGTCTTCGAGGGATGCTTGGCCTTAGTCATCTTTCCAGCTTCGCAGGCACCACACAGGTGATCTTTCTTGAACTTGATGCCCTCTATGCCTACGACATGCTTCTTCTTCGCGGGAGTGTACAAGTTCCTCATGCCAGCATGCCCTAGCCTCCGATGCCAGAGCCAGAACTCTGAAGCTTTTGCTAGAAGACATACGACCAACTGTGGTCCTGCTCAGAAATCTACCATGTACAGATCATCTTTTAGATATCCTTCAAAGACTAGAGATTTGTTAGATTCCGTAAGCACAGGCAACGATATTTTCCAAATATCACAACCATGTTCAGATCACAAAGCATTGAGACAGACATTAAGTTGAAACCAAGGGATTCAACAAACATCACTTTGTCCATGTGCTGATCCTTTGAGATTGCAACTCTACCTAGACCCAATACCTTGCTTTTACCAGTGTCAGCAAATGTGATGTGACTCTTGTCAGATGGTTGTAAGGTTGAGTCCATGAGAAGACTTTGATCACCAGTCATGTGGTTAGTGCATCCACTGTCCATCATCCACTCAGAAGCCTTTGGTATCGTACCCTACAATGCATTTAGGGGATAGGATTCACCAAGGGAAAAGTGAAGCATAAACATTTGACGAACAAGCATATTATCAAAGTTCAGATCCTGGTTAGGGCAAATTGGATGATTGTCAAAGAATCCAGGAACAATATACATAGTAAGACCATTTGGGCATTTTATCTTGCACCCCACAAGATGTTTTAGGTCCCCAGCATAAGCATCAGACGACTTTGATTTCCGGCTGGAGACCTTTCCCTACAAAAGAGAGTTAATTCTTCTTAACCACCCACATCTTCAGGGGTGGCTTAGAAGCAGCGAGTCTAAGTGCAGCATCTGAGAACTTTGGCTTTGGAACCCTAGCAAATAGCCTTGCAGGAGGTGAATAATACTTATAAGAATAAGCAGAATAGTTCTTGGTCTTATGAACATAGCGGTTTGATGAAACATGCTATATTCATAAGTCTGAGTATGGTTTCCCTGCAAAACATTGGCGTTAGGGTTACTCTGGTGAGTCCTCTATCTGTATGAAGCCTTTGGACCATATGAAGCCTTTGGTCTGGGCTTTGTCTTCTTCCCAAGTGGTGCATGATGACATTCAACTGAAGATTTTCAAGATAACTCTTGGGCACCCAGATCTTCTTCAAAGGGGGTCCATTCCTGCAATTAGTACCAATATACCTGCCAAACACTTCACCATTGTGATTCTTAAACAGTTTATAGTTTGCATCAAGGATTCATCAATGATAATAGGGTTAGCACAAGTGAAGCCAGATACGGTAGATGGATCCACTGAAGGTCCCTTTGCAGCAACCTGTGTGGTTTTCGGGTACTGCTCAGGCTTCCAGTAGGAACCATCAACATTCATTTTCCTCTCAAACCCAACACCCTCTTTTCTAGGGTTACGGTTCAAAATCTGTTTCTTGAGGACATGGCACAGTATCTGATGCCCTTTGAGGCTTTTGTACACCCCTATTTCAAGCAATGTCTTCAACCTGGCATTCTCATCAGAAATAGTAGTGGGATCCTCAGAAGAGGGGTTAGTTTCCACATCAGCAGTTGAAGACATAGCAATAGTAGTAGCAGTAGAACATCCAGCAACAGAAGTAGCATTATTACGCTCAAGACATTTTAAACATGGTGGCTCAAAGTCTTCCTGAGCATAACTGATTTGTTGAGCGTGGAGTGACTCATTCTCCTTTTGAAGATCTTCATGAGCCGATCTCAAGTTCTCAAGCTCTTGCTTCCTTTGAAGATAATCAAAGGAGAGCTTTTCGTGAGTAGTTGAGAGCATTTCATGACGACTTTCAAGTTCCTCGTACTTAACATGAAGACTTTTGATGTCTTCAATTAAGGACTGAGTTCGAGTCATTTCCGCGTCCAATAGGTCATCGCTTTTGTGTAGCAACTTTTGAATATGTTCCATAGCATTTTGTTGTTCTGTTGCAATTTTAGCAAGTGGTTTGTGGCTAGGTTCAGATTCACATTCAGAGTCATCTTCACTTGAAGTTTGAAAGTAAGCATCACGTGAGTTTACCTTGGCACCATGTGCCATGAAGTAGTAGGTAGGAGCAGAGTCATCATCATCATTAGCATCAGTGTTGGTGACGAAGCCATTGTCTTCAGTGTAGAAGATGGACTTCGTGACATACGCTGAATCTAGAGCCAGGCTTGCCATGCCTGAATCAGATTCATCTTCAGACTCCACCTATGCCTCCTCAGATGTAGACTCCTCCTCTGAATCCATCTCCTTGCCAACAAACGCACAAGCCTTGCTGGATGAGCTCTTCCTGTGTGATGAAGACCTCGACAAAGACTTGTAAGAAGACTTTGAGGATTTCTTCTTGTTGTTGTCATTAGAATCATATTCCTTGCTCTTCTTCTTATTCTTGGTCTCATTATCCCACTAAGGACACTCAGAGATGTAGTGACCAGGTTTCTTGCACTTGTGGCATGTTCTCTTCTTGTAGTCACGTGAGGAAGCTTCATCGTTTCTTGAGCTAGATTTTGAGGACTTTATGAAGTCTTTCTTATTGGTGAACCTCTGGAACTTCTTCACAAGCATAGAAAGCTCCTTACCAATGTCTTCAGGGTCCTTAGAACTGCAGTCAGATTCTTCTTCTAATGAGGAAACAACTTTTTCCTTCAAAGCGCGAGTTAGGCCATAGTTGGGACCATAGATATCTCTTTCCTCAGCTTGGTGGAACTCATGTGTGTTGAGCATCTCAAGTATGTCAGATGGATCGAGAGTCTTGAAATCAGGGCATTCTTGAATCATCAGGGCCAAGATGTCGAATGAGCTGTCAAGTGATCTCAGAAGTGTCTTGACGATTTCGTGCTTGGTGATCTCAATGGCGCCGAGTGCGCGAAGCTCATTTGTGACATCAGTGAGGCGATCAAATGTGAGCTGGACATTCTCATTGTCATTTCTGTTGAAGCGGTTGAAAATGTTGCGAAGAAAACTGATCCTTGAGTCTCTCTGGGTTGAGACGCCTTGATTGACCTTGGAGAGCCAGTCCCAGACTAGCTTCGCAGTTTCCAGAGAACTCACACGGCCATACTATCCTTTGGTCAGATGACCACAGATGATGTTCTTGGCAGTCAAGTCCAGTTGAATGAACCTCTTGACTTCAGCAGCAGTGACACCTTCATCAACCTTGGGAACCCCGTTCTTGACGACATACCAGAGGTCGACGTCAATGGCTTCAATATGCATGCGCATCTTATTCTTCCAGTAGGGGTAATCAGTGCCATCGAAGACCGGGCACGCAGAGGAGACTTTGATTATCCCTACAATCGACATAGCTAAAACTTCAGGTGGTTAAATCGAATCACACAGAACAAGGGAGCACCTTGCTCTGATACCAAATGAAAGTGCTAGTTATCGACTAGAGGGGGGGGTGAATAGGCGATTTTTATGAAAGTCTTCAAAACACAGGGGCTTTGAAGACAAATGATAGAAATGAACCTATTGATATGCAGCGGAAGGTAGACTACACTAGACAAGCCATTGTCAAGTAAGCAATGAAGTGAAAGCACAAAGACTATCGGCAGCTATGTAGAATGGATCAGGATGGAAGATAGTATGAAACCAAACAACAATAGTCTTCACACAATTAAGTCAATCAGATCACGCAAGCAGTTAGTGACTTCACGAAGATAAATTGTAAAGTAAAAGGAAGTGAAGGATAGAACCAGTAGCTTGATGAAGACAAGGATTTGGTAGACCAGTTCCAGTTGCTGTGACAACTGTACGTCTAGTTAGGGAGCCTGAGATTCAACTCAGAAGACCGCGTCTTCACCTTATTCCCCTTGATATAAGGACACACAGTCCTCGCCCAATCACTCTGGTAAGTCTTCAAGGTAGACTTCCAAACCTTCACAGACTTCGTTCACCGGCGATCCACAATGACCCTTGGACGCTCAGAACGCGACGCTTAACCGGCTAGAGGATTCAGAGTCCTCAAGTGTAACAAGTCTTCAGGTCACGCCGATAGAAAGACTTCGGTGATGCCTAACACTCTTTGGCGCTTGGTGTTTTGGGCTTTGTCCTCGCAAGGATCTCTCTCTATCAAATGCTTCGAAGGTGGGTTGCTCTCAAACGACAAAAGCCGTGCACTAACTCTAAGCAGCCACCAATTTATGGTGTAGGGGTTGGGCTATTTATAGCCAGGAGGCAACCCGACCTGATTTATCCGAAATGACCCTGGGTCACTAAGGAACTGACACATGTCCAATGGTCAGATTTAAAACACACGCGACAGGTTGACTTGGGCTACAAGTTAAGCTGACTTATCCAGCTCTGGATAAGATTTTCTCTCATTGTCTTCGCTCGAAGACATAGGATTTGGTTGAGCATCACATCAGTCATTCTGACTTTGTTCACTTGGACCCAACTTAACAGTATGGTGGTTCCTATGACTCAACAAAGAAGAAAAGGAAACTACAAAACAACTATGTCTTCGTACTCCATAGTCTGCATGCGATGTCTTCTCATGCCATAGTCTTCAATGTGAATGTTTTCACAGACCACCATTGTCTTCAATGTCTTCACACATTTTTAGGGGTCATCTCTAGTAGGTAAACCGAATCAATATGGGACTACTACCTGTGTTATCCTGCAATTCTCAGAAACACATGAGTCCCTCAACCAAGTTTGTCGTCAATACTCCAAAACCAACTAGGGGTGGCACTAGATGCACTTACATGGAGGCCAGATCTAGAGCCCGTTCGGGCTCCAGAGAGGGGAATCCTCGGTCTTCGTCATCACCAACCGTCCTCCATCACCAATTTCATGATGCTCACCATCAGGAGTGAGTGATTCCTTCGTAGCCTCATTGGTTGGTCAGGAGTTGGATGAGATTCATCATGTAAACGAGTTAGTTTTGTTAGGGATTGATCCCTAGTATCCACTATGACTTTGCTATGTTTATTGCTTGTCACTAGGGCACGAGTGCCATGATTTCAGATCTAAACTGTTTATGTTTTCACCATTATATCTATGTTCTAGATCCGATCTTGCAAGTCATATGCACCTACTACATGTTATGATCCGTAAACCCCAGGGTGACAGTAATTGGGATACTTTCCGGTGATGACCGTAGTTTGAGGAGTTCATGTATTCACTATGTGTTAATGCTTTGTGTCGGTTCTCTATTAAAAGGACGTCTTAATATCCCTTAGTTTCCTTATGGACCCCGCTTGTTGGGGAACGTAGTAATTTCAAAAAATTTCCTACGCACACGCAAGATCATGGTGATGATATAGCAACGAAGGGAGAGTGTTGTCTACGTACCCTCGTAGACCGAAGCGGAAGCGTTGACGCAACGTAGAGGAAGTAGTCGTACGTCCTCCGGTTCAACCGATCCAAGTACCGTTACTCCGGCACCTCCGAGTTCTTGACACACGTACAGCTCGATGACGCACCCTCGATCTCCGATCCAGCAGAGGCGCCGAGGGGGAGTTCCGTCAGCACGACGGCGTGGTGACGATCTTGATGTTCTCCTGTTGCAGGGCTTCGCCTAAGCACCGCTACAATATGACCGAGGTGTAATATCGTGGAGGGGGGCACCGCACACGGCTAAGGAACGATCAATGATCAACTTGTGTGTCCTAGGATGCCCCCCTACCCCTGTATATAAAGGAGGGAGGGAGGAGGTGGCCGGCCCTAGGGGGGGCGCGCCATGAGGAGGGGGAAACCTACTCCAAGTAGGTTTCCCTCTCTTTTCCTTATCTTATTTGGAGGGGGAACGAAAGAGTACTAGTATTAGGAAGTAGTACTAGTAGTAGTAATAGGAAGAGGGGGAAGGAGAAAGGAAAGGGGGGGCCGGCCCCCTTCCCCAATTCGAATTGGGCTTGGGGGGCGCGCCCCCTTCCCTTGCTCCTTCTCTCTTCCTCCTACATGGGCCCAATAAGGCCCATATACCTCCCGGGGGTTCCGGTAACCTTCCGGGGCTCCAAACTTCTCCGGAACCTTTCCGGTGTCCAAATATATCCGTCCAATATATCAATCTTTATGTCTCGACCATTTCGAGACTCCTCGTCATGTCCGTAATCATATCCAGGACTCCGAACAACCTTCGGTACATCAAAATACATAAACTCATAATATAACTGTCATCGAAACCTAAAGCGTGCGGACCCTACGGTTCAAGAACGATGTAGACATGACTGAGACACATCTCTGGTCAATAACCAATAGCGGGACATGGATGCCCATATTGGTTCCTACATATTCTACGAAGATCTTTATTGGTCAAACCGCACAACAACATACGTTGTTCCCTTTGTCATCGGTATGTTACTTGTCCGAGATTCGATCATCGGTATCCAATACCTAGTTCAATCTCATTATCGACAAGTCTCTTTACTCGTTCTGTAATACTTCATCTTATAACTAACTCATTAGTTACATGCTTGCAAGGCTTAGGTGATGAGCATTGCCGAGAGGGCCCAGAGATACCTCTCCGACAATCGGAGTGACAAAACCTAATCTCGAATTATGCTAACTCAACATGTACCTTCGGAGACACCTGTAGCACTCCTTTATAATCACCCAGTTACGTTGTGACGTTTGTTAGTACCCAAAGTGTTCCTCCGGTAAACGGGAGTTACACAATTCTCATAGTTACAGGAACATGTATAAGTCATGAAGGAAGCAATAGCAGAATACTAAACGATCAAGTGCTAAGCTAACGGGATGGGTCATGTCAATCACCTCATTCTCCTAATGATGTGATCCCATTAATCAAATGACAACACATGTCAATGGTTAGGAAACATAACCATCTTTGATTAATGAGCTAGTCAAGTAGAGGCATACTAGTGACTAAATGTTTGTCTATTTATTCACACATGTATCATGTTTCCGGTTAATACAATTCTAGCATGAATAATAAACATTTATCATGATATGAGGAAATAAATAATAACTTTATTATTGCCTCTAGGGCATATTTCCTTCAGTCTCCCACTTGCACTAGAGTCAATAATCTAGATTACATAGTAATGATTCTAACACCCATGGAGTCTTGGTGCTGATCATGTTTTGCTCGTGAGAGAGGCTTAGTCAACGGGTCTGCAACATTCAGATTCGTATGTATCTTGCAAATCTCTATGTCTCCCACTTGGACTTGGTCCCGAATGGAATTGAAGCGTCTCTTGATGTGCTTGGTCCTCTTGTGAAATCTGGATTCCTTTGCCAAGGCAATTGCACCAGTATTGTCACAGAAGATCTTCATTGGTCCCGATGCACTAGGTATGACACCTAGATCGGAAATGAACTCCTTCATCCAGACTCCTTCATTTGCTGCTTCAGAAGCAGCTATGTACTCCGCTTCACATGTAGATTCTACCACGACGCTTTGTTTAGAACTGCACCAACTTACAGCTCCACCGTTTAATAAAAACACGTATCTGGTCTGCGATTTAGAATCGTCCGGATCAGTGTCAAAGCTTGCATCGACGTAACCATTTACGACTAGCTCTTTGTCACCTCCATATACGAGAAACATATCCTTAGTCCTTTTCAGGTATTTCAGGATGTTCTTGACCGCTGTCCAGTGATCCACTCTTGGATTACTTTGGTACCTACCTGCCAAGCTTATTGCTAAGCATACGTCAGGTCTGGTACACAGCATTGCATACATGATAGAGCCTATGGCTGAAGCATAGGGAACATCTTTCATTTTCTCTCTATCTTCTGCTGTGGTCGGGCATTGAGTTTGACTCAACTTCACACCTTGTAGCACAGGCAAGAATCCTTTCTTTGCCTGATCCATTTTGAACTTTTTCAAAATTTTGTCAAGGTATGTACTTTGTGAAAGTCCTATTAAGCGTCTTGATCTATCTCTATAGATCTTGATGCCCAATATGTAAGCAGCTTCACCGAGGTCTTTCATAGAAAAACTTTTATTCAAGTATCCCTTTATGCTATCCAGAAATTCTATATCATTTCCAATTAATAATATGTCATCAACATATAAAACTAGAAATGCTACAGAGCTCCCACTCACTTTCTTGTAAATACAGGCTTCTCCAAAAGTCTGTATAAAGCCATATGCTTTGATCACACTATCAAAATGTTTATTCCAACTCCGAGATGCTTGCACCAGTCCATAAATGGAACGTTGGAGCTTGCACACTTTGTCAGCACCTTTTGGATGAACAAAACCTTCAGGTTGCATCATATACAACTCTTCTTCTAGAATTCCATTCAAGAATGCAGTCTTGACATCCATTTGCCAAATTTCATAATCATGAAATGCAGCAATAGCCAACATGATTCGGACAGACTTAAGCATCGCTACGGGTGAGAAAGTCTCATCATAGTCAACCCCTTGAACTTGTTGGAAACCTTTTGCAACAATTCGAGCTTTGTAGACAGTAACATTACCATCAGCGTCAGTCTTCTTCTTAAAGATCCATTTATTCTCAATGGCTTGCCGATCATCGGGCAAGTCAACCAAAGTCCATACTTTGTTTTCATACATGGATCCTATCTCAGATTTCATGGCCTCTAGCCATTTTGCGGAATCTGGGCTCATCATCGCTTCCTCATAGTTCGTAGGTTCATCATGGTCTAGTAACATGACTTCCAGAATAGGATTTCCGTACCACTCTGGTGCGGATCTTACTCTGGTAGACCTACGAGGTTCAGTAGAAACTTGATCTGAAGTTTCATGATCAATATCATTAGCTTCCTCACTAATTCGTGTAGTTGTCACAGGAACCGGTTCTTGTGATGAACTACTTTCCAATAAGGGAGTAGATACAGTTATCTCATCAAGTTCTACTTTCCTCCCACTCACTTCTTTCGAGAGAAACTCCTTCTCTAGAAAGGATCCGATTTTAGCAACGAAAATCTTGCCTTCAGATCTGTGATAGAAGGTGTACCCAATTGTCTCCTTTGGGTATCCTATGAAGACACATTTCTCCAATTTGGGTTCGAGCTTATCTGATTGAAGTTTCTTCACATAAGCATCGCAGCCCCAAACTTTGAGAAACGACAACTTTGGTTTCTTGCCAAACCACAGTTCATAAGGCGTCGTCTCAACGGATTTTGATGGTGCCCTATTTAACGTGAATGCGGCCGTCTCTAAAGCATAACCCCAAAACGATAGCGGTAAATCGGTAAGAGACATCATAGATCGCACCATATCAAGTAAAGTACGATTACGACGTTCGGACACACCATTTCGCTGTGGTGTTCCAGGTGGCGTGAGTTGTGAAACTATTCCACATTGTTTCAAATGTAAACCAAACTCGTAACTCAAATATTCTCCTCCACGATCAGATCGTAGAAACTTTATTTTCTTGTTACGATGATTTTCTACTTCACTATGAAATTCTTTGAACTTTTCAAATGTTTCAGACTTGTGCTTCATCAAGTAGATATACCCATATCTGCTCAAATCATCTGTGAAGGTGAGGAAATAACGATATCCGCCACGAGCCTCAACATTCATCGGACCACATACATCTGTATGTATGATTTCCAACAAATCTGCTGCTCTCTCCATAGATCCGGAGAATGGTGTTTTGGTCATCTTGCCCATGAGGCACGGTTCGCAAGTACCAAGTGATTCATAATCAAGTGATTCTAGAAGTCCATCAGTATGGAGTTTCTTCATGCGTTTTACACCGATATGACCTAAACGGCAGTGCCACAAATATGTTGCACTATCATTATCAACTCTGCATCTTTTGGCTTCAACATTATGAATATGTGTATCACTACTATCGAGATTTAATAAAAATAGACCACTCTTCAAGGGTGCATGACCATAAAAGATATTACTCATATAAATAGAACAACCATTATTCTCTGATTTAAATGAATAACCGTCTCGCATCAAACAAGATCCAGATATAATGTTCATGCTCAACGCAGGCACCAAATAACAACTATTCAGGTCTAAAACTAATCCCGATGGTAGATGTAGAGGTAGCGTGCCGACCGCGATCACATCGACTTTGGAACCATTTCCCACGTGCATCGTCACCTCGTCCTTAGCTAATCTTCGCTTAATCCGTAGTCCTTGTTTTGAGTTGCAAATGTTAGCAACAGAACCAGTATCAAATACCCAGGTGCTACTACGAGCATTAGTAAGGTACACATCAATAACATGTATATCACATATACCTTTGTTCACTTTGCCATCCTTCTTATCCGCCAAATACTTGGGGCAGTTCCGCTTCCAGTGTCCAGTCTGCTTGCAGTAGAAGCACTCAGTTTCAGGCTTAGGTCCAGACTTGGGTTTATTCACTTGAGCAGCAACTTGTTTGCCGTTCCTTTTGAAGTTCCCCTTCTTCTTCCCTTTGCCCCTTTTCTTGAAACCAGTGGTCTTGTTGACCATCAACACTTGATGCTCCTTTTTGATTTCTACCTCCGCGGCTTTCAGCATCGCGAAGAGCTCGGGAATAGTCTTGTTCATCCCTTGCATATTATAGTTCATCACAAAGCTCTTGTAGCTTGGTGGCAGTGATTGGAGAATTCTGTCAATGACGCTATCATCCGGAAGATTAACTCCCAGTTGAATCAAGTGATTATTATACCCAGACATTTTGAGTATATGCTCACTGACAGAACTGTTCTCCTCCATCTTGCAGCTGTAGAACTTATTGGAGACTTCATATCTCTCAATCCGGGCATTTGCTTGAAATATTAACTTCAACTCCTGGAACATCTCATATGCCCCATGACGTTCAAAACGTCGTTGAAGACCCGGTTCTAAGCTGTAAAGCATGGCACACTGAACTATAGAGTAGTCATCAGCTTTGCTCTGCCAGACGTTCTTAACGTCGTCAGTTGCATCAGCAGCAGGCCTGGCACCCAGCGGTGCTTCCAGGACGTAACTCTTCTGTGCAGCAATGAGGATAATCCTCAGGTTACGGACCCAGTCCGTGTAATTGCTACCATCATCTTTCAACTTTGCTTTCTCAAGGAACGCATTAAAATTCAACGGAACAATAGCACGAGCCATCTATCTACAAACAAACATAGACAAGCAAAATACTATCAGGTACTAAGTTCATGATAAATTTAAGTTCAATTTAATCATATTACTAAAGAACTCCCACTTAGACAGACATCTCTCTAGTCATCTAAGTGATTACGTGATCCAAATCAACTAAACCATGTCCGATCATCACGTGAGATGGAGTAGTTTCAATGGTGAACATCTCTATGTTGATCATATCTACTATATGATTCACGCTCGACCTTTCGGTCCCCGTGTTCCGAGGCCATATCTGTATATGCTAGGCTC